>NC_081250.1:11562833-11880333 GCF_030490865.1 Poecile atricapillus
AATTTGGCCTGGTGATAAGGCAGAATTTATGAGAGATTATGTAGATCTTCTCTACCTGAGCTCCTGGTGGTGCAGTGCATGTTGTTTTATTGTGCACTCCCACCAGCCAACCCTGCTTCCAGCTGTTTGCTCCTGCTCAGGGACAGCAGACAGCAGACACAATGTGTGTCCATCAGCACCTCACTGTTTTACATGGCTTCTAAGTGAAAGTGTATTTTTAACACATAAAAATTGAGAATGGTGGAACTATTTTAGAAATTATTTTCAGTTAGATAATAAAGAGCTATCCATGTCACCCTTACATGTCAATTCTAAAACACGTTTTTAAACATAGAGATTTGCCAAAAAAGAGAGCTGCATTTGGAGTAGCACAGACTCTGTAGTCATTTTATTGCTTTATTGTTTTTCAAAGTTTGTTTAAACAGTGTTTTTGAGACACAGCTAAAACAATAGCACAGTTGATTGACTACTGATTACCGCATACTGTAGACAATTAACTTTCAGAAAACTACATTTGAGAGCCATGTGACATGGCAGGTTAACTAATGAAACAGAGGAACAGAAATATAGTATTTAAGATTCATATCAAATGTGAAGGTAGAAGAAATTGATTTTAGGACACCAGGGACAAGTAAATTAGTAAACAGAGGGGACAAAATTATTGTCAGACGTACTTTTCTATTTGAATCTGTACCTATGGCTTCTAGCCCATGTCTTTTGAAGGAATCATCTCATCTAAAGAGATGATTCTGCTGTAAAGACTAGATTAGCTTTTGTCTCTCATTCCTGATGTCTTTGTCTCACCTGTTCTTAAAAGTTTCAAGGAGGAGGACTCCTTAAACTTCTCATGAAGTCTACTCCACTCATTAACTATCCTTTTTGTCAGGCAGTATTTCTTCTTGTCTAAATCTGAATTTGGCTTGCTGCAGTTCAAGTACCAGCAATACTTCTTGCCTTCTTGAGTGCAGACATAGAAAACAAATTGATTTCAGTATTTTCCATTTCCATATTTGAAAGGTATTGAAGATGTGATTCAGCACACTTACATGGAGCCATCTACATGTGGATTCCCACCTGTGATCTATACATCAGCTCTCATTATAGTTATTTATAAAATAAAGTGTGATTCCTTAGACAATACAGAATGATCACATGGGAATGTCAGATATGAAAGGTTCTACTATGCCCTCCTGGAACATCAGCTGGAGGCCAGGCATGACATTTGGTAGCTTTTAAATGGTCCTGAGTTCCTAGGTTTGGTTGACTGACTTAGGCCCTTAACAATTGTGTACAGTAGACACAGCTGCATTGGTAGAGTAGTGTTATTTAAATTTAAATAAATAAGAAGCTCAGTGTATTGTTCTCTTAATATTTTTAACCCATCTAAACAACAGATGTTATTTCTGTGGATCCCACAGAAAACATTAGGATGGGCAAACTAAGAAGGCTAATTCTCTATGCTTGGCAAAGAAATCTCACTGAGTTGTGAGGCAACCTTTTATTGCCTACCACCTCTGCATAAATAGAACATGTTCCATATTGTGCATTTCGTTAAACTAACAGATTAAAAGTTACTTATGGACTTGAATCACAATGCTACAATTGGGAAAACTAATCACATTAGTAATTTTAACACTGTGCAACAGGAAATGTTTTAGTATTGGCAATGCAGAACCCTAAATATTAAAAACAAACAAATAAAAAGAAATTAGCTTGAAATCTAAAAATTTTGGAGATAAATGACACTTCTATAATGTAGATATAATTCTAATTGTAGAATTAATTTAGGGAAAAGTTTTATGTTAATTTTACTTTTAGTTTGAAGTGATATAAAACTTAGAGAAACTGCAAAGGCTTCAAAATCATTGGTTTCAGAAATTGCTTTATTTATTTGATAGTTCTGAAGATCTGTTTCAAAATTTTACTGCATTCATATCTTTAAAACATGATATTGAACTAAATTCACATTTAGTGCAATTAGACTTATCTTTCTAAATTCTTAACAATTTTTGGTATATGATATATTGGGTTTTAATAATGCTGTATTATTTTTGAGTTTCTGCAGTGTAATATTGACATAAAAAAACACAACATTATTTATAATAGAGTAGAATAAAAGTTTGCATTTTTAGCAGGTTATAGACGAGAACATTTTAAATTCATGGAAATGACTTATGGCCTTTTCAAAACTCTCCCTTTCCATGGATCTTTCCTATGAATGTCAAATATCATATATGTTGACTTACATTGCTGTCATTGCGAATTTACCTTCTTTACTTCTAAGAGTTTGTCTCCTTTCAAGGTTCCACTGTCTAAAATGTCTGACTTGCTATTTTAGTAGCAGGTGCTCTGGCTAAGGAGCACGTATACAAGAGCAGTGAGAACAAGCTGATTAAATTGTTAAGCAGGAATCTTTTGTTACAGAAGTAATATTTATAAGCAAGATGCCACTACTTTGGACAGACTTTGTTAGACTCTTGCAGTAGATTAACAATAAAGTGTGAAGAACTCTGTTTTGAGTAAACAACCAAGATGACTTCCCAGGATAATTGCTTCATCCAGCCTAGGCCCAGAATGCACGACACAAGATGTTTATTTATCTGAAGCTGCTTCCCATAGAACCTACAGAATTGTGTTTAGGTGCTAATTTTAAACAGTGGAATACAAAGAAAAGCTAACAAGAAGGATTTGGGTGGTAGCTGTTCAGCTGGTATGAATACAGAACAGCACAGGTCACTGGTAACCAGCTGAACTCTGCTGCTGAAAGAACAGAAATAAAATAAACAGTGCTGATGTTACTGCCTTACGTCATTGGAAATAATGGTGTAGTTGGTGTCAAGACATTATTTTAAATATCAAGCAGACTGCAATCTCTGTGAGGCCTAAAGGTCAGGAAATGTGGAAAATATATTCCATGTTCTACCTATTTTAGCATAAGATCCTGTAAAAATAATTTTACAGAAAATCACCTTAGCTGGATCTGCATAGTGACATCTTCTCCAAAATAAGGTACTTTTTTTTTTTTATTTTTAAGGACTTTATTTACAATGAATAAACTAATTTAGAAAATATTACCAGTGCTGAAAATGTAAAATACATCAGCCTTAAATATTATAAATTTCCAAGTAAAATGAAACACAAGTGTTTCCTTTACCTCTTAGCTTTCCATTTACTCAATTTACATTAAAATATTACCACTCAAAATCATGTATACATGAAAGAATTTGATTTTGATGGTATTAAGCTTTCCACTTACGGGAATCAATAAACTTCTTCTGACTGTCACTGCACGTAATCTGAGAGAGTTTTGGATAAGAAACTCTGTAGCAGATGACTAGC
This sequence comes from Poecile atricapillus, assembly GCF_030490865.1. Classification (NCBI taxonomy): domain Eukaryota; kingdom Metazoa; phylum Chordata; class Aves; order Passeriformes; family Paridae; genus Poecile; species Poecile atricapillus. The sequence continues at coordinate 11,566,173 of NC_081250.1, forward strand.
TTTTCATATAGGGAGAATAAGAAAAATGGAGCTTGTTTCTTCCTTTCTCACTTTCCAGAAAAAAGAGGAAATGCAGGGACATTTTCACCTTTGAGATGATTATTTCAGCTTCTGGATGTCTCTCTAACACTGGAGACAACATTTATTCAGAAATTAATTCTCATGTAGGAAAGATTACCAGCTCTCAACCTATAGTAAATGGAAGAATTTGCATTAGTTACTCTGTGCTAGGAATTTCAGAATCACAAGCTAAATATTTTTAAAATAATATTATTTCTAAGACAGACGGTCCATCAAAAGTTTATGTCCAATGAAATTCTGATGACCACGATGTCAACATGCAGAAATAATCAAGCTTTCACCAGGGCTTCAATTCCCTTGCAGCCCAAGGCATCTCAAACACACTTCTGAGGTAGAGCCTTCATTACAGGATTGCAGACCCAAACTGGTTTTCTGCTTTTTACATCACAACGGATTTTTCACTCTTTTATAGCTAAGGGCCTGAAGGCAATTACAGATGTACAGGTGCTTTCTCAGCCTGGTGATTAATACTGTTCCTGGGAAAACATAGATTTGGAGCCATGTAAACTGTCTCAGAAAACAAATCTGAAACTCTCCCTCCTAATTTATTGAACTGCAATTGATCACTGCAAATAGAGATAATAATTTCACCATTTGGAAAAGCAGTGCTGGTCTTGGCCTCTGGTCTGAATATAGAGGGCACCTCTGAGCATCAAAAAGGTGAGGGCAACTCCACATTATCCTTCACACAGAGCTGTGGTAGGAACAGAAGACCAAATGTGCCAATATTCTTCATGCTTCCTTCTCTAGGCAGGTAATTTTTAATTTGGGTCAGTCTTAGACTGGCAGATGAAAATCCACATCTTTCTGTGCATTACAAAGCTCAAAACTTGGGCCTGCCTACTCTCTGGACATTAATAACCCAAAGTAAAAATGCCATAACACAACACTTAACTTTTCTGATGCTTAATGCAAAGTCAGAGAAACAAATACATGGTTAGGGAATATTTTAAATTAATTCTTTGGTAACTATTTTCCCCCTTGTTTTATATGAAAATCTTTCTTTCAGAGATGCAATATTTGCAAGATAAAAAAACCAAAACAGTTAAGTTTAAAATTAAGTTAATTTCTTTGTATTTGGCTTTCTGTAAATGGAGAGAATAACTCATAGCTCACAGGATGCTAAAATAAAATAAACACTGAGACTGAAAAAAATCCATGAATCATAATGTATGAGCTGGAGTACGAGGAGACATGTTTATTCCAAGTCAAGAATTTATTATATGAGACTGATGTCCAATTAAATTAAAAAAAAATATGTAAAGTTTGAAATTGCTCTGCTTAATACTTACCACCCCCTGCATGGTGTATTGTTTAAATATGTTAGGACAAAATAATCCATTAAATATTTATGAGTAAATTCAATCATGGCAAATTATTTCCCCCTCATTCAATGTATAATAATACAGCAATCAAGCTTCTTTTGTTTCACAGTAATCACTGCATCAACAATCAGTAATTATACATAAAGCTTCTGAAAAATTAGAGGAGCAAAGAAAGAGACATCTCTTTTAGTAACTAGTTCCCCTTCATTTCTTCTGAACAATTAAAATACCCTTATACATTAACAAGATGAAGCATTCTGAGACACAGGTCTCCAGTAGCAAGCATTGGAAACTGCATTGTATTTGCTTGTTTTACTTTGTGGGTGGAAGTAGATTTATTATTTTTTTCTTTATGAATAAACTGCCAACATGCTAAGAGAGTTTTTAATGTTGTTTATTCTTCCTCAAAAATGAGACTGAATACATGGTTTAGAAATAACTTCAGATTTCTTTACGTTTTTACTTCAATATAATATTTTCTAAGATTTTGCTTAACTTCAGAAAGTCACAGATTCTTTTGGAAGACCGATTTTCTTAAAAGCAGCACAGAGTTTTAGCTCACAGAAGCCTGAATTTCTGAAAGCCAGAGAGAGAAATAGAAGTTGGTATTTACCATCCCATTACTGAGATGGATCAGTTTCTCATCTTGAGCCAGCAAAAAACCAAGAATGAACACCAGGTTTTTCGGTTACTGCATAGGTGCCAACACATGGCTTAAAGGGGGTTAAAAATTAGATAATATTCATATTAATGTTAGCAATAGCAACAATAACAATAACATCAAAAATATAATTAGGAATCAACAAAAACCAACAAAACAACAATATGATTAGTACTCCATGGACACGTAGAATTCTTGAAGTTTTTACAATGCAATGTATGTTATCCTTTCCTTAATAAAAAAAAGGTTCTGAAAAGAGCTCTTTTAATGTGGTTATAGTTAAGTAAATTGTAAAATGTGACACATATCCCTTGTCAGGTGATTTACTTGCTTCTCTGATACTTGCCTTTCAATTTCCTCCTTGATTTATGTCTTCCCTTTGTATCTGGTCAAAATCCATATTTAAGTTTCTGAAGACAAGGAGCCTTTTCAGCATCCATCACTAAGAGGTACACACTGGTATTTGTAGCTGTAATAGTAATTCAAATAAATATTTTTTTTTTCAGGATTTAATCTCTGGAGTTGCTCATCATAATCTTGTTCCACCACAGAAGCTGAAGCATAGAGCATGTGAATTTTCCCATTTTCCTATGTAAAAGTCAGTATTCAAGGACAGGATTGTGAAACATTTCAGGTATCTCCGTTGTTGTGGACTTAACATGAAAGGCACATGAAAAAACCAAAACATTACAAGGCTGTTATTTTTCTCAACAGTATAATTAAATGAGACCTGTTAAACTGATCTAGTTTTTTACAGTTCATCTTTCTTTGGCCATGTAATTTGTTCAGCTCACTTCTTATGATGCTATACCTTCTTGCAAAGCAAATTTATGAATTTTGATAGAGCAAAGAAACACAGCTAAACAAGGTCAAATTTTCATTTTGTCACTCTGTTTTTCAGAAAACTGAATTTTCTTCACAGTGAATCTTTCTAATTTTCCTAGTCAATAGCCCAGTTTTACCACTTGAAATACTGCATTGTATCTTCTGCATAACACCCCTGTCCAAAAACCTATAAAACAAGAATAAGTTACTTTAAATAAACAGGTGTAAGAACAAAGGAGAACTTACATTCACACAAATGAAGCAAATGAACATTCCATGCTGTGGCAGCCTTAGTTGGAATAATAGGCTGAGCACGAGCACTTCCAGCTCGCCTCAGTACCTGGGAATCATCCCAGCTGTGTTCCCACTCTGTGAGCATTCTGCTTCTAACATAGCTGCACCCCAGGTTACTGCTACTACCACAAACATTGTTAAATCTCTTCAGGTCAGCCCTCAGCTACATGATGGAAGGTGATAGCAAATACCCACTTCCACCCACATCTGCACATTCCCATTCTAATTAAGTGGCTTGGGCAACTATGACTTCAAACAAGCATTTTTTTTCTTGTTTTCACAGTTGATCAAAGGATTCATAATGTATAAAATATCTGCAGAAAATCTTTGAGACTGCATGAATTTAAGCCATAAGATATCACAGGCAGCCCTGTGCATACCTGGATCTCTAAAAGGTCTCAAGGAGGACTCCAAATTCCTGCCTTAAAAATAAGAAGTTATTGTTACAATAATATAACAATTTTATTATTTGTTTATAACAAATAATAAAAACATTGTTTTCAAGCAGTATCCACTTCAGTCTCTTGAATAATTTTCCACCTTTTAAGATTAACTGGAGGGTTTATGTTTTTTGAAATTGTTTTTAAATATGGGTTTAAAACAAAGATAAAGAATAATAGCGAAATAGACTTTTATTGGGAACCAGAAGAGCCTCCCAAGAGTGATTAAGTGCCTTTATTCAGTTCAAGGGTGAAGTAAAAGACATTAAAACTCTGGGAGGTCAACACTGCAGTTTTGTTCACACAGACTCATTGAGCCTCAGGCAACACACTGTTGTTATAGACACTTTCAACCCTGCTAAGTTTGTGTTTTGTTTAGTTAATTTAACAGATGTGCATAGCTTGCAATCATGATTTTGTAACTATTGTACTTTTTAATAGTCTGGGAAGAAAATAAATGATGGTGGGTCACTCCATCCTTAGGCAAGTTAGATAAAAATTTGACTGTGTGAAAAAATGATATTTCTTCTACTAGAAAACACAAAATTACAAATGTTCCTTCTTTTCATTCTTCTTCTACTCCTTTCAAAACTATGGAATGTTGAGGAAAAGATTGTTTTTTTAAACTACATTTCAGATTTTAAACCATTCTCACATTTTTGCAAGAAAGGAAAATCAAAACTTCTTTTTTCACTGAGTGGTTCTCCACACAAGCAGGGGATGTTCAATCTTATTAGTGTTCAAATACTGTTAAAGCACAGAGAAGGGTTTCCTGCAGAAATGAATTGCTACATGTTTTTCCTTCAGACAAGGCCAAGCCTTGTCAGTATTTGTTAGTTTTCCTCACTGGGATGCTGTGTATTTTTAGTTTTGTTCTAGTAAAAACCAGTAAATATCTCCAAGGCACGTTTTTGTCAGGATATTCTGATTTTTTGAACCTGAGTATTCCAATGGTCTTCTGTCCTCTGGCTGCAAAATATCTAGCTGTCTGTTCTAAGACCAGCAGGACCACTATCTCCTATCTTAAAACATTTGACATTAGAAATGTATTTGTGAAGCTTCAAAACATCAAAATAAATGCAAAGTGAATGTAAAAAAGCCATCTCATAAAATTTATTTTTTAACATATACCAGGGACATCAAATATTCCAAAAAATCAAGAAAGCAAAATAAATTGACATCATGATTTAAAATGATGGCTTATGTCATTTAACAGAAACACAGGAGCAATACAGTATCTCTATCCATAAAGCCATCAGTGGGCATTAAAGGAATGTACTTGCTTGGAAGTACATTTCTATTGATCTAAATGTCAGAGTGTGTGTAGATTAATAATTCATTTCATCCTTAAATTTTTCACTAAAACACACGCTGTAAATTAAACACACAAGCATACCCAGGAGAGCCTCTTTACTAAATCAGCGGCTGCTAACTAATGACTTCAGCAAATTAAAATTGTGTAAATAGAGGAAAAAACCTCAAATTGCACAGAGGTTCTGTAGTTTGTCCTTCCTCCTTAATCTATCCTTTAAACATCTGTTGAACTGGTGAGGAATTTGAGGTGGGAGCTGCTGGTGAGCCCAGTCTGGCAGGACATGGCAGCACCCATCCATCCTGACAGAAGGTTGCTGGTCTCTGACCACATCCTGCCCCCAGCAGTTCTGCCTCTTCCTGCTACATGACTCTACCCTTTGTCTCCCATTCTCCATCTTTTCATGAGTTCTGGTTTCATGAGCAATGTGGTTGCTGCTCATCAGTTTAAAAAGTCTTGTTCTTGCTTTACTGCCTAAGGTCCTCCCTCTCTCTCTCTTTTAGGGCTCAGAGAAAATCCATTTGATGACCAATACAAGAAGTACTGAAAAGAGAGGCACAGTGAGATAAAGCCTCTCCTGGCCCTCCTAGGGGGCACAGCCAACTCTGTTATGGTGCAGTCTCTGGTGAGACTTTTGTAAAACAAGTGAGGGAGGAAGGACTCTGAGAAACCTTGACTGGGGTCTCCCAAACTTGGCTGCATTTGAGTATTGTTTGAAGAGAGAGACACTGGTTTTGTCACTGAACCACAGATGACTGCAAATGGATGAAGTTTTCATGGTGATAAACAGAGAAGAGTGTTATGTGAATGGCAGTTCCTTCTGCAGCTTTTATGATCGTACCAAAAACTAATGGTAACTATTTGTTATCAGCACTGCAAATACAGGAAAAATGTCAAGAATTTACTTGATTTAACCTTCCCTGTTAAAGCAGGTTCACATGTCCTCAGACTATCACTGGTAGATTATCTAACTTCCCCTTAGAAATCTGCTATTGATGTTCCTTTGCACTCCTCAATAATCTGTTCTAGTGCTTTGGTGTTTTTATAACAAGAATTCATATTTGACAGAATTTTACCCAAAGGTGTCTTAGGTGCACGCTATGTGCATTAATTCTAGCTTGATTGTCCAATGACACAATAGATACATTGCACATCAGTATCCTCTGTAAAGAGGTTTTTGTGTACTGGAACTACAGCAAAATCATCCCCACTTTTTTGTTAAAAGACTTCAAAAATTCTTTTAACCTTTTTCATAAAGTGTGTTTAACAGCCTCAGCATTGTCACTCATATTTTGTGAACTACTGCTGATATAGCTTTAATCCTTTTAAAATAACATTTATAAAACCAGACAGAATGCTCAACATGAAGTCTAAGAGGTCACAGCTAGAATGGAACCATTACTTAATTTTTCTACATCTACCTTTTTTTGTCTTGCAAACAGAAGAATCCAGAACAGAACTTGACTTCCTTTTTTAAAAGGACAGATAGTTATATAATAAGCCAAAACCTTGCCCTTGGTTAATAGGGTGGATTTTTTTTTTTAAAGTCCAAATTTCAGATGCTAACTTTCAGATTCCTTGCAAGCAATTTTCTGCTCTCACCTTCTCTGAGTTTTGATTTTATTTTTTTTTTTTACTGATTATGGATAGTTTTGCCAATTTATCCAGATGGTGTTTTCTTCCAAACTTTCCATGCTTTCTTTCAATCTTCAACAATAAATGTGATGATATTGTGGAATTAAAGAATAATTTATGTTGGAAAATACTTCTGCTCCCAACTCTTTCTTCAGCAAGAGCATTTTCAGAGTTAAATGAGGTTTATCAGGATCAAGTCAAGTTGTGAAACATAACCAGGAAATCAGTTTGACTGTAGCTAAAATTACAAATCCATGTTGTTCTATTATTCTTGGCCATTTAAAAAGGTAAATTGGTTTGTCATATGATAGAAAGTTCTGAAAACCCAAGCCCTCTTTTATTTTATTTCTCATTCTGAAGGCCACTTGGACATTCCTCATTCTTTATGTGTTATCAAGGAAATAGCTCAGTGGTTGTTGAATAACTTAGGTATTTTGAGGTTTTCTGGGACTGACAGTGAGTAAAATCAAAGTAAAATAAACAGTTCTTACCTCTCATATGTTTTCTTTCTTAGAAATATGCTAATTTCAGGCCCTTATTCCATGTATTTGCTGGTTTATAAAAATTAGAAGGTAAAAAGTATTAATATTGCTGCCTTATCTATGAAATGCCAAATATGCTTTCCATCCCAGTCACATCATGTAACTTTCATTTCTCTTTTTTCATTTTTTGGAAGCTTTCATTTTGCTGCTTCTATTTTTGTTATCTACAATCCATTTCTCTTATTGTTCATTTTCATTTTAGTCCCACATGATGAGTTTGGTTTGGGTGTTTTTTGTTTCTTTATTTTCCTTGTATTTGTTTTGATTAAGAACCTTTTGTTCTAGTTTTTGTAAAATATTGTTTTTCTTTCATATACTCAAAAATTATGGTAAAACCATTAACTTTTCTTTTTCTTTTATGCCTCAGAAGGCCTTAGAATACATAGATTGGTTTTCTGCCTTTAGTACCCCAGATTAAAAATGCAAATTCACCTTTTGTTTCTCAGACCATTTTACCCAAAGATCCTTTCTACTAATCCCTCTACATGCTGAATTCTGTTCTTTCCTTTTTCTGCTTTCATTCTTTCCTATTAGTAGAGTCACAAATGGTATGACTTCGTGGTCACTTTCTTATTCTTAGACATTCTCTGAGGTTTTGGTAATAAATACATTTGATGTTGAGAAGTTAACCTGTTAAAAGCAGATAGGAGAATGTCCTCAGTTTGAGAGCATGACCTGGTAAATTTGGTGGAGCATGAGCTTCCGTGGATGGATCAGTTAAAATGTCCCAGTAGCACTTTTAGAAATGTAACTCTTTCTTATCCAGCTGACAAATGGATTGCCAAATTTGTTTCAAAACTGTCAGTGATGCTTCTTGTACCAGATTTTGCACTGTATAATCCAAGGAATTGAAGTTGATATTCTGCATGGAACCTTCACACAGAAAATACTTCACACAGCACTGTTAGCAGCACATCTCTAAATAGTTCAGAGAGAAGGAAAGACATGGCAAGAAGAGCAGAAAAATGCTTCCTCCTCCAAATTTAGTTTCTCAATTTTCTGATCGGGGAAGTGCTTCAGTGCAAGATCTGACATTAATCAAGCTAGTGTACCTATCTGTGGATTGCTTATATAATCACTGCCATGGTATATTGCATCAGCTGCTTGAAGGTACGAAACAGATGTAAATGCACAAAAATATATGCACATTCATTTGCCTTTCTTAAAGCATGCACTTGGGCTAGATCTAGTAAGGTACTCAACCCTCAACTCTTGCTGATATCGGGTGCAAGTCTAAAAAATTATTTAGGTAGTATGAGCCTAATTCTGTATTACTTTTGGCCTTATCCTTACTAATAATCATTCAAGAGACAATTAGTCATCCCAAGCTGAAGTAGTGGCTACTTCTCTCTGAGTTATTGTCATGAGTATGAGTGTATAGTTGGCAGTGTAGGATCAGATGCACAATGGGTGTATTCCACAGGCATTACTTCGATTTCCCAGTTCTTGGATGCATGACTAAACAGAGTGTGAAAAACAAAAATCACTTTGGACATTATTGCAAAACTAGGGATGGGAAATAATACATTTCACCTGGATTTTGCCCCGATGACAGGAACTTGATATACCTGAAATTCTCACTGGGTGTTCTGCATTTCTGGCCCAAAGAAGCAGAGCTCAAGCCTTTTTTCCTGTTAAACATGTCTTGGAAAGTAAACCTCAGTAAGCCTGAAGAGAGTGCTCTTATTAAGGCTATCTAATTATTTTAAAAATAATTTAAAAAACATGTTTATGAGACCTGTCATATTCATACTTTAGAGGTGTCACATTCTCTGTTTCACTTTCCATTTCTCTTTCTACATCAGAAACAATTTCCAAGTAACTGCAACCTAAAACCAAGATTACAGTTGGAGTCTATCTTTTCACAGCAGGCAGCTTCTCACCTTTGAAAACTACAGACACCTTCATAAACCTGCATTTACATACTCTTATCTATGCAAATCTGTTGTTACATTTATGCCTTAAAACAAAGATAATCCATCCTCCCTAATTATCTGTCTGAGAAACATCAAATGCAGAGGTCATATACCCCACCCAAGATAGATTTTTTTCTGATTTAAAACAACGGGTATAAATTTAGCTTGATGACTGCTAATATATTTTCAAGATAACACTTTATCAAAGCATGACAGCAGCTGTGAAATCTCAAAGTTTCTCCTCTCTCCTCTATGACACCTTGATAAGGCAATTATAGCATAATTACCTTAACAAGTGGCATTACAGGAAATTATTGTCATTCTCCTGTTAAAATAACACATAATCATCAGAAAGTGTATTCTAGCATTCCCAATCAGCATCTGATTATCTGGAGCTAACTCAGAAAAGAGAGTGTAATAGGTGGGCAATAACTGACAAGTTACAAGAAAAGGGTAAAATATACCTGTGTGTATATCTATATATAGAGAGAGTGATATAAAAGTATGTGCATATATATTCACACCCATGTATATACATAAATTTAGACTTCATTGAGTGTTTAAGGTAGCTGTTTACCTGCTCACTTCTGAAATAGTCTTCAAAGTTTTATTATTACTATTATTATTATTATTATTATTATTATTATTATTATTATTATTATTATTATTATTATTATTATTATTATTATTATTATTATTATTATTTTTACAGGTAGGTAGAAAAGCCTAAATGACACTATTTAAAAATACTCAGGTAAACAGCCAGGTTAATTTAGAAATGTATGCCTTATTCATATTTAAATGGTCACACTTGTCAATCTGCTTAAATTTCTCTGTATTTCCTACAGCTTTCTGGTTTATCATTTCAGTTCCTTCAAGGTTGATAGCACCTTGTAATTTATATAATTATGGTCTATGACACTACTTCCAGCTTCATGTTACCTTCATAAAACTGAATTATAGAACCTAATTTTATTTTTTTTTTCCATCAGTTGTTTTCTTGGGTACAGATCTACTGGACTGCACTCTGAAAGATCATTAAAAATTGGATTTTTACCTAACATGTCCTAAGCTCCATTTACAAAGGTTGTGCAAAATAAGATTAACCATGGCAATAGGTATGTGTTCTAATTCTACTAATCATAAAAATTCATTACTCTTTAATGTAAAGAAAACATTTTCTTCCACATTACACACTTCCTTGTTTTAGTCAGAATACCTTCACCCAAAGCCCAAAAGCAAACCTCACACCATGATGATCAATGTAATATTATAAATGCTTGTCCTTCAGAAGCCAGCTAAAGGTCTCAGGCTCTGAATGTATGTAATCCAGAATTAATTTCCATACCTTAGCTATAATCAAATAGGGTGAAATAGGAAGGCATAGGACATATAACAGCAGCATGGCTTTATTTAGATTGCTATGTGGCTCTCATGTTCCAGTGTGTATCTGTTATACTGGCTCACACTAATGAGGTAAAGTGAGGTAGAATCTGCCATTGAAGGTACCCAAAGGCTCTGTTAAGAATCCCCTCAATCCATGACTCTGTACCTTGCTGCTTGGCTTAGTGAGTCCATGACACTGGAATGACTCCACCCACAGTACCCTCTGTACAATCAAGCCTACAGGGTTGGACTTTGCACAAAAAATCTGACAGAGAAAGAGATTGTGAATTTTTTTCACTCCTTATCATAGTGGTAGAGCATTCATTCAGGATAAAGTAACAGTAATCATAGGTGAAACACCAGACAACCAGGAACCAGTGACCCAACAGAACCAGAGCAGTGGTTGTCCACCTATACTCAGTACTGGTGAGGCCTCTCTTCAAATCCTGCGTTCAGTTTTAGGTCCCTCACTACAAAAAGGACATTGAGATGCTGGAGCATGTCCAGAGAAGGGCAGCAGAGCTGATATAAGGTCTGGAACATCAGGAGCAGCTGAGGGCATTGGGGTTGTTTAGTCTGGAGAAAAGAAGGCTCAGGGGAGACCTTTTGACTCTCTACAACTACTTGAAAGGAGGTTGTAAGAGATGAGCGCCTCTTCTCCCAGGCAACTGGAAGAATAATAGCACAGTGGGAAATAGCCTCAACTTTTGCAAGAGGTTTATGTCAGATATTAGGAAACAAAATTCTTCACTGAAAGAGTGGTTGAGGAACAGGCTTTCCAGGGAAGTGATGCAGTCATCATCCCTGGAAGTGTTCAAAAAACAAGCAGATCATGATGTGGCACTTCATGATGAGGTTTAGTGGGCATGCTGCTATGTGGTCAAACGTTGGAGTTGATGACCTTGGATATCTTTTCCAACTTTATGACTCTGTGACTCTTAAACTGTGCACTTGAGACTTGTCCATTTTCACTTTAGGTATCTGGGTACCCAGTGGGATGAAGCTCTGCAAATCCACCAGCATCGCTGGGTTATTGTTATGCATTACAGGCTCTACTTTGACAAACTGAGTGTTTTCCTAACAGACACATTGGTTTTCCTGTTACTATGCTTGTATGTACAAATATTTTCTGCATCACTTACTGTTTTGCTCAAGTCTAAATATTATGAGAGGGAACTGTATTTCACCATGAGGTCTCAACAAGGACAGGCACTGCAGTGTTTTAAGAGTTAGAGGTTAGGATTTGTATCACATTTACCTGTCAGTGAAATGACATCTAATTGAAGTTACTCATTAAGATTTGATGAGAGGTCAAAGGAGGCAGATAGGCATCTCTCTGAGACATCTGCCTTGGTATGAGATGAGCCACCAATTAACTAAACATAAACAAGGACAGGTGTATCCAATCATAAGGCATTTTTTTTTCCCCCTATCACTGACTTAGGCTATAGGGAAAAAAAATTCCTTTCTCAAGACAGAAAGTGAAATGCAGGAGATGGCTGTTGTCTTGCATCTCAGGAAATGCGAGGTTTATTCCTGGTGCCACAGAGCTGAAAGAAGTGAATGTGTGAAATTACTTACACTTCCCATGATGCTGCCTGCACAGCTCTGTGAGTAGAGACCAAAGTGTTTGCAAATGCACCAAGCAAAACTATACTTGAAGAAAAAAAGTGAGTGCTGTTTCTTGGTTTTTTTCTTTCATGAATCTGAAATACGATGCACTGTCAAACATATTACTTGCTAAAAGAGACTCTAATTTTAACTTTGAAAATACATATTTAAAAACTCAATAGCAGGTAGAATTATTTCAAGTGCTCTTCAACAGTGCAACCTAAAAATCGTTCTCCTTACAACAGGGTTTTAACTATCAGTTTGGGAAGGGAGAGTGCTCCCCAAACCAGTGAGTCAAGTTTTCTTGTAAATGTGAATGTGGGGGCTTGCAAAACTTCTAAATTTGCTCTTGTAAGAGATTTATTTTTTTTTTTTAATGGAGATTGCCTCTTACTTTGGTCTTGTCAAAACAAACATCAAAATTTAAAAGGACAAAGTATCCTGTTTAGAATAAAGAATGTAACTGTCCATGCATATGTGGTAAACTGTGTGAACAAAAGTGCAGCTGGTGAGAGAAATGATGCAAAATTGATGGTGCCTTTGGAAGCTCCAATTGAAAAATTTATTAAATATGATCCAAGGTCATAGCTTTCTACGTAGAGAGAAAATGAAACCAATACAAAAAAAAGAACTTTCTTTGCTGTAAAGCACTCTGTATTTAAAATGAATGTGCTTTCAAATAAAAGCTGCTAAAATTAATTGCTAGTTAGAAGCTTATCCTTTCCTCATTTTGAGTAAATTTCTGTTATATTTCTTAGTCAAATTAAAAAAATAATTTTCACAGAGAATGAATAATTTGATTTTTTCCAAAATTGTCAACCCATCCTTTTTCTCCTAGAAAAAGCTGATGAAAGATTCTTAGACTGAAGACTAAAACTTCATCTATTCTATAAAATCCTCAGTTAGTGAGAAATTTTACAAAAGCTAACTTCCTTTTATGCCTGCTTAGCAACCTTCTCCAACTTTACAAAAGCCCAACTGTGTAAGATCCTTCTGATTTGAAATAAGTGGCTTAAGTGAGGTCAATATTTTACTGTCTCTTGCTGGGAAATAGAATAATTTTTTGTTCTAAATTAACAAGATTGAGAAATAAGTTGCTGGGTAAAGGTATACAGGAAATTGTGAGAAAGAAAAGTGAAGTTATGCTAGGGGAGAGCTATCTGTATATATGCAGAATGGGAATGGGAACAATCCCACCCAGTTAATTAGAGCAGGAAGCTTGTGCAAAAAGAAGGTTTAGTATTTGCCCCTAGATCTTCTTTCATTGAAGGATCAATCAAATTAAAAAAGTGAAGGCATGACATTGCAAAAACACCCATATGTTTAACTTTATGTAAAAGAGATTTGAATATAAGGAGCTTACACCTTTTTCAAAACTCCTTTGCTGACCCCTTTTCAAACCAAATTTGCTGTGAATGAGTCATGGACATTTAAATCAATTAAATCTATTTGCTTTGGTGAGCAATCCACTGTATACACCTACTGAAGAGCTATTTTCATTCATGGGCAGCATCAGCAATGTAATTATAACTCCAAACACATATCCAGATTTCTTTACCCATGTGATTCCATGATCCCTGTTGCTGAGGTAAATAACTATATTATTTTTAGTATTATAATAAAATAATAAAATAAATGAATAAATGAAATTCACTTCACAAAGAACAAGAAGAAATCATGCAGAATGAAGTTTGTAATATATTTTTGTGATGAAAGCTCTCATTGAAAAAACTTACTGGGATTGATAGGGCCAAAGACAATATGATTAATTAAACTGTCACATACAAGTTTTGCATAAAAGTTCTGCATTTGGATCAAGACAACCTAAAAGCTGAATGCATGTAAGGTTCTGGTTGAAATCAATATTGATCTGAAGATGAGCTAGGTTTTGTTACAGGGCCAAATTTTTACCTTGTAGAGCGTGGCATCATAATACAAAATAAGATAAACAAAGAAGACTACTAAAAGTTAATTTATCTTTGACCAATAACTAGTCTTTTCATAATAAATAAATGCCAATACTTAAAAATCCAGAAGTCTTTCTGCATAATAAACTGGTTTAATGTCAAGGAGAATTGTCATTTAATTGAGTAATCACTGTTATAATTTATAATGTGGGATAGAAAATGTAATAATGCATATGATAATTTAAAGAATGTTTTTAAAGTCTCTGTAAAATCATCTATTTTTCTTGTTCTTAATAATAGGAAAAGCATTGATTCCACATGAAACATTTTAATGAGTAGCAAAATTTCTTTAATATATGACTTAATATGACTTGGATATATACTTTAAATGCTGCCTCCAAAACAGCTGGAATCTTCCTTTAGAAAGGACTTATGAATCACAAAATGCTATAATAGTCCATTGTGATCTGTGATGAGCTAATATTCTCCATATAACCATGTACCTCTGATAAAAACATAGGAAATGATAAATATATAATTGTGTGGGTGAGTTGGCTGCAGTAGGTCACAATGAAGATTATATCAGAGCATGTCCCCACATTGGTGATTTCATTTGCTGATGTTCACTGTATTCCTGGAGGTCAGTGATGTCACTGGTGGAGACCACTGATGTCCCTCAGGGGCTGGTATAGGGACTGACACTGTTTAACATCTTTGTCTGTGACATGGACAGTGGGATTGAGGGCACCCTCAGAAAATTTGCCAATGACACCAAGCTTTTTGGAGCAGCTTTTCCACGCACTGGAGGGATGGGATGCCATCCACAGGGGCCTGGGAAGGTCGGAGAGGTGGGCACATGTGAACATCATGGACTTCTATGTGGCCAGGTACCAGGTCCTGCCCCTGGATCAGGGCAACCCCAAGCAAAAATACAGGCTGAGCAGAGGATGGAATCAGAACAGCTCTGGAAAAGACTTCAGAGCTTTGGTCTACAAGAACTCAACATAGAGTGATCCAGCAGTGTGCAGTCGTGGGCCAGAAAACCAGCTGTGTCCTGGGCTGCATCAAAATCATGTGGGAAGAAGGCTGAGTGAGGTGATTCTGCCTCTGCATTCTGCTCTCCTGAGACCCCACCTGGAGAGCTGCACCCAACTCTGGGGTCCCCAACAGAAGATGGAGATGGACCTGTTCAAATGAGTCCAGAGGAGGCCATGAAGATGACCAGAGGACTGGAGCAGCTCTCCTATGGAGACAGGCTGGGAGAGTTGGAACTTTTCAGCCTGGAGAAGAGAAGGCTCTGGGGAGACCTTATAGCACCTCCCAGAACTGAAAGGGAGCCTACAGGAAAGCTGGTGAGGGACTTTTGACAAGGGTGTGTAGTGATAGATAAAGGTGCCATGGCTTTAAACTGAAAGAGGGTAGGTTTAGATGAGATATTAGAAAGAAATTCTTTACTGTGAGGGTGGTAAGGCACTGAAACATTGCCCAGAGAAGCTGTGGATGCCCCATCCCTGCAGGTACTCAAGGCCAGGCTGGATGGGGCTTTGAGTAGCCTGGTCCAGTGGAAGATGTCCCTGCCCAATACAGGGGGTTTAATGTTTCTTCTACCCCAAACCAGTCTAAGATTCTGTTATTTCAAAGACAATTAAACGGTGCGGAAAAGATCTGAAATGCTATAGAAATAAAATAACTATCTCACAGTATGTCAAGTATTAACAATATCACTCTACAGTTTGGATTCTGTTTCATGTCATTATGAAACAGAATTATGTATAGGGTAAAAGTATTCTAGGTTTTACTTGTGTAACTGAGAGGTTTTTATAAAATACATATAAGGTATATACAAGGTACATAGTTACTTCCTAATAAAAATTTCAATTGTGCTACACAGATGTCTATTAGCTTCCATGTTAAAAAATATTAAATTAGTCATAATTATGTATTAGCAACTAGGCCATTTCTTTAACTTATAATTCATAAGGCTGTTCCTTAAAGTGTTTAAGTCATAAGTGTATAAGTCACTCTGTCATGTTCTGTTTCAAATATCATATTTTACAGTCTATGATGTTTTTCCTTAGCTTTTCATGTCTTTCTGCAAATAATGCATACAGTACAAATATTCAGCAAACAACACCAGACTTGCCTATTTGTTTGCACAGCAAAGGAAGATGAAATGTCCTAAGTTTTTATTCTGTATAATGTTTATTTCCACCAGCACAGAGGGGTTTTTACATTCATTTCTCTGACAATTTTAAAGAAAACCTTACAAGCCTACATTAGTAACATAATACTGTATGCAATTTCAAAAGAGGACATAAAAGGGCCTTTGTGAAAGGGTCTTATTATTCTAGTGCAATTCTGTAATGGTAGAACAAAAATACTTTGTGTGTTTCAACAGAATGTTACAGACTCCCAGACATGCTCTTTCAAATAAAAACAAAATACCTGCTGCTAGAGGAGGTTAAATCACTCTGTGAGCTTCAAATGCTCCAAAACACCTTAATCACAAAAAAAAAAATTAATTGGCTAAATAAGAAAATAATTACAAATTGAAGCCTCCCTCCTGTTCTCCTTTCCCATCTCTCTCTTCCCAAAACAAATGCAAAAAATTAACTAAGGAAAAATTTTAGCTGAAAATGAAGAGGATATTTTATAGTGTTAAGTAGTATTTATAGCAAGATAAACTTAAAAGCCAGAAAGAGCCATGAAATCAAACATCTGCTGAAATAAAACCTGATGAACAAGAAAAAGGTAAGCTCACTACAGAAGTTGTTGAATTCTTCATCAGTATACTTTATTATCCTTCATTTGATCTCTGGATATATGTATATTATCCATACCATTCAGTAACATAAGTTTTATTTATTTTCTCAAAAATTGTTAAAGAGTTTCAAAGACTTTAAATGTGACATTAAGATGTGTCAGATGAATTGTTCTCATCTAGTCATATTTTTCTTGTTATTTTAAGTTACATTTTCATATTTTCAAAATACATACATATATATATATACATATATATACACACATATATACACATATAGAGACATATATGTGTATATGTATGTATATATAAAGCCATGGGTTCCTCCTGCTAGTGGTTTCCATCCACCACCCAGTAAACCTTAATATACATGCTGACATTCTGGTGCTCAGTTCTGTTTGCAATAGCCTTCAGAAAACTATGTCAAAACCAGAACCCACAGGGGAGGAATTTCACTGAATAAAAAAAAAACCCACCACATTGACAGACTCTATTTCCATCATCTCTGCACTGGTGGCCTTAGAGGTCAAGAGTCCTTGAGGACTCTTCTTTTTACTGTAACTCTGGCTGAGCAAAGCTATTGATTCCAAAACTATGTGTGCAAATAACAGCAGAAGTCCACAGTTCCTGGGATCTTTCATTCAACCTGCATTGCAACTCTCTTGTTCAATCCATTTCACTTTCAGTTTAATATGAACATTTACTGAACTCCCCCTTTCAGGCCCTTGCAGCATTAGATGAATCTGAGGATAGCCTAGAGCCTTTCCTTAGATTTGTGCTGAATCTCTAACTGTATTGTATTTTAAAATTACCACATGATTTTTTTTTCATTTTATTCTAGAACAATGTATCTCTTAAAGAAAATTGCCTTTGTGCTTAAATATATAAAGAAAAAGATCTCCTTCCTGTTGAACATCTGATCCATAAATATCCTTTTAAACTAATAGCAGTCTGGTCTATGACTGAAGGCTCATAACTCTTTTTCAGTCATGACCAAGCTGTCTTTTATGTACTTTAACCAGTGCTACTGCACAGCAAAGGAAAAGCTGTTTAATATTATTGTTGCAAGACTAAAGCTCAGACCTCTAGAATAAATTTTCTTCTTATACATGTGGGGAATGAAAGAGGAAAAGAACAGGAAGATTTGAAGACCAAATTACATTTCAGCAAGCTTTTATTCCAAACCAACAAATTAAATTTCATGTTTCAGGTCACCAGTGTTTAAAATGGATAATATGGATTCCCACATTTACAGGCAGATTTTGTAAAGCTATATTTCCACCTTCAAAAATAGTGATTTATAAAATACTGAAATCTTATATAGGGGAGATTTTCATCAGTAAAAAATCTGGTACAGCAGTACAGTGAAGACCCTAAATGGGTAAGATTGCTCAAGTAAGACCCAAGAGCTTCAGCTAGGAATGGGATAGATATCACCTATCTCTGTAAGGTAGTAAAAAATGTCATTTTCGTATTATTTTTGGGATATTGATTTCTCCCCATACATGGAAACCTAGAGAAACCAGTTTCACTGCCTGTTTTCAAGCAAAGAGAGTCCTACCCTAATATCAGAATTTATGCTATTTTGAACTTCAGAAGGAAGTAAGAGCACTCTCTGAAAGGCAACATCTCTGGTGTTAACTGAAATTATAAACAGGTGATGATAATTAACAATTATCTTCAGTAAAGCATTGTCTGGGGTATTCATATTGCAGATCCCAATTCCCCTTGATTGCAAACTGCTAGGAAATTACAAGGGTTTTTTGGTTTTTCATTCTTTTTTAGCAACACAATTTTATCTTTAATGGGCTGGTGAAGGATCCTCAAATCTTAAGAAGAAGGATCAGATTTTTACAAATACCATGAAAGACAGACTTCCATGAATACTTAAATATATTATTAGTTGTGATGCCTTTCCCTTTTTAATTGAAATTGAAGTCTTCTGAAAAATTGGCTGTTTTCTTGTAAGAATTCAATATTTATTAGTTTACCAAATAGAAATTGCTTTTTTTTGTTTTTCTTGGTTTTTTGTTGAGTTTGATCTGAGTTTACAAATAGTTTCTGTTGATAATTTCACTTTATATAACTTTTTATAGCTTTGTATTTGGCATGTTCTGACCATATGTATAGGCAAATAGAAGGAATTTCAATTTGTAAGAGAATAAATGCTTCTAAATATTTCAGGCATAGAAGGATAATTGACTTCTAGTTAAAACCAGATACATGTAGAAAATAATTACATTTTATATGGAGGCAATGCTGAAGGACTAACCAATGCAAATGTAACAAATGCTGCTAAGACAGTGATAGAGAACAACAGGAAATAAATTGATAACCTGAAAAACCTGTTACCTTCTTCTTTCTCTTGGACCTGTAGGTGGAATTAGTGGCATGAGCTGTCATGGTAACAGTGTTATCCTTGACTGAGAGGAATATGGGTAGAGATTATTATCTTCATCTCCCTTTCATACTCTCTAAGGAACTGTGATAGCCCAAGTAAGATCTTGATCACTCCCTCAGGAGAGTGGAATTGAGTACACAGACTTAGCCCTATGATTTTGAGGGAACACCCAAGTTGGAAACCCTTAATAATCAACTTAGGAATGGCCAGTTTCCATTAGAAACTCTGTTTTCAGTTTTTCTGTCTTTTAAATAAATATCCTTGTGTATTGGCTTATAAATTCCTTTGAGAAATTATCCTTTACTGTATGACTACAAAGCACTTTATATAATGAATTTACTATCAGTCAGGGCATCAATTATTATAACTGTTCACACTCTTTTGCAAACTATAAAACTTACAGGAAGTTACTCTTTTAAGCAATCTTAACAGCCATAAATTTTGTTCAGCTCAAATGCAGTTCAAATTGACCATATGCACCACATACAAACTAATGAAATTGCATCCATATGCAAAGTGAAATCCTGCTGAATAGTTTGGAATTAGTTGAAAAGACAAACTTGAAAAATAACAACTATTGTTATCATAGATAAAACAGCTTTTATTCCTGAGCTTAATGTCGTGTGTTAGGGGACATTACTTTGATCAGGTGGGGTCAGCTGTCCTGGCAGTGTCCTTACCCAATTTCTGGTGCAGCCCCAATCTACTTCCAGGATGGCAGAGTGAACAGCAAGACAAACCTTGAGGCTGTGCAAGCACTGCTCAGCAGTAACTAAAAATCTGACTTATCAACACAGTTTTGGTCAAAAGTCCAAAGCATAGAACCACAGAGCTGCTATGAGGAAAACCAACTCAGACAGATCCAGTACAGGTATTTAACCCAAAACCCAACAGCATTGGTTCCCTTCTTGAGGTCCACTATACAGCTGAGGTTTCATTAAAAAAATAGTTAATAATTTAACATATTTGTTCAAGTTTTCATGTATACATTTTTCCTGAAATTACTTTGGAATGACAATGGGATGACTCCACCTTAATTTGAAGTATATTTTCCCAGTGACAGATTTTCACAACAAAGTAGACCCTTCCAAAATTTGTAGACAGTTTGTACATAAACTGTCTGAAAACCTGGACAACTTTGCTTACATGGAGAAGATTTTATTTTCAAGCCTTCTTACAGTATCTTCAGCTTCCATTAAGATATACTGTAAAAAATGAGATATAGAAGGAATTGCATGAAAAATCAATGGCCTGTAGACAAAGCATGACACATTAATTCACAAAAATCTTCTTGGCATTGTAGGAACTGAAGTGCTTTGTATGCTTGCTTCTTTTTCTCAAAATTATGTGAAGTTCTATCTTGAGGTAATTTTTTTTTACTGGTTCATTTTGGGCAGAAGGACAGATAATGAAACATTGTTCAGAATGTGGAGTGTTATCATCCAAAACTACAGCTAGCATATGAAGCTGAGATGGTACTGGACATATAACCAGCATGGGAATGTGGACATTCTTGGCAAACCACACTGTAGGCACTTGCACAAAATTAATTTGCCCACCAGTGATGCAACTTGTTTGATTCGGTATCTGCAGTGCAGCTTGTACACATGAGCTGCTTGCTATTAACTGTATTTATTATATAATTTATTTAATTATTTAATTATAATTTCTTTATTATATTTAATTATATTACTGCTATTAATTTAGTGACATCCAGCATACCAAGGGCCACTCCCTTCAGATGCTGACATGAAGGAGTCTGCATTTGTGCTGGATATGCAATTCAGTGAACAGCACCCAGAGTGCTGGGCAGCAGAGCAGGAATAATTGCCTCAGTCAGAAAGGCTTAGGCTCCACAGACCCCACTGATTGAATTGGCTGCATAATGACAGTTTGAACCTTTTGCTCACTTATAGAGAGACCTAAATTCTTGTGCATTAAATGTAGAGTCCAACATATGAAATCTAGGACACAGCTCACCCTAAGGAAAACATCAAAACAGGTCTAGCAAAACAGTGCTCTGTATCTGTTTTGTCTATAGAGTTTAGGTGATGGTTAGCTCAGACAACCATGGCTATGAGACAAATTATTCCCTGGTTGATTAACCTGCACTTTAAATTGAGATTTAAAACCAATTCTAGTTTTATTTTTAACTTTTCATACCCGTCTTACTATATTTTTGAGTAGGGGATGCTCAAAACTTCTGATTCATAAACTGTTGAAGTTGAAATTGGCCAGATAAATTCTGCTTTTGGTCTCCAGGGTAACAGCAGTTTCCCAAAATGGCTATGTGACATTCTTAACAAGTATATCAAACCACTGGTCATGTTTCATATTATGTATAATATTCTAAGAAGAACACACAAGAAAAGCAATCTGAAATAATTTTAGCCTCCTGTGATGCAATTTGTAGTTTTAGAATACAAAATTTTCTTCTTAACTTTGTACTCTGTTATATTTAGCCTGAAGTATCTAGTTAGAAGATACATGACATGTAATATTTTAATAGTTGAGAAAATTCTTCCTTTATATAAATTTAAAAAAAAACCCACTTCCCTCACAATTCTATCCCACATCATTTTTTTACAGTGTTCTTAATGGTTTGGATAATATTTTGACTAAAATGTGGTGATTTTCAATCTTCTCTGCTGTTGTCCATTGAAATCCTCTAGGTATCTGTAAGATGCTTATAAATTGTATTTTACATAGTTTATGTTCTGCAAAAGATTATTTCTTCTGCAGGAATACTTTGGAAAGATCCTTAGATTAGAGTAAGAGAAAAAAAAAAAGTATTCCTGATACCAAGCCCCTCAAGATTCAAATCAAACTTCACAATTTTTTCTTAGTTGTTAGTTAGTAGCCACACAGTAATGAAATGATTAAGCAATGGAATTGTGAACATTGTATGCTTGGCTAATCTTTTAAAAGGGAAGACAATCCAAGATGAATGGGCTCTCTGGACTGTAGCCACCAGGAGTGAAATCAGAATTAAGCAGTAACTGGGAGGAAGGTAATTCCAGCAGTGGGACATCATGACCACCAACTCATTGACCACCTACTGAGAACTCAAGGGGAGGGGAGAGATGTGCATGTGGACTAATTAGCATGAGTCTTGAGAGCCATAACTAGCAAACAGGGCACTGAGTGCTAATTAATGAAAAAATGCATCATTTATAACCAATGAATGCCTTTGTTTTTTAATAGCATGAAGTTTTGATAATCAGGGAGCTCTCTGCACAAACTAGAATAAAAGTCAAAATAACTCAGTGTGTGAGCTGGCACTGCCCACAGAGTCACAAGCCTGCATTTGGTGGGCACTGCAGCAAGGTACTGCCCATAACACACCCACAGGGTTGGTCTCTGCAGGCCACTGTGGTGGAAATCACAGCAAATATAGTCTAAATGGAAGGCAGTCTGTTGGAAAATTAAGCTGTCCAGCCATAGCTCCACATGAAACTAGGGGCTTTAGAGAACAGCAGATTTGTTTCAGGTGGCCACCAATTAGTTCAGTCTATTCTGAAAGGAAATACACTGTTTGTGTTCTTCTGTGGGAACTGTGTAATGGCAGGGGTGAGTGGATACACACAAGCTCACACCTGTGGACACACTGACTACATCTAAAAGGGGAAATGTAGACCAGCCTTCATACAGTCAAAATGAATAATGGTGTAGCACAAAGAAGTCATAGATCAGCTGTAGTTTAACACCAATATCATTAAGGCTATCAATTATGCTTTATAAAACATTAATTTAACCACCTTATTCACTTTTCTACTGCTGAGAACTGTTATTGTTCTATTAGTCTGATTATACATATAGGATATTTATAATAGCCTGTTTTGTCTTCTTTTTTATTCCTTAATTGTACTATAGGAGAATTTCAAGGATAATATGGAAAATAAAATGTGAACACATCAATAGAGCGTGTAAAGCTTATCCAGTCAGGTCTAGAGAAAGACAGTCACTCCCTTCATGTACTTGTTGATCTCAAAGTTGATTATTGTAGCTCCACTTTGATGCTTGGGGTTATACAACAAAAAAAAAACCTTTCCAGAGTGGATATCTAATTCACTACTTACAAAAGGCCAGGTAATAGATGATTACTGAGGATTAGGACTCACATCAGATGGATGTTCCAGTGTCACAACTTGTGGATGGTCCATTGTCATGATGCATGGGTAAGAATGGAAATAAGATCCACAAATAGAGAACAGGTTTGGTATAACATTTCTAGTCAAGCAAGTTAAAAGGCAAGACTCAGGAAAGGATATTCTGATAGCTTAGCAAAATTGTTTAAAGAGTTTAAGCCAACTGACCTGTTTATATGGGAAAAAAAATTACATGTTTTCCCTAAATAATTTTTTGCAGGAAAAAATAATAGTCAAAATTCATGTATTCCTTTCTTCCCAGGTTCAAATCTGCTGAAAGAATTAGAATTTTTTACTTTTGCTGATTTCAGCATGCTTAAAATCACACAGCATCGCCCTAAGCAAAATATGTATGATCTGGTAGAATAGGAGAAATAATTATTACTTTTTCCAACTATGAACTTTCTGTTTCTGTAGCTGGAGCTAAAATGATTAATAGTAACACAATATTTTTGTCTTGCAGCTTTAACATAAAGTCAGAGTCAACAATATATGTATAACACAGGACTGTTCTAAGGAATTTCAGATTTCAATATGAAGTTATTAATGCACAGAATACTAGTTACTCTTTCACAGGTAAAGATATAATATTTATGAGGATTTTCTTTTAAATAACATACAAACACTACAGCTCAAAGTACATTGATCAACTTAGCTATTCTATCACAATTTCATTAAGCACATCTTTCACTTCCATAACTGCTCTAATAAGCTTGGAAAGCCGAGCACATACCACTGATTTGATGTGTTTTTAAGTATGATACTGTGATTTCTTGGGAATAGAAATAAGTGAAATGAAGCTTTAAAACTAAAATTCCCAAGCTGGCTGCATTTTTCTCAGTATGAACATGGTGAGGGATCAGGGCTGAGACAGGGAAGTTTCTTTAATACCTGCACTATGTGAGGGCCTCTCACACTGATCTTTCTACATTTGTGTGGATAGGGAGAGCCAGGGATTGAGTGGAGATTCCCCTGACTGCATTTGGAGGGGACCTGGCTGCCCTACAGTGACAGAGACCCTCGGGGAGCCTGACAGGGCTCACCAGGCTCAGCCTGGCAGCTGCTGCTGACGTGAAAACCTCCACTGATGATGAGTGCACTGGCCTTGGGGGTCAGAGGAGCAAGGGAAGGATGACCATAACAACCAGGAAAAGGACAGAACATAAAAAGTGTATGTTTTTCAATATTAGCTACATTAATTTTCTTTCTTTTTCTGTTACAATTAGATTGAGAACAATAGTAAATAGATTCTTAAGAGATAAGTTATAATAAATGAATTCTGTAATTTAAATATAGGTGTGCTTCCGCTTTGACCTTAAACAAAATTTTGAGCCTAACACACTTTCACATGAAATATCCTTCTTTAATTTAACTGCATTTAATCTTTAATTCAACTACATTGAAACCTTCTAAGTCGTTACTATAATCCCCTGAATACACATCGACTGTTTTTTCACTTGCCTTGGTTTTTATATCATATCATAAAAGTAAATATTTCTCATAGGATTCTTTGCCTGCATTCACCATGGAAACATTTTCAGAGGTAACATTGCTTCAGGAATGCTGATGGTCATTTAAAGAAATATATTATATAAATACACAAAAATAACAAGTATGCTATTCCACTTCAAGTTGGTACACTAAATGTTGATTAACGTTGCCAGAATTCATATTTCTGCCCTTTTATATCCTTAATAAAACAAAGATAAAATAGTTATCATTTGTTCATTAATAACACTTGAAGACCACATCAGGAATTCCACTGATGCTGATAATTCAGTGGATTCTATGATGCCAAATGAAAAAGAAATAACATCATGCACTGTATTTGAGACACCAAGCTCACAACAGTGCTAGGGGAATGACACCCCATCCTCATTAATGTGTTGCAACTATACCAGGCTATTGGTGACTGAAATTCCTTTAGTTGCTTGTCAGTGTACCCAGCTTGAAGAGAGAAGCTCAGATATGAGTCTGCAAAGAAAAATCTTTTCTTGCTTGAATATGGTTCTTTGTAGGAAGCTCTTAGCATTTACATTTTTTATACAGGCTTGTTTTGTTTTGCTTTGCTTGCAGCTAAAAGTGATGCTCAGTAGGGATTATTTCTTATTCAGCTTGTTAAAAAATACAGTGAACATCCAGGAAGGATATACAAATTATCAGTTAAGAGAAAAACTTCCCCAGGCTGTTTTTATTTTTCTCTCAGTCTCACATAATAGATCCATAGTCTTCTTCATTGCAAGACATAGGAAATATAATTTACTTTTGTATTATTAGGTTTTTTTGTGGATGACATTCGCTAGTATGTATTCTGTATTCTGCAGTTTATATCAGTCATGTTCATTTCTCTAATGAGTATGTAAAGCATGTGGGATTTGAGTTTTAGAAATGGTTTAATTATTCTTTTAGATGTACCTTTTCAATAAAAACAGAAATGAACCTTGTTGATGAAGGGATCTTTCTTTTATGCACAATTCACAACAGAGCTCCGAGTGAAGATTTCCACTGCTACCATGAAAACTTATTCATTAACTGGTTTTCAGTGTCCATGACTAGAATTGTTGTATTTAAAAGACTGTATCCCTTTTTTGAGGAAATTATGATTTTGATATGCAACCTATGGCTAGCAAAATACAGCCTCAGACTTTTGTGTGCCCAGAAAGTGGAGCTCATCTTGTTACACTGATTTGTTCGTGCAGAATCAATTATCTGTAAAGGTACAAAAGGAAGGGAGGACACTGAATACTGAGCACATGTAAGTTTATGAGGTTATTTGACCACTTAGTTAAGGCAGGTAAGCCTGCCACATCTTTAGATAAAATCCAAATTCTATTGTCTGTCACAATTTTCCAGCTCAGAGGTATCTATTCCTAGAGGTACACAATACTTCAGTTCAAGATATGGAAGATGGTTTGACTTTAATTTATACTAGAGAGTTATAGTATAGCACAAAAGGAATAAGGTAAATTAGACATGGACAGAGATGCATAATAATTCTCCAGCAGTAACTTTTGTATTAGATTCATTAATTTTATGAATCAAAATGAAATTTCCTCAGGGCCAGGATACAGAATCTAGAAATCAGCAAGTGCCCATTGTACCTTGTCACATCCACACAAACCACCAGCAGGAGCAATGAGTTTGAGAGCAGAGCACAGAATTGAATTGAACATCTTGAAGAAGTTAGAACTATATGCCAGAGATCTGATGTCAAAAGCTGCTGCCATAAAAGTTCTGCCTTAATTTCAATGTAAATCAAATATATTTTGCAGCATTGGTAGTATTTTATATTTACATAGTGCATTTAATTTACAGTTGTCTAATTATATTTACAATATGAGTTAAATTTAATTTCAGTGACCCATTTTATAGAATGATATAACAAGGTACAAAATACTGCTACACATTAGAAAGTAGACAAAGTCTAGTCTATTCTAGCAAAGTTCTGATTTTCTAGACAGTTTTCATCTTGCTAAATAATGAAAGACATTAGCAGCATCAAGCTGTTCAGGCATCTATAGCTCCAGGTATAGCTGTTTTAAAAAGTTATTTGTTTGTCACATTTTTTTTATTCTTCACCACTTTTTTCCTAATTGGCAGAACAATAGTAATAACACTGTATTACAATTATATTTGATTTATGTTAAATCTTTGCAACAGAAGTGACTTTTAGAGACCTATTTCTGAATTACTGCTGTCTGACTGAGGTTTTTTTCCCTAAAATAACTGCTCTACTATATTTTTCTTCAGAGCTGGTTATTTACTAATCTTAAAGTGATGGGGGAATAACCCAAAGATGCAACCAAAACCCAGCCCCACAGAAGTGAAAAACTATCTTCCAAAATCTTTTATTAGAACACATAATTTTCATAACTCAAAAACACTCCACGAGAATACTGAAGTGTTTGTCTTCTAAACAGTTGCTCTAATCTTCCCAGAACAGAGAAGTAAATAAATCTGCTGAAGCACATGTTTCTTTAGGAAGAAATTTGCTAAGTAATATCAGATGGTTTTCTTTGACTCAGCAGATCAGTCTTTGGGTGCAGGAACACCCTGGAGCATTATAGTGCTGTTTCCTTGAGGGTTGTGCCACGTGTGTTAGGAACTGCAGGTAGGTCACAGTATGAGCTTCATTGTTAAAGCATGAAGAGAGTAATGAACGTGGCACTGAACCCTGCAGCACCTACTCTAAAGTCCCTTGGCATCTCCAGAGGCCACTACTCCTTTTCCTACTCAGAGGATTACTTTTAATCCAACTGCTCAGTCACCACTGTCCTGAGCAGCCGCTTAAGAGCTGCCTTTTAAGGCAAAGCGTGAAATGGAAATTTTTTCCAAGTTTAACACAGATTTTAGGATCAAGTTCCAGTGTGATAGAAGCAAGCAGAGGTAATAGTAGCTGCAGTAGTTTATAGCACAGCTCAGTGTTCGTTTTCAAATCCATTTTCATTTACATGTGTCATAATTGATCTGTCTCTGGTGTCCAAGAGGAGCAGTTTGCAGTGTGCCTCATCTTTGGAGCAGTGGGCAAGAAACTCAGAGACATTTCAATAGTGCATATCAGGGTGGGAGAAAAGTTATGTGAGGAAAGCACTGCTCTGTAGGGGCTCTCTGCCAAGCATCTCTAACACCTCATAGAAGGGTTTTTTCAGAACACTGGGCTGTACATGAAGGAATCCCAGGCCCATTCCATGCTCATGGTTCTGCAGTAGTGTTGTGAGAACTGACTTCAACACCTGTGTAGGAGATCCACAAATCCCTCCTCAAGTTTAGGCAGTGAAACCAAATGAATATTTGCCTACATTTTGGTTGTAAACACCATCACAGTGTAGAAGCAAAAATTTCTTTTATCAGAAAAAAAATTTGCACCTGAGAATTTTGTCAAAATGAGGACTCTTACAGTAGTGACTGAGAGGGGTAAAGCTCTGTTAAACTGTTTTGCAATCCTACAGGTTTTAGTAGCACAGTTAGAAAGTTGAGCTGGCAAGATGATCTTCCTAAAAATTTACTTTTCAGGAAATTGTCCACCCACAAAGCCAAAGAGCACAGGGGATGAAATCACCACCTGCAAAACAGAGTAGAGTAGAGTAGAGTAGAATAGAATAGAATAGAGTAGAGTAGAATAGAATAGAATAGAATAGAATAGAATAGAATAGAATAGAATAGAATAGAATAGAATAGAATAGAATAGAATAGAATAGAATAGAATAGAATAGAATAGAATAGAATAGAATAGAATAGAATAGAATAGAATAGAATAGAATAGAATAGAATAACTTTGATGGATGGTTTCCATCCACTCTGAATGCATCTACTTGGCTGCTACTGAAGGATACTCAGTATCCTTACTCAGGGAAATCAAAGTTGGAAGTAATTGGAGGTTAACTAGGGAAATAACATATTGGGACCCAAAACAGATCAGATAAAAGGAGTGCTATTAAGTATGGGTGGGCAGTTTATCCAACATTTTTTCTCACCAGTAGTAAAAGTTCTCAATATAACTAAAATAAAAATAATTCAGATAAGGCAAAGCCCAGAACTTCTTTTTTATAGTAGGTGTTTTTATTGTGCTATTTATGTTTGGAGCTACAGTTTTAATGCATTCCTTACTACATAATAAAATAGAATACAATTTAAATTGATTTTATGGATTTTTAATTGTAGAATCAGTACTCCACTTTCTTCTCTTGTCTAAAAAGTTAAATCATATTTTTCTTTATTGTCTGTACTCTCAAAATTTCTGTCAAAGTTGATGAAACTTTGGATTATGCATAGTATGCAATTAAGACTCTCTTATAAGAGAGTGTTTAATTTATTGAACTTCTATATCTATTACATACTAAATATGGAGGATATACCCAGTGATGTACAGTTGGTGTACAGAACGGAGTTGGGATTTGAGAAAAACTTTTCTACCCAAATCAGGATGAGATCTTGGATGAAATATCTCTTCCATAAGGCCCTGAAACTTGCCTGTGTCAGTGAGGGGTGTGTCCCATGAGAAGAATTTTAACTTCCTGAATTCATATAAAAAAGAAAGGGTTTCTCCACAGCATAAGAAGTTGATAAATTGGGAGACTGTAGAATATATAATTATTATTTTTTTCTACTGATAAAATGACACAGAGCACAAAGGAGTCTCTACCTGTCTTTGGCAAGTGCTTAGCTCAGTTTTTGCATTTCTAGAAGCACAGCAAATAGACTGGACTTCCAGCAAATCCCTGAGATGCTAGCACTGATCACATTACCTAGAGACTCTATTGGTGACAAATTCCTTAGGGGTCAAAAAAAAGAAGAAATACCACAACAATGTAAAGCCCTAGCGACTGTTTTGCCTCTGCCTTTTCCCCCCAGTCCCTATCCCCACATCTGTACTTTTGTGATAAAACATGGATAAACTATTTGCAAAAAGAAACAAGAGGAAAGCTGGTTTCAAATGTGTAGCAGATCATTGATACAGTAAATCCATGGTTTATTAAACTAATAAAAGTATTAAAATGCAATAAACAAGTTGCCAATCCTGGACATACTTATGCAATTATTGAACTCCAAAGGACTGATTACTTATGAGTAATCATGAGTTCAGCATATAATTAAGTATTTCCACTCGAACTTTGAGTCATTCTGCTCACTGCTATTTCAAATACCTCCCTATATTTGACATTAACATAAAGTGGTGTGAACTTTTTTAAAAAGCTGAAAATGACTTGAATAAATGAATTAATATTTCCATAGAAAAATAAACAAGCATTAGATAAGTATAAAAAAACTTAAAGGGCAACTTGCTTATTTTATAGGAAATTATGACAATTAAAATGCAATTTGTCTTTTTAATAAAATTTTAAGGCATTTAATACCTACATATTAAATCTCTTTCCTAATGACTTACCAGTTTTAAATACTTTGCAGTAATGACTTATATAATTTCAAGTGGTTATTTTCCATACTTCATTACTTTCCCCCAAATGATCATTGATTTGATAATTAGTTGATATTTTAAAGGCTAAAGACGTGATGTCCTTGAAAATGTTTTAAGTGTCTTATTCAGGGCAAAAATAAATTATCATCTTTGAAATGCCATTCAGCAGTAATTTTAGTGGGCTTTTTTTAGTGTATTGCAGATTGAGAGAGTCTTTCATTTTATATTAATTAGTAGTTTGTGGCAAGATACTTAGAAATCAACATATTGCACTGAAATTTCATGCAGTAAGATATCTCCCTGTACTCAGCGGGTAGCTGTAATGTATCTTTGAACAAGGCCCACATTTCACTTGATGTAAAAAGACTTCCAATTTTCACTGTGTCATTTCTCTTCTACATAACAGACTAACACACTGCATAACTTTTATACCCTTCCCAGCAGGCAGGATACATTAGGACAAGATTTCTCAACCTCTTAGTGAGCTTTTAAAAGTTGTTTCATAAATGTTTTCACCGGGCTCTAGGAATTCATCTGACCCCTTTGGAGAGGAACTCCTTGAAGGACAATATCTACCATACTGCAGGAGTAGGAGCACATTGCCTTTGAAATAACCCTTCTGTCTTCAGTGGACCTAAAAGACACATTTAATATTTTAACTTGCATATGTAAACCTATAGACTTGAGGACTAAACTGGGACTGAGATCTTGTTCAGCAAGAATAAAAGCAGCAAAAAGTTAATATTTTTAACAAAAGACTAAAAAATTTAGCAAAGTACTAGTGAATAACTATTTTTATATTAAATATATGAGTGTAGATTCTGATGGTGTCTGAAAGGTATTGGCTAAACTTCAGTGTTAAACAGCTAAACTGATTAGCAATTAACTCACAGGAGCGAGTCATGCAGCTTGTCTTTGTCACTAAGGAGTGACACAGCTTAGGGAGGTGACACTGCTGCTGTCTCACCCAGACTGGATGCTCTTGAGAGTAAGAGGAGGATAAATTGTATTATATATAATTAATATAATATTATATATTAAATACACCATTAAACCATAGAATGGTTTGTGTCAGGAGAGACCTTAAACATCCCTGCTTCCAGCCCTTCTGCCACAGCCAGGGACACCTTTCACTAGACCAGCCTGCTCAGAGCCTCAGCCAGCCTGGCCTTGAACACTTCCAGGGATGGACAACCACAGCTTCTCTGGGAAATACGTGCCTGTGTCTCACCACCCTCTCAGGAAAGAATTTCTTCCTAAGATCTATTCTAAACACACCTTCTATCAATTTAAGGCCATTCCTCCTTGTCCATTCACTACCTGTCACCTCAAAAACTCCTCTCCATCTTTCCTTTAGTCCCCCTTTAAGCACTGGAAAGCCACTCTGGAGTCTTCTCCAGGTTGAAACACCCCGATTTTCTGAGCCTGTCTTCATAGGAGGAGCGCTCTAGGCCTGTGGTCATCATGAAACTGATGGAATTCCTTGCCACTGAAAACTTGTGTGACAAAATTCAATCATCCAATATCAAACTCTTAATGACAAAAAGTTTTCCATTTCTTTGTAATATGTAAACTTGTATTTGTCTGTTTTGAAAGGTAAATTAATCTTGTGACTATCTTTACCAAAATCTTTAGCAAAACAAGCTACTTTTGAGTAAAATTTTTATTTTTCATTTCTATAATCTCTTTTAAATAAAAAAAACTCAAGAAACTTCCTAGAAATTTTGTATTTTCTAATAATTTACAATAAATAAGGATATTAAGTCTCTAAGGTCTTCATGTATCATGTTTTGCTAGACTAAAACCATTTATCAATATTTGAAATTTAAACAAGCAGACAAACTTGTCAACTTTAGCGAAGAAAAAGATAAAAAAGATGCAAACATTTGCAAGTTAATTAAATGCATTCTAAGATTCATTTATATGCCTAAGTCCCAATGAAACCAATAAAAGCTATAGCCATGCTTGAAATGAAGTGTTTTCTTCAGGAACTTTTGGATTGGGCTAATAGAAGGTACTTTAGCACATTTTCTGTCACTGTGGATTAACACAGATGTACACAAACTCACTGATCTGTAGTCTACCTTCCCAGTGACCCATCAGTAAAACAAACTGGCTCTTAATGGGAGTCTGCCAGGCTTGATCCATTTTTTTTTTTATTTATACTATATTTAGACTTAACTTTTAAGATGTAAATATCTTAATTCTTGATTCTTATGTTTGAGGTTTTTTCTCCAATTATATATTTTTTTAATTGCCTCAAAAAAGGCAAAGAACAAACATAACTTATTTTAAGGTGAGGAAAAACAGATCTCACTGTCTGTTACTCAAAGGTAAAGTCCTTTTCCTCATTGCAACATTCCAAAATTATTTTGTAACTAGTGGAAAGTTTGGCCTCTGCTGCTTTGATTGTAAATTAATATTTTTTTAAGTACATATTTGATGTTTTAATTACAATAACAGAGGGCTTTGTTATTTCTGTTGCCAGACACTGAACATGACATGAAAAGGGGAATTCAGGTATAGTCACTTGGTTATTAAAGGACACTCCATCATACTCTAAAGTCTCCTAACACAATCCCTCTGACAGAGTTTGCCTCTCACTTTTTCATCTTTGAGTGATCACCAGTGTAAGAGAAAACTAATTTATATCAACTTGATGTATTAGTGAGAGATTACAAAATGTGAGTTTCTGGGGCAGCTAACTACCCCCACCACTGAAAGGGATGCTCTGGCTCCAGATTTCTATTTCCATCTGTTGAACCTCTGCTATAATAAAGAATTATTTACAGCTGAAGACAAATCTCCAGGATAGGATAGGGATAGGGAATCTTCTAATGGTTTGGATTTCTCTCTTCTCATTCATATCTTTTCCATGTGTGTATAAGAACTAGATGCAGCCTTCTGATAATCAGCTCAGTAAAATACAGACAATTGTGATAATTGTTCTCATTTGACTACCTCATGTCCTATATTAAAAATACAAGTTACAAAGCCAGAAAGTTTGAGGAGGAAGACTAGAGAGAAGGAGCAATGAAGATTAAGAAATGTAGGAAGTATGTGTGGCAGAGGAAGAGTCAGGAAAGGACAATACCAGGCAGAATGACCTGTACAGGGAAACACTCGGTTAGAGTGGACAAGGAGTGAGGGCACAGAGTAATGTGTGAACTGAAGGAGAAAGCAAAGGAAATAGGAACAAAGAAGGAAAGTTCACTAGAGAAAGGCTATTTGCTTGCAAATGTTTGTATGGTGTTTATAACCACTGCAGTAGAGTATGGAACAACAGAGACAACACCCCTGGTCAGTAATAAGGGCCTAGCCTAGTTCCTTTTGTTTCTTACAGGCAAATTGCACCAAATATAGTGAATCTGTACTCACTGACAAGTGTACAAGGGTTTTTTTCCATCATTAATTTACTACAGAAGACCAACATTGATGCAGAGTCTAAGATGAACTGGGAATTTTAAACTTCATGTCACTGCTAAGAAATAAAAGAATACAAACCTGTTATGGAACTGTGAAATGCAGGGAATCTGTGATTGTGAATTCACTGAGGTGCATATGGCCTTTGTTGTTGTTATGAAGTCACTGTCCATAGCAATCAAAGTACAAGTCATTTTTATTTTACAGAAATTTGAAAAAACAAACGTTATTTGCTATTTGAATTCAATCAGGAGTTACTCTTGTATTTTTTTTATATTCCCTGAATTTTAGAATTGCTGTTGCCCTCTTTAACAAATTGGCATTTAAACATCACTTTCTAAGTGTCTGTTTATAAAGGAATTATGCTTATCTAGTCTGTAAATGTCATTTTATGGATGTTGTTATCCCAGTGAACCTTAAAAGCCTCAGACCTCCAACAATCTCAACTCATCTCTGAAAAATACAGGGTCGGCTATTTGCAGTTGTTTAGCTACTAAAACAAATATATTTCAGTCAAATGTTGAACTGGTGTTTGAATGAAAAGACTCTCTGCCAAATAAAAAAAACCCAAAAAACAATTACATTCGCTTTAACAGGAAAGTGAAAAATATTTTCTGTTCAATTAGACTTATGTTCATCATCTTTTAGGCACTCATGTTCTGCAGGCCATGGTGGGAGACCATCACCTACTGCAGTGTGTCAGGGAGCCTGAGCCATGGAGATGAAGGATGCCTCTTCCTGCAGAAACTGGTTTATGGGATAGGTGCAGGAAAAGGTTTAAAATCAGCTGTGATGCAGTTTAGCCTCCCTAATCCCCAGGAAGTGGACATGGGAGCCACGACAGACACATTTCAATCTTCCCACCTGTAAAATGACACATTATGGGGAAGAAACTCGGGAGAAATCAAGGCAGTCTAGAGTGGAATGCACCTCTCAAATGGAGCAGAACTGTTGCAAACTCACCCATAGTTACAACATCCAGGAATTTGGGAATTAATCTGTAAAGGAAAATGCAGAGAAACTGACAGGTGCTCATTCAAATCACAAATTTTGTGTGCTTGAAATTCTTAGTTTTTCCTGTTTCAGTTCAAAGCCTGGCCTTAAGGCTCACTTAATAAAATATTTTATTTCTTTATCATTAAGTTTTAATCAGGGTTAAACTGAGAAGTTACAGGTGTTCTGCTTTCACATATGTAGCAAATCCAAGGAAAGCAGTGAGTGGGCTCACCCTGGCCTGCCTTGCTGTGGGGCACTGGAGGGACTCCGTGCTTGAGAAGCCCCAAAGACACGGTGAGCAGTGCAGAGGAGGCATGGGGGACACATGAACTCTGACATTCCAAATAGGCCATGGACACACAAAGGCAGAAAAGGACTTTCTCCGATTCTGGTACCCTGAAGGGCAAAATATGGCTCAGAGCATTTCTTGGAGATGCAACTGGGTCATCCTTGTGTGTGGCTGTGAAAAAGGCAACATGACAGTTTTGAAATTAGGTCCCCTTATATATATGTGTGTGTGTGCTTTCACTGTAATGGCCAGGATTAGATCTTTTACTGCTTTACAATTTTTTCCAGGTCTGGCACCATCCTTTCTTTTCTTCTTCCTCCTGTGTCCCCAGCATTTGCACCTGCCAGAGCCTCGTGCACATGTCAGCTGTGGCTGAATGTTCCTCTAAGATGAGGTTTCTCAAAGTCTTACTAGCCCTCAGTAGGTCCAGAAAAAATGGGTAATGGGACTTTATATATTTGTTAATAGTGTTTCTCTTTTTTAACAGCAACATTATCATGTTAGAAAATAGTCCCTAAAGAGGAGAGAAATCAGTATGTGGTTAAATTCTAAACTGATAATTGTGTATCGATACAAGTGCTGACACACAGGTAATCAGAAGCAGGAGTCAGACAGTTATGTCTATGAATCCAGTCTTAATTTCTTGAAGAATCCTGTGTTTCATTAAAACAAAAATCCCTGTGAGATTTAAATAAATATACAAATAAAGAATTCTGTAGGTTTGCCTCTTGACAATGGCACCATGTGGTGACCTTTCCCTTCCCAATAATAATTTGTTATTTACAATAGTGCATACACTGATCAATAATTTCTCCTTCTACTCTAACTGTAATTAGAAGTACATGATACTACCACACTACCCTCCCCCCTCCCCAAGCTATGATACAGTAATTAAGTGTAATTCTGTATCTGATCTAATAACCAAGCTAGACTGTGTGGATCTGTGGGAAGAGAAAATTAGTTTAAAATTAATTTGTTCTCATCAAGGATCAGGATAAAGACTGTTGATGTTATTCAGAAATTCAGATTTCAGAAGGATCTTGTACTTCTGTACCACCAAGAAAGCTGTGAGACATTAAATTTCCAGCTTGCAAGAGACAAAGAATAGAGGGGCATTCTTAAAATGCATTGTATAACTGATAAAAAATGACATGCAGCATTAGATCTCATGTCACCTAGTGTTTGAGATTGTCACAATGGACTACTGGCAGCAACTTTGCCAACCTGGGTGAATTAAGAATGGAAGATGTTTGCCAGCTGGAGAAACCAAAGGACAGATAATTGTCAGGTTTTGGTTTTTTTAATAATTGCCTGAAATAATAATTAGGGAAGCGACAGAACTTAGAAACGAGAGTGGATTTTATGAGCATATGTTTTATCCCTGCTTTCATTCAGATGTTCCCCTACTTGAAGAAGAACCCAAGCACTGCCCTAAGCCTCTGCTTCACCATCATCCACAGCATCCTTTCCACAGCATCCCAAGGCCCTGACCTTGCTCTGTTACACAGCTCCCCCATCTGCCCTTTCACATTACTCAACGTGTTTTAAACCACATGCCCGCATTTGTAGCTTTGAATCATCATTCCACAGGTACAGAATGGAGGAGTGCATGAACTCATTAATTTTTGGATTATTAGAAAGTCTTTATATCAATCTTCTCATCTTCTCCTCCCACATTCTCACACAAATTCATCCTGGGGAGACACAGTCCCAGCAAGAAGCTATAAATATTCCATTTACTTATGACACACATTAAAATTAATTTCTGAGAGCAATCAGAAAATAGTAAAATCAGATTATTTAACTTCTGTTAGCATTGATAGGAAGACATTATCCATTAAAAGAAGCTTTTCTACAGTGGGCATGTGAGTCTGTAAAAAATATTATTTTAATAGCATATTATTTAATGCCCGACAACAATAGGACTCTGATAGAATATGAACAATAGCAAATGAGCTCATTAGTTCTCAAAGTTTTTACACAAAGAATAACAAATTGTTTCAGAATGTTGGTAAAAACATACGGTTTTATCAGAAAATTAATCTTTATTGAATATTTGTGTGACTCTACTTAGGTGATAGAAGCTTAAAAATCTGAGTGGAATAGAATAGGAAGAGGGAAACTCTCATCATATTTATTAGAAATTCTGTTTTACGAACAATAGAAAATTAAAGGATCACTTTATCCAGAACAGACAAAGGAAGGAACAGCACATTGTTCCATTCCAACATTTTTTTTTTTTATTGGTTTGGAGAAATCATTGTATAGAAATGTGGTGGACTACAACACAGTTTATGGTTTATCAGCTGGCTGTGTCAGTTTAAGTAATAATTAATATGGTGGATTTATTTTATTATTTTGCCATACTTGTAGTGCAAAATATCAATACTTCTTTATTTGAAGCATTGAGCTGCCATGGCATAAAAACAACGTATCAAGCCAAGTGGAGACATAAAAAGCAAAAGGCTGTACAAGTAATTCCTAAACCCTCATTAAGACTTTTATTTATTAAAGATCGTGGTCTCTGTGTGTATGTGACTTTGGGGAACATTCAGCTAACATTTCTCATGCCCTCTTATACCTGATCTCACTAGTTCATTGGTTGGTGTCTCACTTAAAGGATGGGAAGAGGTAGATGAGATCTCTTGCTCCTCACAAAGAACTGAATGCTGATTATGTCATTAAGATTTTATCTGTGCAAATAAAAATGCAGATTATGAGCCTTAGCATATTTTCCTACCCCTGCAAGTCTAAAATGGTGCATCATTTTATGCCTGGTATTGAGCTAAATGCAAGGCAGAAAATTAATAAAAACGTTGACCTCCCTAAACTAATATTCCAGTTTTCAGGTTAAGGATAGCATAAGGGAAGATATTTCAGAATGGTCATTTTCCCACTTCTTTGATCTTTATGAGTAAAAAGTTTGCATTTTGTGCTGAAAATAGAAATTTGTAAAAATTTTTAATTATGGAACTTTTTTGACTAAAACATTAGTTGAGAGAAATCAAAATCTGTCTCATGAGTAGATCAATTTTAACAGCTTTTAAATAACTAAATGGTAACCATATTTTTATTCAAAATTATAAAAATAATAAATATAATAATATAATTATAAATCTAATAAATATAATCTTTATTTCAAGTGATCGTTTGCTACTCTTAAATGACTACAGAGCCTTGTCCTTTAATTATAACTTCCATAAATTCTGAGTTAGGCATAGTAGACCTCTGAAAGACATTCATTTAGAAACAAAAGAGAAGATATAATGAACTGTGGAAACTCACTTGGGAAATAAAAATAATATTCTAAAGCACTTAGTAAGTTATTTATCTGAATCGAATTTTCAAGTCTTTTGCTTTGTTGTGAACTAAAGAAAAGCTAAATTTTAAGTATGCTTTTATATTAATCCACATGCAGATAAGTAAATCATTGATAGCTGTGAATGACAGGTGCAATTCTCATGTTATTGAATGTCATGCATTCTCAACCTTTCAAAAGGTTGTTAAAACCGATGAAAACCAATCTAGACATAAAATAACCTAAACACACTTCTCATTGAACTGATACTATTTTTAATCAGTGAAGAGAAGTTGCACCAAGAACAAAGATGAAAGTAAAAATGTTCTTGAGTAGTTTGACCTTCTACCCCTTACCACGAGAAATGAATTGGACTCCTCCTACAGTGTATGATGAATAAGGACTCATTTTCATTTGCAGAGCCTCTTAGAGACATCTGAGCTGGTTTGAGAAAAGTACTTCCAGACTTCTCCAAATGATTCACTAAATGGTGGTGAAAACCTCCTGTCCTTCATTGTTCTGTGTCACAAAGAATGTCACTGATATTTACAGGAGCTATAAGAAGTTACATTGGAGAGTCTAGCCCTTAGTTTCACATTATCATTATAATATCAACAGTCAGATCTATTTAAAATATCACAAAAAGAGCATGAACATTGTGAACTAAAAATATTCAGAACAGATTTATGCAATTTATGAACAAAAACGATTTTTGTTTATAATTGATGCCTGTTGTGTTTGAACACTGTAAAATTCTCCAAGAAGGAGGGTCATAAATATTCCAGACTCCATATTTCTAACATGCATAATCTGTACTGCTTTTCACCCACATTCATGGGTTGGCTGCATTTGGATTGAGCTTTCCCAGGACCTTTTCAATCCCTGGAACCACAAAGAAGGATCTGCTGCAGTTACAGCAGAAGACAGAGCTGAGCTCAAGCACAGTTGATATCTGAAATGATGGCATGAGATGCAGCTCATGCTTGCCAAGGGATGCACAGACACAGAAAATGATTTTAACACCAGTTAGAGTAGAGGGAACTTATAGGTTAAAAGGCTTAAAAGTCTATTTTACTAAAAATAGGATTTTTCTTTGTAGTTTACAGATAATAAACTTACATATTAGAAAAATACAAGCAGAAAGGAAAAGAGCCTGCTATAAACATGATCACATTTTTCTGCAATATTCAAGATGCCATTGCTTCTATAGCATGCTGTAATTAATCCTTTCAGGTTCCCCTGTCATGGTTGTACAACATAACCACGGGTTGTCCATCACCTAATGACTTCTGCAGGTGAGCAATTATTACAATAATTCATATCTAAAATAATTGCCAGGATAACCCTGTACTGTTATTTATAAAGAAAACTTGCTACTTACTGTGTAAATTTTGCCTTGTCACTCAAACCCCATACTTGTATTACTCCTTTTCTGTATCAAAATTATCTTCATAGTATCATATCCTGCTAAAAAAGAGCATAATTTATTCAAAGGTTTTTCAGATAAACGAATATTTCAGTGTGAATATCAGAAAGATCATTTGAGGGGTGCCAAAAGAGAAAATGCAATACTTTACACAAACCTGCAATAACCAGATTAGCCTGGAGCAACAACTGATGATGGGAGAATATAAATAAATTGTGTATCTGAGATACAAGAGAAAAATATTTGCTATTACATCTGTTTATAAATGCTGCATACAGCTTTAATATGCACAGAAGACTAAATGAGTTTATCTTCTTTATTTTCATTTCCACCAACTCATTCAATGACACTTGGAATTTTGCAATATTTCCTTTGATTCTCTTACAGGTTTTGTATTTAATAATAGACAGAAAGAAGAGACAAGAGAAAAAAAAAAGCTATTTTTCTTGTCTAGCATTCAAGTGCTACTGTTCTAATTGAAAATGAATTAATACTTTGATGCACCCACCTTTTCTTTATCCCCCCAGGCTGTGGCTTGTGTTGAGGTACCAGGTCCACCACAGATATTCACACTTCTCTGAGTAACTTAATTTTGCCTTCCCTAAAAGAAAGTCATGCTACTGACAAGGACTTAAGTCTTCAAAAACACACAACCTCAGCCAGCATTTGATTTCCAACAGTAAGATAGGAATCTAGGACCAACTGGGTTTCCTTCCAATCCAAGGAGTTTTTATTAAACAAAACACATTTCTCACACTTAATTTCCTAGTATGATAGTATTCCTCTCCCCTTTGCCTTTTCAAAGTTAGCCCACACCTCTGAAAATGAAACCAGAGTCTAAGACAGCCTTCAAGAACAACTTCTGTCTGACTTGGCCCTCACCACAGGGCAATGACAAAAAGATTTGGGTGTTCCCAACATGAAAGGTAGAACACCTAAATACTCATGTATGCAGAAGGATGGCATCTCTGCATGTATATTACCTTTGTGGGCAATATCTTAAGAATAATAATGGAAACAGAAAAATCAGAAGTGGATTACTTTAACTGGGACATCTACATATTAATGCAGTGGTGTGCAAAATACAGATGGTCTAAAAATGATCCTCATAAATATTTAGCAGGCTCAGGAAACCTGGTTACAGGTATAAACCAGTTGAACCCTTGTGCTTCAACAGCAGCTGGTAATGCTGCCAAACACAGAATGTGATTTACATAACATTTTTTTAAATGAATTATGCTGGCAGCATTTATTATGTTCCCTATGAGACATATCAGTATATTCTTCTATTTCTCAAGCTGAATGGATCTCCAGGGATTCAGAAGAAATTCAAACTCTTCCCTACTCACGTACAGATTGGAGGATTTTTTCACTACAGAGAGATTTTTCTAACTGTATCTCTCAGCTGACCCTCAAGTGATAGCACAAAGGAGCAGCAGATATGTGCACAACCATATAAAATAAAATTAGATTTTGCTTGGAGCTATTTAAGAAATCACACATAAGGCACAGGAAGTGTGAATATGGAAGTGTAGCAGCCAGTCCTGTCTATCATGCCCTGCACAGTCAAGCTGTGTGTTGGATAGTTTTTCTCTCAGGACAAGTCTTCTTTATAACTGGAAGACTAAAACAGCTTTCTTCCCATACAAAATTGTCCCTGTTACCCAGTGATTTTAATGATATTTAATTAAGGAACACAAGAAGTTTCACTGCTCTTACTCTACTTTTGGGGGTTTTTGTGTTCATGGAGGTGGCAGAGTTTTAGCAGTTGAGGCTGTCTGGGAAATGAAACTTCCATTTCCCACTTTCCCAAATTACAGTTCTCTGAGGGTTATTTACTGCAACACAGATGAGGAAAACCACAGATAAACACACAAAAAGGCTGGCATTTGCAACAAAGTGCATTTCTAAGCTAAATCAAATCAAGCACATCTTTGAACAGAACTGTGTTTGAGAACAGACCTGTATATTTCTCTCTGACCAATACAATATATTTATGTAGCAGTTTATTAATAATAAGCACCAACCTTTTATGCTTATTCTTATCGAGTATAACTCACTGATGTACTGTTATTTAGCACTGTAGTAGAATTCCTTTCTCTCTGAGCTTTAATCATATGAGAAATTAGATTGAATTTGCATTTACACAGCAAATTTTATGATGTAAGTTTCCTAATATACTTCAGCTTGATACTGAAGTAAATTGTATTATTCCTAATGGGTCATCAGTTCTGAGGTTTAGTATTTGATCTTGCTTTATTATCTTCCCTAGCTATATTCCATACCTAATTTTTTCCTGAAATGAGCATTATTGATTTACTCATTAAATACTGTCTCTTTGGTGCGAATTTTTCATCCAAGCACTATGATGAATTCTTTTTAAAATAATGATTATATGCTGCACAAGACTTGAAATACTGTCTTCCTGAGATGGTTTTCAATGGATTGCAACTAAATACATTGTGTACAAAAAACGTCTTGTACCCTTTCTGCAAAATGACATCCATTGATTATATCTCCTCAAAAATGGAACAATCAATAAATTATTATATTTCTTAAAATTAAGCTCATTTCAGGGTGAAGGATTATTTTCTTGGTTTCATTTGAAGGAGGTGTTTTGTTTCTGTACTACTTCAGCTTAAAAGACAACCTCATATCATAAAAAAGTGGTTAAAATATTTAGGAATGTTAAAAAATGCAAGGTTTATCATGCCAAAAAAAACTCCACACAAAAACCTGCAAAAAAACAGCAACCCCCCCAAAGAAACAACACAAAACAAAACAAAAAAATCCCAAAAAACCTCCAAAAAACCCAAAACAACGGCAAGAAAAAAAAAAAAAATCAGTAGTTCTTGCAATCTAATCCTGTGATATTAATTGCCAAGAATGTGTGCCTGACATGATATTCATTTGTTTCTCAGTGAGAGTTATCTTACCAGCTGCC
The DNA here is from genome assembly GCF_030490865.1 of Poecile atricapillus. Lineage (NCBI taxonomy): Eukaryota > Metazoa > Chordata > Aves > Passeriformes > Paridae > Poecile > Poecile atricapillus. The sequence goes on from NC_081250.1 coordinate 11,608,710, forward strand.
AGTGAATACCTGATTACTGGAGACAGCCTCCAGATGTTCTCCTGTCTTGAGCTGTTTGTCTCACTAGCACGGGAAGGAACTCTTCCCTTACACGGGCTGCATTTTAAAACACGCTCGTACATTTCTATTCTCATCTGTTTCCTTCATGAACCAGTGGAGCTTGCTTGCTTAGCACAGCACAAAGCAAGTTGCATAGGGCATTCAAGTTAAAAATCATTAGTCTGGCTTTAAAAATTATGTTTTTAAAAGGATTAGCTAGAACATACACATGTACCAAATAGTACTTTAATGTCTCGAGTACTATAGCATCCTTTGTTTTCTTTTCCCTGAATGATGAGATTCAGAAAGAAACTTTCTCTAAAATACACCTCACCAAATGTGCCAAAATAAGTCTTTTATGCAAAAAGATGTACCATTAAGTGTTTTGAAGTTACTAAAAATCAACATATACAAGCTGGGGTAACCAGCCTGCATTTCACCATTTTATGTATGTCTAGTACTCTTATTAGCAATGAACCATGCCACTTTCCACCTTCAGTTTCTCTTTTTCCCAAAAAACTTGCAAACAAGTAACACACAACAAGGCTGAATGGGGCTCAGTGGTGGTTCTTTGAGTTTCTGGGGAAGTTTGGAAATCCTGTTACACAATGATGTACACAGTCAGAAGAAAGAGGAGACATTCTGTAGACTTCAGTAAACACTGCAGCCAGAGAGGAGCAGAATCTCCTTATTTCCTGGTCTCCTTCTGGCCCAAAAGGATGAAAAACTGATGATACTTCTTACTGCAGCTGCCAAGCACTGAGAAGATGAAGGCACATATGAAGATGTGATGTGACTTGAAGAAGAAACACCCACCCACACACACACACAGTTATCTATGTGGTCACTGCAAGTAGAGAGTATGTAAGTTTTGCCACTGCAATAAAATAAAAGACCAAAGCATTCTATGTTTTAAGACAAAAGGGTTGAGACTGTAAAGAGACAAAAAAACATCCTGGATCAAATTTCACTTTCGAGTGACAAAATTACACAATGTTACTCCTTATGCAGAGCTACAGTTCAGGCCATCACAAAGAGACATTGCTCCATGCCTTTAGTGCCTTGATGATGAGAAAAGTTTCAGAGGACCAAATTAAATTTATTCATAGACAGTTCAGGTACATTTGTTTTTATGTCTTTTAACTCAAAGAGCTTTTCTTGCTATATAGTGCACACTTTGATGAACCAACTACCATCAAGCTCTAACCCATGTATTTTTTTCATTTTGCTAAATTAAAAAAGGTATTGTGGTGTCATCTCTGTTCTGATCATCCTCATAGTTCTTCCTCAGACTCTTAGGTTATAACTCATCCTTCCTGAGTGCCAGCAGTGATGATCAATTTGAGGTATCTTTGGTGCCTTGAGCTGTAACTTTGATACACTGTATCTCTATACAATGATCTACTGATCAACTCATTTTCTCTTTCTAGATTTTTTTCAAAAAAACCTACTGTCTTACAGCAGTAATTTCTATTGTCCCTAAATTCTTAACTTTGTACTCTTTGCTCTTGAATTTAATTTTCTCCTTGCCTTGCTTCCCACTTATTTTTTCTCCTCCAGGTGGATTGTCAAGTAGCTTTTGATATTGTTCAGTTTATATCTCTGAGTGTAAAGAGTTCTTCTCTAAAAGGAAGTCCTAATGAAGGAAGACTTTTGATGAAACAGAAATCAGATGAACATCCACCAAACTCATATTAAATAGATAAGAGAATCTAATAAAAGAGGAGATATATTCAGGCCACAGGATAAAACAGATAAAAGAGAAATCACATAGAAAAATTGTGGGAGTCAAAAATAATCTACAATCCTAAGCCAGGACAAAAGATTCAAAATTCTAAAAATATCATGAATTGAGAAATCCAAAAGAAATAAAAATCAAATAAATCCAAAATATTTTTTTAAGTTTTAAATTTTTTTTCAGTTTCCTATTATTTGTACTGAAGTTATTCTACATTTATCCTATATGACCAGACTTAGAGAAAATTGCGATGAAAAGACTGAAGTATTTTTCCCAAGCCTAGTAATTATATAATTATTTTTGGAATTTTCAGAGTATTTACACAACTGTTTTCACATTTTCACTGAAATCTTACTCAAAAGCATTTTCGCTTGCCAACTAAGTCAAATATAGTTTCTTCTAAAAATATATAGCACAGGGCCAGAAGCTCTGGAAGATGACTTGTATTCATTGCCCAACACAACAGGCTATGGCAGCCCTTCCCATCTCCGTCAGCCCAGTGACAGAGTTTAATTGCTTCCAATGGATGAGTCCTAATGAACACAGAATAAGCTGCTCACACATATCTTCTCAGTCACAGTATGAAATTTAGTCCTTCTTTTTAACCCAAAGAATTAAATTACGTAGTGGCCAACTGAGACCTTAAATTAAATCTATATTTAAAAGCATTTCCAGTGCATTACTTGCAGGGGCAGACGTAGCAATTTATTCGGATCATACCTGTGAGATTCCAGCAGTTTCTGAAAATTGTTAGAGTAAATTAAAACAAAGATTTTTGTAATACATTTTTCCTCATTGTAGAGACTCTCAAGCTGAGCAAATACATTATTAGTCTGGTGCAAGTTTAAGTGGGTACTTAATAAAGCAGCCAAAGCTCCACAAAGATCATGGCAGTCTTATAATTCTAATTTACTTTGAATTGGAAACCTCCTGCTATTTCCTGAGATATTTCTCTATTATGTCTGTGATATAGCACAGCTAACACTGGACCAAAATCATTAAGGCTCTAGGCACAGATACCATTAAATGCATGTGTCAAAACACATGTATATATATTGTCTGTATTTGCATGCTGAAAGTGAGACTGCTCCATACCCAGATGATTACTAACATACTCATTTAGTTAATTATGTACTTAATTCAGGGTTATAATCTCAAGGGAAGGATGGTGGATTGCTGTGCTCTGTGCTTTTGGGTGTTGCTGCCTCTGGGGATCCCGAGGCAGGCTGGGCACCTGCCTACAGCACAAGTCAAACAAAGAGTGGCCTGAGCTCAAAAGCAGGAAATGTCAAAAAGGTCACATCCCACAAGTAAAAACGTGCTCAGCTTTGAAGAGGCATGCTGTCTGCAGCCAGATTTCACAACTGTGGAGCTTCAAAAGTCAGAGGGAGGAGTTATTTCTATACATGCTGCTCCATCAATATGTATCTCATAGGGCAAGAAGATGTAGTCTCAAGTCTAACACAGCAAAACAGATGTTTGAGCCTACATCTTGGAATTCAGCACAAGTTGATTGAAGGGCAGTGTCCACTAACCCTAATCCCAGGGGCTGAATTTCCTGTGCTCCATGGTCCAGGGAAGTACAGGAGACTGGAGAAAACTGACAATAGGGTTGCCAAGGTGTGAGAAAGTATGTGAGCTGGATCCCCACCAGAGGAAAAAGAGGCACAGACAAAAATGCCTTTATTGAGAGAGAAACAATTGTTGGCTCAAAGTTTCAAAAGGAAAAATGGAGGTGAAAAGGTAAAAATACCTAGTGAAAGGAGCACCAAAGGGTGGCATTTCAGCGGCACTGGAGATCAGCCTTTCAGGTACAAGTTGCAGAACAGTTCAAGAGTACAAAGTGCTAAACATATGTTTAACAGCATCTCTTGAGATTTATCATCTATAATTATATAGCCACTGAGCAGGGTAACTATGGTGTTTGGTGAATGTTTGCAGTTGCTAGAGTCATAAAAGATTTACACAAATATTAGCTTGAGATAAGTGTTTAAGATAAGTTGAGATAAGTAGACTCAGTTTCCTCTCTTTACAGTGTGTGTAAAATCTTTATTCAATGCAATGTGTGTTATTTTATGACTTGTCAATTGTTCTCTCTGCCATAATAAATCTAGAACTCTTGCATTAATTCTGCATTTTTCCAGTGAAAACAAAATGAAGGTAAAAACTATTTGCAGGTAAGAAATTGAAAAATCCCAAACCCTACCTATTGGGTGCATTGTGCTCTCAATTTCTTGCCTCTAAATCAGAGGTTAGGTTGTCTAATTTTTTAATTTTTTTTTTTTAATTTTATTCTTTTTTAATTTTTACTTAAAATCTTACTATAGACAGAAGGAACAAACTTGGTATGAGAAGCAAATAATTTATTATTACTCTATCTAGCTAAATAACTTAACACATTAACAATGATAAGCATTCTTATAGTTCAAAACTCATGCAGACAAAGCGAGGTGTGCACAAACCTTCCAACATCTCCTCCTTTCTTTGGTACTTGCATTCTTGCTATAAGCAATGGCACCACTGTATTGACTGGGCTACAAGACCAGACTCTGTACTGGCCCTGAAAAGCCTCTGAAAAACAGCAGATTTATTCTATTTTTATTTTTTCCCAGACCATCCTATTAATGTTCTCATAATCCTGTGTCTTATGATGGCACCAACAGCTGCACTGGACTAGAGTGAATAATAAATTTGATGAGGATGAATAAGACTTGTCCAAAACTTGAGAAAAAACTACATTATCACTGACTTAATATATACCTTTATTTTTCTGAATATCCACACAATTTCAGAACTAAAATATTTATTTGGATTTGTTTATTATACAGAACTGCACATATTCAGCCTTAAAAACCTTTACTGGCTTAGCTTTTGGCAAATACTTCACCACCTTATTCACAAACATACAGGAACATATGTGTAAGATATATGAGAAATTAGCAGCCATAGAAGAACTTCTCTGGAAAAAATATAATGTGGATAAGCTTCACCACAGAACTCAGAAAAATAATTATTTGAAATATTATTGATTTATGAGACAGATCTTTATCTAATTATCACTGTTCCAACTCCAGTAAGCCAATGGAATTACATCTACACCTACTGAAGTTTTACCTCACACAGCTAATTGACTCAGCTAAGAGTATTGTATCAATTGAAAAATCTTAAATAGCAATTACAGGTAATGCTTCTAAGATTTTATTTCTTATAGAAGAGAAACTTGGAAAAATAACTAATTAAATCAATCTGTGATAAGCTGAAGAGTACAATTCATAATGCTGAAATTTAGAAATTCTGTGTTACTGCACAGCTTTGTGCTACAGTGCTGTAGCAAATATACCATTTAAGTGGTTTTTCATGCGTGATGATGGCCCTTACCATGAGTTTTAAAGAAGTAGGGAGAGAGGTAGAGAGGGAATTAATATACAAAATTATACCACAGAGTATACAATGAGATTGTTGTTTCCTTTCCTCTTCCATTTTTGCTCCCCTGTCCTAAAATGTATGGATTTGTAAGACTTAATTAATTCATTTCTGCCCTGAACACAAAGGGAAAGGATGCAACTCAACTGAGCAGGAGTTAGTGCTGTCTGAGAAGACAGCAAAGCTCAACAGCTCCAGTAACAAGCCAAGATTGCTTTTCTTCTATGTAATGTCATGAGAGCAGGATTATAGAATAAAATGCTCTTCTCTAGGGAACCCTCTACACAGCCCTTATACAGCATCCGCAGGCCCAGGTGCCTGAGGGATCTCACACTCTGCTTATTAACCTGCTTTCATAGTTTCTGTTTTCTTGTATGTAATACCTGGTGGGGAAAGTGTTTAGATACAAAGCTGAATAACAGAATTCTCTTTGAAAAATAGTCATAAAAAGGTATTTGCACCTACTTTCAACCTGTTGTACCTTATAAAGTTGTTCCGCTGTTGTTGGTACTTCCCAAGCCTTCTACCTCCCATCTTTGTTCAAATATTTATGTCTTTGAAAACAGCATGAATTACAGAATCACAGAAAATCTCACATTGAAAGGAACCCATAAGGGTCATACAGTGCAACTCCCTGCTCTTGCAGGAGTGTCCAACACTGAGCTGTATCACGAAAAGCATCATCCAGACTTTCCTTGAACTCTGACAGGCTTGTGCCTGTGACCATTTCCCCAAGGACCCCGTTCTAGTGACCAGCCACTGCATCAGTTAAAAACCTCTTCCTAATGTACAATCTGATGCAGCTTCATTTCTTTTCCTGAGGTCTTATTGCTGGCCACCAGAGAGATCAGCAATGCCCCTCTGCTGCCCCCCGTGAGGGAGCTGTAGAGGGTGATGTAGGTAACACCAGCCTGTGTGACAGCCAGTGTGTTGCACCATACACAAAATTGTGCCCCCAATAGCAGCAGCATTCCCCCATCCCCTTTCCTTGCTTTTCAGACCTGTTTCTTCTGTTCTAAGAGATTCCTGGTGTGCATTTGTAGAACGAGCTAATTTGGTAAGGACCCATCAGGATCATTGAGTCCAGCTCCTGTCCCTGTGCAGGACACACAAGAATTTCACCATGTGCCTGAGAGCATTTTCCAAATGCTTTTTGAACCCAAACAGTCCTGACACTGTGATGACATCCCCTGGGTGAAGAACCTTTTCCTGATATCAATCCTAAACATCCCCTGTCGCTCTATTAGGAACGGCAAGAAGAACGACACAGACTCTCTTGGGAGCTGATCAGGAGAATTGCTCTCAGTTTATTATCTCAGGTCTTTTTTATAGACCGATACGTGAAAAGTACAGAAAAGAAACTCTTATTGGTTAGTAAACTAACACATCACCATCATTGGTCAGTGGGGTTCACCACCCCTCGACCTTCTCTTGCAAGAAAACAAGGAACAGACAAACAGCACCTGCAAGGCTGTTTTCTGTCTCTGAGGATTGTTTTAATTCCTCCCCATGATTTCCCAGGCCACTTTCTCAGGCAAGACTGAGAAAGCTATGTGGCCTGCAATTTCCACAGGCACCATGCTCTCTGTTTCACAGTTAGCATCCACACATCCCCTAATTCCTTCATGCCATTTTCTCGAGTCCTGTTACTGATCGCAGGAACAGAGATCAGTACCTGACCCTCCACCTCCTCTCTGAGGGTGCTGTACTACCTGCAATGACATCCCCCCTCTGTCTCTTCTTTTTCAGGCTGAACAGACCAAGCGACCTCAGCCACTCCTCCTGTGCCTTCCCCTCAAGGCCCTTCACCATCTTTGCCCCCTTTTAGACACTCACTAACAGTTTAATGTCTTTTTCTATAATGAGGTGCCCAAACTGCTCCAGCACTGGAGGTGAGGTGGCCCCAGTGCAGAGCAGAGCAGGACAATCCCCTCCCTTGCCTGGCTGTGATGCTGTCCCTGATGCCCCCAGGACAGGGCTGGCCCTCCTGGCTGCCAGGGCACTGCTGGCTCATGTTCAACTTGCCATCAACCAGGAGCCCCAGGTCCCTTTCTGTGTTGCTGTTTTCCAGCCTCTCATGCCCTCGTCTATACCCACGGCCAGGGTTGCTCCTTGCACCCCTCCAGGTGCAGAATCCAGCACTTGTCCATGGTTGGTGATTGCCCATCTCTCGTCTGCCGAGGTCTCTCTGCCCTCAAGAGAGTCAACAGCTCTTCCCACTGCAGTGTCATGAGGATGTCACAGTGCCACAGCACTACCCTGACATCAGCTCAGCTGCTTACAGCAAGGTGCAGCAGCACCAAGGCTGTGACCCCTGTACAAGTGTCTTAGTTTAGGGCAAATTAGGAAGGAAAACTCCAAATGGGGATTTCCCCAGGGAAATGCCCCTCTTCACTTTCTGGTCTGGGAAAAGAAAAAAAAATTCCTTGGAGAGAAGTGGAAAAAGCTGTTTATTTAACAGAAATTGAGTAATATTAAATAAGAAAACCTCTTGCTGTTCGATGGGATGGCAAATCTAGGAAGACAAGTCTTTTTCATGTGGTGAATGGCTCGCTCAGGTTCTTATCAGTCCCTCCAGCGCTGGAAAGTGCAGAGGCCCAGGCCCCGGTGGGCCACAGGCGTGAGCTCCCGGGGTTTGGCTGGGTGTTCAGTCCAGAGCAGGCTTGCACAGATCCAGGGAAAAAGGGAAAAAACAAAGAGGGAACTCCTCTGCCTCAGCTAGCTAAAACTAACTAAAAGCCAGAGAGAAGCTCTGTCCCGCTGTCTGTCCGTGCTGCAGACACCACAGTCCAGGAGCGGGATGTGTGGGAGTGATGTTTTTCTTTAACACAAACTGCAGCTTCTTCTTCCTCCTCTCTTGCTCTCAAAGCCAGCCTTAAAGGTGCAGAACTTAATATATAACATAAACCAGACGATTGGGGATACCAGTATCATAAAGTCACCCCAGGACAACAAGCCATTCACTTAAGAGCTGGACTTGCTGATCCTTGTGGGTCCCTTCCAGCTCAGAATGGTCTGTGATTCTGTGGCTCTATATGTCAGCATGACAGTGTGTATCCTATCTCCCAAAATGGATCCAGGCTGCCCTTTTTTCCTGACACTGAACTCAGGTCCACAATGCTGATTTTTCTTAAAAGCATGAGTCTTCCTCAAACAGAAAATCGAACATAATTTTGACTGTCTTGGAAGTGAGGCTGTACTTTTGGAAACAACAGAAGTTATGTGAGGACCTTTCACTCCTCATCTGCTTATTCTGGATTCTTCTCTTCCTGGAAAAAGGAATATGCATTTGTTAGGCCTGTGCTGTTCTGCTCTAGCTCTTCGAATAGTTGCACAAACGTTTTTCAATATCTCAGTGGGGCTTGGTATCAAGAGGTGGGAAAAGTGGGTGCTGTGAAATGGCACTATCACCAAGCCCTTAATTGTATAAGCTTCAGACATGCACATTTTGACCTGCTCTTCATTTTTTTAGAGCACATCTTACAATACTGTGGTCATTTTTATGCTGCTTCTTGAAAATCTCCCAAAGTTTTCAATATGTTGGTTGTTTTGTATATATTGGAGCACTATCACAACAACATAACATTATATTTTAGTAAGGTTTCCCTCTATTAAGTTATTTGAAGAGCATATTAGTTCTTTGCAACTACACTGTTGATCAGGGAGCTTTTTCTGTTTAGTCATGCATTTCTGTAGAATCAGAGACATATAAAAGCTGAAAGCAAGCTCAGGAGAGCACCATCTCCAGCCCCCAGCAATTCGGCAGAATGAATGATTTGCAATTCTTTTCCAAATTACTCTTCCCAATACCAAATCTCCCTGTACTATGGGTACATCAGCATGAGTTTTGTTCTCATTTGCTTACATTTTGTTACATATTTGTTATGTACTTGATTATGCAAACTGTTTTCATGCTTCCTCCTAAAGCTTTGATAAAATTTGAATAAGGTGAATAAAAAGTCTGAGAATTCACTGTTTATTACCAATTTCCTATTTACATGTATATTATTGTATTACACTTTTATAATGAACTCCAAAAATCACCACTTAGGAAATTTTTAGTCTGTTAAATTTGCAACATTAATTTTTTTATCAATTTATTTTCTTTATCTTGAAGCTAAATGTCATATACAGCATGAAGGAAGTAACAATATGGAATAAATTCAAATTTTGCTGCTTCTAATTTAATAATAAAATATGATACTATCTGTTATACCCGTTATCAGTGTCTTTTTTTTTTTTTTTTTTTTTTCTTTTAATTAGAAGTGAAGGATTTGCTTATCTCTTCAGCTGGCTTGTGACAGTCAGAATACCCCAAACTGGCAAAGGGCAAACAAGTGATCTGATTTGGAAAAATCATTCTAAATGTCACATTTTTATTTGCTTCCTTATATATTCCAGCCCTGCTTTCTGCAGAGAGTAAGAAACAAGTGGCTGAGTCGATGCTGAAGAGCAGCTATTTATTATAATTCTAAGGTAGAATTAAGCTATGAGAAAATGTGGTGGAGCACATCACACCCTCTTGGAAGGCAGAGGAGTGACATTACCCTGTAGTTCAGTTTGCTGCACAGACAGAAAGGAAACTTCAAAAGAAGAATCCGTACATCAAAGACATTTTACTTTAAAAAAAAAAAAAGCACCATACACAATCCCCCTAAATCTTTCATCTGCAGTCTCACAAATGTGCAGCTCTAATCAAAGACACAGTAATGTATGTCTGTAAATAAAAAATTTCAAGACAAAAGGTTCTGCTGGGCATGGAAAGATGCAGAAAAATTCTGGTATCCCTAGCCATGAGCTGGAGACCTGTTCATGAATATCTCATCTTCACAGCAGATGGACCAGCAGCTGAATTGGCTCCATAGTTCCAGTTCTGAAGAATTCCTCCAAAACAACCCTGCATTAATGACAAGGTCTGCCTGTCAGATATAGTCTTAAAACTTGTATCCATGAACTAAAACCTCAAGCTTTTGCTTTGCTAGATTTGTGTTTTTATTTCCTACTTTTAAAGTGATGCAAACATACCTAAAGGGGAGGGAAAGCCTTACTGGTCACCGGTAAGGAATACAAAGAAAGCAGGGCAGTGACGTTCTTCACAGAGTGCCTAAAACTGGAGACTCTAGAGTAGAGTCCTCCTGTGTCAGGCTGTACAGGGTCAAGCTGGCTCTACAAACAGTGTCAGCAGTGTTAAAAAATAAGATTCACAAAAGATTTAATCCTGGTGAATTTTATCTGCATGATCTCTTGGAAACAGAAGGTACATGGCTTCAAGAAACTTGTATTTTCACAGATCCTCTCATCTTAAATTTCTTCATGAACACAATATCATAATATTAATTTTTAATTTAGGCAGTGAATACAGAACATATATTGTTGCAAGAAAAGAAAAAGGACTTTTAGGAAAATAGTGTTAATTATGACAGTTTCATAGAACCAGTCACAGAATCAGTCATAGAATCACAGAATGGTTTTGGTTGGAAGGGACCTTAAAGACCATCTGGTTCCAACCCCCTGCCATAGGCAAGGACAGCTTCCACTAGACCAGGTTGCTCAAACCCCACCCAGGCCAGCCTGGAACACTTCCAGCATCTCACCACCCTCACAGTAAAGAATTTCTTCTTTATCTAAGAAGAACTCTTTATCTTCTTTAATCTAAGCCTACCATCTTTCAGTTTAAGGCCATTCCCTGTGGTCCTGTCACTACATACCCCTGAAAAAGTTCTTTCCCACTGTTCTTGTAGACTCCCTTCAGGTACTGGAAGGCTGCAATAAGGTCACCCCACAGCCTTCTCTTCTCCAGGCTAAGAAATCCAAATTCTCTCACCCTTCCCTCATAGGAGAGGGGCTCCATTCCTCTAATCTTCTTCATGGTCTCCTCTGCACTCACTCAAACAGTACAAGGTCCTTCCTGTGCTGAGGATCCCAGAGCTGGACACAGTATTCCAGGTGGGGTCTCACCAGAGCAAGTGGAGGGGGGAATCCCCTCCCTCACCTGCTGGCCACACTGCTTGTGATGAGCCCAGGGCTCTTTGGCTTTCTGGACTGCAAGTCCACGCTGCCAGATCATGCCAAGCCTCTCACCCACCAGTGCTACCAGTCCTCTGTAATAATGATCTGGGATAATCCTCTGTGCACTGTTCTCAGAATTTAGCAAAAACGTGCTAAAGTTATCACATTGTTATACTAGATATTTATACAGTCTGTTTATCACAAGTACTTGTGTTTGTGTGTCTGTAACACACCAGATGTATTTTCATTTACCCATACACCCAGTATGTCTGGCTGTCTTGCCAGAAATATGAACTGTGTGTGCCTGGAGGAATTAACTACAATCCTTTTCATGAAGAATCTCATCTCTCTGGCAACACACAAGCTTTAGTTCCATTATCTAAATCTTTTATCTTCCCTTCTTTGACTGAAGGATAGTTTTTCATCTTTATATTTTTCAGTGAATGAAGTGCAGATGAAGTTCTCTTATGTGACAGAAATATTCCACCTTTCCTGTGAAATTGCCCTGAAGGCCTCATCAAAGACACCACCCTCTGAATTATTAGGTGCATATGTTAAAAATAGTCATTTGCATTCCATTAAAATAACACAGACCCTGCTGCTAAAACTTCCATCCTGTCCTTTGAATTTATGTGCACTGGAAACAGCTCATTTGTAAATATAATCATTATCCTCCTTTCTTATAAGAATCATAAGAAAATGTATTACCTCTTCCTATTTCTTTGAAATTTCCTTCTTATACATAAAGAAACACTGTGCCTTTCTGCAAGTTGTCCTTTTAGGGTAAAAATTCTTATGAAAAACTTCCTAAAGCCTAAAGAACTGTAGTTATGTTTGGTATTTTTTTGGCTATTCCTTCCCTTTTTATATTAACATAAATCCTTCCCGCTCCTGATCTTTTTGTCACATTTGTTGGTTTAGTTATGGCAGATCAGAAGTTCTGTTAGTACTGAACTTGAACCTTTGCCACTACAGAGGTGGCAGTCTGTCACTCAAGCAATTTTAACACATGGCTTGGTTGCTGTGTGCACTGCTCTGAATGCATTTCCTTTTCTTAGTTCCCTCAGTTCTTTCCACTTGCTCCTCCTTGCAGTCCTGCAGCTCCAGGACCTCAGTCCCTGCAGTCCCTGTCCCTTTCCTCATGCAGCCTCGGGCCCATGGACCTCAGTCCATTTGTCAAAATCCAGACCAGCTGTCCTGGCTGAGGCAAGTCCTTTTGTTGCAGGTGTCCCACGTTATAATTGCTTGTCTTTCTGGGAGTAACATCACGTCTTGAATGCCTGATCTTTGCAATCACAATTCTGGCTTTGCACACAGGCTTTGTGCTGTGCCTGGCTGCCTTTTCTTGCCTGTCTCCACATCACTGCCTTAACAAGCTGCTGAGTTCCTGCAGAGCCATTAAACCTTTGTGCCTCATCTCTCCCTTTCTCCCTTCCAGGCTTTTCATAGCTGAATCACACAGCACGTGCACAGACAGAATTCCAAAATGGGGTTTCATGAAGAGAAAGATACAGAGTATATTTTCCCTATCTAAAACGCAATAAATTATTTTCTACTCATGGAGTGTAGGGTTTATAACTTCCCTCAGTCTGAGAGAGCAAAGCAACCTATCCCTCACACTGCCTTCAAAATTTTCAAAAGCAGCTGCAGGATGTAATAACAAGCATGCTATAATAGCAGAACCCACTTTTCTCACAGTTACACTTCTTTTCCCATACAATACTTTATATTTCATACCATAATAATTAGTCATCATCATGGTTCTAATACAATTCACAAGTAAAGCCAGAATATCTATCGTGTGCCGAAAGAGTCTGATACTTTGTGGTTTTTTTCTGGCTTAGGACTTTCTTTAAGAAATGGCTTTTTAAGATTTGTGGGTAGAACAAATATCCTTGGACTGTTCTATTTTTCCCCTTCTCAAGGATGAAAAATAGCTTGCATGTAATTTTTCTGAAAATTTGTTAGTGCCAGACACCAGTCAAAGCAATGAAATGCAAATTCTGAAAAATCTTTGTAAAATTCTGGGCATGCTGGTTAGCACTGCATAATTCATCTTTCTTTTATCCTGTAATCTGGGGCTGAGCTGCCATGCTGTGTATGCTCCATCTTCACCTATCTCAGCCAGCACTAGTATGCACTTTCTTATCATCCTCCTTGATAAAGTCCATTATTTGTCTTATGATAAATTCTGTCAAGATTTGTAGAGTACGACTTGTACTTCAAACTCTAAAACAGAGACAGAAAGATCTCTTTAAACCCTGCTGATAGGTAAACAGAAATTCCAGAAATCTCATCTTGTGTATTGAAAGCAAAGAGGGTCCAACTCACCACAATAAGATAGCTGGCCACAGAGTAGGAAAGTTTCCAGAGACACTGAACATGAATTTTTCAGCTTTGTCACTCCCTGACTTCCCTGCTAAATGAGACAATTTAAATAGTCAAAATTCAAGAATAAGAACATCCTCACAAAGCCATTTTTTCTTTCCCCTTTTTCTCTCACCCTAATTTTCATTGAGTCTCCTGCTCTGGAAAAGGTGCAAGTCTCCCTCTGCGAGTTCTACTTGGTCAAAGACACCAGGGTATCTGCCAAGGCCCTGAACCTTTTTACACAACGCCTTGCAGCAGAAGATGCACACAACTGGTAATTGCCATATCACATTTTGGCACACCAAGAACAAGATGGTCAGATCACCCTTGCCCCTTTCTCTGTCCAGATGAGCAAATGAGAACCAGTTAATTTGCTGTGACTGTCAGTCAATCACAACTCTTGCTCTGAGCAAATATCAAACACTCTGCTCAAGAGATATTGTGCCTAAATGTTCTGGCTCACAATTACCAGCTTTAGTTATTAATTCTACGGTAGGTGAAGCTGAGAGATAAATTTGGTTATAGAAGATTTAACAGGGGTTATATTTATTAACCCTTATTTAATCATCTCAGCCAAGCAAACAGCTTTGATCTACAGCGTAGAGCTGTAGTTCAATATTTACACCTTGCATGAAAATATGGCATTTAATCTAATCAAGTTGGCCAATGCTGAACATGCCACATTAAATGTTTGCTCTTCAAATCTGGAGTTCACTCATTCTGTCATTCTAATTCCCGGACCCAATTTGAAAATAGTTTGCATTACATGCTATCTTGCAGCTTTATGTGTTTGCCTACCAAACACAGGTTAAATGACCTTGTTGTGTGAATGTGACATTGTTAAAATCAAAGGATAAATGCAACAGTATTATCTACTAAAAGAAAAACTGATACATTGCTAACAGCAAAAAGACAAAATATCTCTCTATTCGTAACAGTTCTTTTGCTACCAAAAATAATCTTGATTTTTTGTACTTCAGCAGAACATTAGCAGGTTGTGTGATCTTTTTAATTTTTTCTCATCCTGCTCTAGTAAAAATGTTTAAATAGTAGGTTGAAAGATGAGTAAACAAATGGGGAGGCTGCAAAAATAAACAAAGTTAAAATCTCTAAAAAAATGACAGTCTAAAACAAAGCAGTGAAGCCTGCTACACAAACCAGTTCCAGCAAAGCAAGACCAATTCTAATGATCTTGAAGGAAGTATAATGGAAGAATGAGATCACAGTTGAAGCCTTATTTCCTCACTGCTTCTTGTGTTTCTTGTACTGAAACTGGGACAGCAAGAAAAAAAAGGTGTTTAAAAACCAACCAACCTATATCCCCTCCTCTTTCCTACCCCCTCCAAAATATAGTAGTAAAATGGTGTCACAAAGACAGAACTAGTAGGAAATTTGCATAGAGTTTATTTTAAAACATCTGCATTTTTTTTGTTGCAATAACTTTTTAATACAGGTTGCCCTACAAATGGATAACATCTGTGGTTGTGGAAAAACTGAACTTGGATAAAGAGTTCATTGTGCTGCTCAGTTCTCTGTGTTTCAAGTGTTTCTTCAAAGGACAGCAGGAGACAGAAGTTATGGAAAGGGTGGGTCAGGACATGGCCATCCCATCAGGCCATAATGACCCTGTGCTGTGCTGTGGGACGAGGCAGCTCCTGCAGCACAGACTCATCCTTTGGAACAGATCTTAAACTTTCAGCCCTACTTTTCTCTACTATGTGCAACAAAACACAGAAAACATTTCTGTAATTCTTCTTCTACATACAAGCATATCAGCATTAATACAAAATTTTTCTTCCAGTACGCAATATGTTACTGTTTCCCTCCCTACTTTGTTATTTTTCTTTCTTTTTGTAATATATATATGTAACTACATACATACGAAATATCATAAATGGTTTAGAGAGGAGAATATCAATGTAATTGACAGAATAATAGAAATATATAATAATATTAAACCAGATTATATATTACAGAAGGAAAATTCAGTGATTTTTCCAGGCTCACAAAACCAGACCAAGCAATAGACATCCACACTTCAGTTCACCTGCCCTAACTTAGCTCAAATTTTCAAAGCTGGAATCACAGCTGCTCAGTCTATGTTCCTCTGAGGGACAATGGAGATAAAATATCAATTAAAGCAGCTTTCATCTCACCCTAAAATAAGTCATGTTCTGGAGGCCTAATTCTCTCTATCCAATATAAAGGTAACATAAAGCTTCCAGTTCATCCATAGATAAATTTATATACTTTAAGCGATATAGACCCACCCAGACCTCCTGTTTCCTATGTTATACTTTATATAATGGTGTGTATCGCACAGAGAGAGACCTAGAGAGTTTGGTCCTCTGTATTTTTCCATTGTTTCCATTGGTATTTCATTCTCTCCTTCCGTTCCCTTACAAAATACTGGACTGTTAAACACGATGAACTATTTCATTGTTAAGCATTTAAGAAGAGATAAATGATGGTTTGAATGTTAATGCACCAAGGTAGATCAGAATCTTAGCACTGTTAAATGGTTTCTGAGCCACTAGAGCATAGCGTCAGTGCTATAAAGAAGCACTCCCTGATGGATTGTTAGCAACACTCTAACTCTTTCCAGGACAATAATATTGACTTCACATTAGATAAACATGAATCTTCTAAACAAGAGGTGAATACACAGGAATCAGCCTCTTTGTGTCTAGCAGCTAAAAGGTGGCAGGACACACTCTATAGAGTTTAATTTTAACTGTAATTAGCTTTTGCAGTGAAGTGCAGTAAGGTAACAAATGAGGTACAGTGCGGGAACACAGGATTAAAGAGAGAATGGAGGAGGTCATACTCTTTACCTTGACAATTTTTGGTTTTCACAAAACCCATTATTAGTAAAACACAGACATTAAATGACACTTATGCTTTCAAAGAGGTAGTTGTGTGGGAGAAAAAAAAAGTAAAAAACAGTGAGGTATTTAATCTGTAGTTGGAAGCTGCTCAAATGTGAATGCTGACACTTCCTCTTTAGCTGTAGACCACATATTCTGAAAAAGTAATGCAACAGCTCAGTAAATTGCTTAGCATTTACCAATGGTTTATGGCCCCAGCAGGTCAGATACATCAGTGAATTTTTACATTTACAGGTGCAATTTTCTGTCTGCAAATGAGAAACAGCACAACTGAATGCTACTATGGAGTTTATTCAGAACTTGTACCATGGTTTTCATTCCATTATAATTGTATAAAAAAGTAAAGTCCAAATATTTAATACTTCTGATAGCCCAAAAGTAGTCTTTAAATTACAGGAATGTAGGACCTAGGAATCTAGAATTTGAGGTAATTGTTTACTCTACCATCACATAATTCAGTACAGAAATTTGAGGGGTTTTACCAGTCTCCACTAGCCCAAGAAACACAACAACAGAAAACACAGCTGGAATAAACCTCATGAGGCAGGCTAATCCACACCCGTGATCCAATCCCAAATCACTCCAAGCTTTTCTTGATGGATATTTGTCTAAAGAAGTCTGCAAAGGCTTTTATTTCAAAGATTAAATCTCCTTATAAAAAAAACGATATATGTTCATGAATTCCATTCACATTCTTAATGTCTTAAAGCTCACTAAAAAATCCGTTTCACAGAAAAACTGTGACATAGTTAAAATATTCACTGGTTGAATATCTCTTCTATACTCCATTTGGGTTTCACTTCTACCTTACTTGCTGGCACTTTGAAAAATTCTTATGGGTAAATCTGGATGTTACATCCTTCATCTATTCATACCTTGCCTTGCAACTCTCATCTTCAAATGCAGCATAGCAAAATAAGTATAACATTAATAAATAATTCAAACTATGAAAATGTAACTATTAGCTTTCTTAGGAAATTTGAAACTGTCTTCACTATGAGTTTAGTTACTCTGAAGAAGGACAAGGAGTTGAAAAGGCAAAAGAAAACTGTTTTCAAATGTCTGTCCACAAAGCTGTGATTTGCTTCAAAACTCAAGTGTAGGAAAAGGATGAGCATTGGCCAAGAAAAAGAAAATTTCTGAAAGTTTATTTCAAAAGTTGTCAAGAAGATGCCACCTGTTTCATTACATCTTTAGAGGCAGAGTGCTTCTTTGTGTGGCTGCCAATCCAGTCTCCCAATTCTGCTCTACATTGTTCATGCAGCCTTGCCACGAGCTGCATGGCTTCCATGGCAAATGATCAAAGGGAATTTCCAAATGCCTGAAGGAAAAAAGCATTTACATAAACCAAGACAAAACAATTAGGTGTACCTATGCAGCACCAGTCACTCAAAGATCTTGAGAATGCTTTAAAGACACTAATTATCTGAAGTTTGTAATGGCTAGGATATAAAGCATATAAATTCTAGGATATATAGCATATAAAAATAAACTATATGTACTAGAATCATGTACCTTTTACTAAATATTGATGCATACATTGAATTGTGCTTTAAAATAAATGTCCCCTGATATTTCTTCATTGCTATTTCTTCCTGCTCAATGATATTACTTCATTGCTACTTTGCTCAGAAGTATTTTCTAGAATATTATGTTATATAAGGCCATACCCTCAACTGAGATAAATCAGTATCATCCTAGTTTCAAATGAGCTGCACTGAGTTTAAACCAGTAGAAAATGTAGCCAATTTTCTTCATCCTTTTACAAAAAGCCCCTGCATGTAGCATAGAACTTGTGTTTGAACACAAAGAAAAATAAGATTTTCAGTGTATGCACAGCAAGGAAAATTACTAGCTTTTGGATATTGCAGATTTAAGGGATATATGAGGAGCTTATGAGCTCTCAGAATCCACTATATTGCGTTGGAAGCTGGACTAGGATAGGCATGATGAAGAGGTTTAGCTGAGTACATATTAGAAACTTGAGCAAGCCACAACCATGCAATAAAAATTATAGCAGACAATACAATATAATGATTTTACGAAGCATTGGAAGCATCTAAAAGAGCTCATCTCAAGTTTAGCTTCCAAGTAAATTATTAACTTGGTCTCCAAGTACAGACAAGTTTTCTGTCTCTCTTTCTCAGGGTTTTTTTTTTTTTTTTTGCCTTCCTTCCAGCCCATCAGTTTTGGCTTAAGATATGGTTCATAAAAATATATATGGAAACTTTTTTACAATTCATTTAATATTTAGAACAACCTGAACAGTGACATGAAAACTTCAGAAAGTTTTTAATTTAATCCTCTCCAGACTTAGAGCAAATAAAACTTTTCTCAGTGGAGACGGATGTTACAAAGGAGATTTGGTCTCCAACATGAAAGAGAAAAGAGAAGCAGATCTTGTGAATCAGCTAGTTTAAAAAAACAGCTGATTTAGAGCTGATGCCAAGTAAAGAGGTCACCTTGCTCTAAATGTAGCACTTCAGCTTGTGTTGCCTTTTTCACAGGTTAAGAAAAAAAAATTCCAGGCACAAGCCTGGACTTTTCTGCAAAACACAATTATAATATGCAATTATAAGAGTCCATGAAATTACTAGAGTCTTCTTAATTCAGGATGTCTCAGAAATGGTGAAAGATTGACCTCACCTTCCCAATAACTACAATATGTGGATACAGCCAAAGCAAATGATGAAACTACAAAAACCTGGGAGTCTGTTCAGGTATTGCCTTTTCTCAGGAGCAGTGGCAATGCTTTAACAACTGGCTTAAGTAGGGAATTCTACATGATCCAGTTTCCTCTGAGGTCATATCCGCAGTGGCTGATTCCACTTTTTATGATGGTGGCTAAGACAGACTCTGCAGCTGTGTTGGACTATGGCTCTTTGCTGCCCTAGCTAACATGTAGACATATAAATGTAGATATCTAAATACAGACACTTCCTGCCAGATGTTTATGGCCTTGTGTTTTGGGTTTGTATGGCCAGGTTCAGATAGCCTGGGGGCTACAGGGGTGGCATCTTCGAGAAGTTTCTGGCAGAGTCAATCCGAGACAGCTCCAAGACAGGTGCCAAGACTGGGCCAATCACCTCTAGGATAACAGATTTAAGGACAAAATTTGCCGAAGCAATTGTGTCCAGAGAAGAGTGGGGTGAGAATATGTAAGAAGAACAACTCTGCAGACACCAAAGTCAGTGGAGAATGAGGGGCCAGAGCTGAGGCACCCCTGTATCCTGTGGTGCAGCCATGGGAGAGCAGAGATGTCCCTGCAGCCCATGGGGGTCCATGGGGGAGCAGAGATCCACCTGCAGCCCATGGGGGTCCATGGGGGAGCAGAGATCCACCTGCAGCCCATGGGGGTCTATGGGGGAGCAGAGATCCACCTGCAGCCCATGGGGGTCCATGGGGGAGCAGAGATCCACCTGCAGCCCATGGGGGTCCATGGGGGAGCAGATATCCACCTGCAGCCCATGGGGGTCCATGGGGGAGCAGAGATGTCCCTGCAGCCCATGGGGGTCCATGGGGGAGCAGAGATCCACCTGCAGCCCATGGGGGTCCATGGTGGAGCAGAGATGTCCCTGCAGCCCATGGGGGTCCATGGGAGAGCAGAGATCCACCTGCAGCCCATGGGGGTCCGTGGGGGAGCAGAGATCCACCTGCAGCCCATGGGGGTCCATGGGGGAGCAGAGATCCACCTGCAGCCCATGGGGGAGACCAGTGCCAGAGTGGGTGGGTGCCTGAGAGGAGGCTGTGAGGCTGGAGCAGGCTCCTGGCAGTGTATGCACAGCAAGGAAAGGACCTGCAGACCCATGGAGAGAGGAGCCCATGCTGGGGCAGGTTTTCTGGAAGGACCTGTGACCCTGTGGGGGACCCACACGGGAGCAAGGGAAGGACCCCTCTCACTGAACAGCAGCAGAAATAATATGTGATGAACTGCCCATAGCCCCCACTCCCCATCTCCCCGAGGCACTGGGGGAGGTAGAGCAGGAAATGAGGGACAGGGGTGATTAGATGTTTTTAAGGTGTTATTTTACTTTTCGTTATCCTGCTCTGATTTTGTTTGTAATAAATTCAATTAATATCCCTAATTCTAGCCATTTTTCCCATGAGAGTATTTTGTGAGTGATCTCTCCTGGTCCTTATCTCAACTCATGAAATCTTCATTATATTTTCTCTCCCCTGTCCAGCTGTAGAGGGACATGATAGACTTTGGTGAGTGCTGGAAATCAGCTAAGGTAAACTCACTCCAGCCCATTATGCTTAATGGAAATCTAGGTAAAGCCAAACTTATGTCCAATTTAGGGTAATTTTTCTATTCCTATTTCCTGTTCTAAAGAGAGTATAACTGTTTTTACCTCATCATGAGGATGCATTGTAGCAAAAATATTAAAGAGTAGTAGATGCTCGGAACTTTGTGCTAAGACCAGTACTTAAAATGTCCAAATCTCTCAGTAATGTTCTTTTTTTCAGAAAATCTTTCTGGATTAACAGTATGACAGTAAGACTGAGACACTTAGAAAAACAGGGAGAATTCAGGAGGTACCTGCTTCTGTAGCTGAACAGCTACAACATTTTGAAATGGAAATCACTAACTGGCCAATATTCTCTCCGAGGATAATCAAACAGATACCTGGTAATGATCACACAGAAAGGTCAGGTTTTCCACACAAGTGTGCTGTGGAATGTTGTGGCTATAGAGTACCAGTGGAAAATGTCACTGTCAACTGATATCAATTTGCTGTTTGCTGAGGGAAATTAAAGTAGACTTGAGTGAATGACTAAACTGGCGAGACAATGCCTGGCATGAAAATAAGGGAGGACAGATACAGGGCAGGCAGTGAATAACTCCATGACCGTAAACTGACCCAACAGCACTTATGGAAATTTACCTAATTACTTGTAATAGGGGGGAAAAACGAGAATCCTGAGAGAAAAAGAATTCAAAATGGATTATGCTGCTTCTGCATTCACCAGCTGTAATATGTCATCTTAAAAACTGCAAAATGAGTGATCATTCTATAAACCTTTAATTCAAATGTGATATCTACAATACATATGTGGAAGTTCACAAAATCTAAGCTAATAAAAAAGTATATTAATTCTTTCAAGAGCAAAGGCCTTCTAAATGATGCAAGGTGACAAGTGGGCTCATTTTATAACAAATGTTAAGAGATGTGTTAACAATGTGTAAGAGATTCAAAAATGTCTTTATTTCTAAAATAGCCCAGAAAGAAAGATAGAAATGAAGATAAAATAGAAAACTGTTTCATAATCATGTGCCATAGTTCATACAAAATGATAACTTTTTTTGACAAACCAAAAAAAAAAGAAACCATCAATTAAAATAGCTTGAAACAAGAAAGATAATTATCATTGAATATCAATAAAAATATCGAAAAAACTGTGAAAATAGTGAAGAGACAGGAAATTTGTTCCCTTCTGAAAGAAGCTCTGATGGCAGATTGTAAAACTCAACTTCTGGAGTTTAACTGTGCTGCTATACAAGTACTGCACCAAATGCTTGTGTGAAATATTCAGCAAATATTCGCACAACCAGAAATCCAGGTATTTTAATTTAAATTAGGAAAAAAAAAAAAATTACAGTAGCCTGTGTTTTGTCTTCTTTTCCATTCCTCATGATGGAATGCTTTCCACCAGTTTCCAGAAATGGTCCAGGCTCAAAAACCCCCCGATAGAAATGTTCCTGAAAAAGAAGCAAATGTCTTTTTGATTTTTTTCAACAGCACTTTAAAAAGCGCTACTTCTGATAACTTCTCTCTGCTACTTAACAGATTCTCCTTTTTTTCCCTGCCCAGAAGGTACAGCTCAACCTTCCCAGTTGTCCCTGGCCAAGCTCCCGCTCCTTTCGGCAGCGTTGCGATTCCGCGGCAGCGCCATCCCTGAGCCCGGAGCACCCACCAGACTCACACCACGTCAACGTGGACTGAAAGCAGAGGAAAAACGGCTGCCAGAGCCAGCTTTCTGTCTGCTTCCACCCTTCCGTGCCAAAATCCTTCTCCTCACCACTGTGCAGGTTGCTAAAGGCACTAAAAGCATATCAACCTTTCTACAGCCCAGGAAGATTTTAATTTTTGAGGGAGGTATTGCCTTTTCCTTCAGGGGCTTCACCAATTTAGTTTTTTCCTTGCCCTTAAAACTAATTTTATCCTTAAAAAAATGAGAAAAACTACTAAAAGGAGGGATAGATTCAGAAACAGGAGCAAAAATCTTTGCAGAGAATTACATTTCTTTCATGTGGAAGTATTATTTTGGAATACTCTAAGGGAGCTTCACAGTTTTAATCCCCAGTAATTTTAATTCCCAATTATGAAAACACTTAGCTATTGCATCTCAGCTTGTCATAATGAAGTTACATTAAATTTACTTCAATATTCACAGGATAGGCTATTTACTGATATTCTTCACATCTTTTATGGCCATTTTGAAGTTACAATTGTTCTATCTCAAATATTTGATGATTAGCAAGGTCATCAAAATATCATACTCTGGATTTTATTTACTGATGATATTTCCACTGTTTGGTTTCTGTGGTTACACAGAATATTATATTATTCAATATAATATGGAAATGACAGCCTGTTTCCTGAAATCAAGAAAAGAAATTAAAAAACAGTAGAAAGAAAAATTAATTACCTCTCCTTTACAGACAAGGAACAGAATTACAGAGACTTAACAATGTTGCCAATATTGAGCAGAGATTCAAGGCAGAGGTAAGAACCCAATCCAGACATCCTACATACTCTTGGTATAGACACATACTATGAATTTTTTTAAGAGTTGAACCTTAGAGTACATTTTTTCTAACTAGACACAATCTGTTTGAAGTTCTCAGAGAAGTACGCTAAACTTACAGTTTTTAAGAACATCCTTTCCAATCATGTTTTTGCATGCTCGCCTTTGACTTGAGTAAAATCAACAGAAATACTTTTAACAAGCCAAGTGCAACTCTGCCTAACCTTATAAATAATTCTGGGGCAGTTCTGTTTGAGCTCCAAGGTAAGGTTAGAGTTGACTATCACTGCATTATATTGCATAAGGGTATCACATGGTGTAAATTTTTTCCTTAATAGTCTGTGTGTTCTGGAAGCTAAGTCATAGGTGATTTACTCTCTAGTGAGTGTTGTTAGTGCAGCATATTACACACTTGGCTAGCCCCAGTTCTTATTCATGGTTTTTTTATTTTTATTTTCAAGGATTAGGCTAAACCACTCATAGAGGGTAGGTAAAAATTTTTATTCTCTTTCATACTCCTGTGCTTGGAGATATGCAATGAAGAAACACATTAAAAAAAAGGTTAAGTTGCAGAAGCTTCATTTTTTTTTTTTAACATAGACACTCAGTACTAAAGCGGAATATACAAGAAGGTTGAACCCTTCATCTCCCTTGAGTTTACATCTGTGTCATGCTTTATTGATCGGAGAAAATTTTGCAAGTGTGAAGATCAGGAGTGGAGCTGTGAAATTCAATTACTATGCTTTGGGAAATTTGGGAATCTGTGCTGACTATCTAATAATACAAAATATAGTGCCTGTCTTATTTTCCATTTTTGCACAATACATCTGATCATTTCTCTTCCTGAAATAATTCCTTTCTATTATTAAAAATAATAAATTCCTTCAGGTTTTTTCATCCTCCAAGAAAAGAAGAACCCTTTCTTCAAAACAGATAAGAGATCTAAGAGACTATTTTTTAGAAAATTTGAAAATCTTAAACTTACTTTTTTAACTTGCACAGAAGAAACGCCCATCATTTCATGATAACTTTTTGGCTGATGTGAGGTAAAACAGGATGTGATTAGAATTGAAAGCTATCCAGTTTTATTTATCCCTGCTTCTCTGATTTAAAATGAAGCCTGGCTGTGTGCAGATGATAACTGTGAGCAAAGGTTGACATCAATTGGAGCTGTAGGACGAGCTGTCTCTGTGTGGGGGAAAATATCACCTTTTTTAAAAGATGCTGAGTGACACTGACAAAATAGACAAGGCAGTCTGGATCAATGACATAAAAATAGTTGTCATATAATGATTAGTGAACTACTGCTCATAATAATCTCCCATAGACTCCTCTGAGGATAATGTTTGATTATTTGAACACATCATAGTGTTAATTATGGCTAGGCTGAATTTTACAGTCTAATTTGTATTTTTACAGTATGTGACATTTGAAAGCTAGAGGTAATTTTCAGTATCTTATTAGGTGTTTGAAATTCAGTTTGTAGCTTTTGCTTCAAACAGCAGCCTTTTAATTTAGCAGCTCTTTAGCAAAGTGGGTTTGATATGGAATAGTCATTAAGGTAGTCACCATATCTATAGGGAGTCTCATGGGGAGGTGTCTATCAATTTACCCCTTTAAAAAAAAAGGTATCTACAGTCATAAATCTAGTTCAGTTCCTTTTTTAGCTGCAAAACAGAGGAGATTTATCTGACAGGAACCTGGGCAATTCTTAAAATCCTCTAAACTATGGATGAATTAACCGGTTCAAGTAAAATACTAAAACAGTTATATACTGAAGACACATAGCCTTATACATCAAAAGAACCCAAAGAATTCAACAAAAACTAATCTCACATGTGCATCTCTCTGTCTTTCTCTTACAACCCATTCATCTAGGATATTGTCCAGTGAATCATTATATTTGGATAGCACACAGTTAAGCCTTACCTTTCACTCCAAAGATGAAGAACTATTATCCCCTAGCCTATACAAAAGACAAGAGAGATATAGAGAAAAATGTTAGTAAAGATATGGAGATGCAATCAAAATGTGCACCAAAAAACCTGAAAATCGAGTTTCCTGCCCTGTGTGGTGGGGCAGGGGGTTCATCTCACCTCATTTCAGGAGTCTGAAGTAAGTCACTCACTTCCCCTACCAAGAGTAAGGAGGAAGAGGCGCTGCTTCATTTTGTCTGGTCTTTTAGGATCAGCTTTAGGGGGTTTATTGCTCTGTCCTGACTGCAGTGGTAGCCCAGAGGTTCTCACCAAGTGGAGGTGTAAGGTGAATCCCTACTGCTGGTTTAGTCATTCCAGATAGGCTTCAAAGAGTGAATCTTGGTCCATTTTCAAGTTTTCTGCTGAGGAGCATTAGTTTATGACATTCACTCTCCACTCTGTACTAGAACTGTCAGTGCCAAGAGCAAAAAGCCTGCTCTCTGGAAATCTGCATACTCAAGCATTTCACTGTTTTACTTTGAATAATCTTTTTGACATTTCTTAGTTCCAAAACTCTCTAGCAGAACTATTCAAAGTCTCTTGAGACAGATCTGAACTAGAAGACTTGGTGACATAATATTTAATGATCCTTTTCTCCTGCTGCAGATACTCCAAGCCCATATGTTTCATGAGATCACAGAAAAGATTCAATAATAATGGGATGTGTTATTAATTACAGCTGGTACTAGCTCATAGTCACTTTGCAGCCATGTACTTACCCCTAAATCATCCCAGAATTTCCAGCTTTCAAAGCAAAGCTGGTTTAGAACAATATTACATCAAATGATAAAAAATAAAGACGTGATAAATATCTACTTTGGTTTTTAGGAATTAAATAGCTCATCTATTCCAAATGTAACTATTTCGGATAGCCTCTAGATTAACTAGTGAATAGTTAGAATATGAACTTCAGTCTGAACTACAAGACTGAGGTAAAAAAATAAGTGTCTATTCTCTGGTCTTTTTCTTTAGATTAACAATGTTGATACAAGTGATGTTACTGATAAGCTTCATCAGTTTTGATTGTATGTAAATATGAACTATTAAATACACTGAAAAAATTATCAGAGCAACTGTGCAAAATGAAAGCTGAATTAATCATAATTCTTCCCTTTCTTTTAGTTATCATCATGTCTTCTTTGTAGGCTATGTTTCTCTCTCATAAAACAGATTATCTCCTTTTTAATTGGATTGGGTCTAATGGGCTCAGATTGATTTGCTTCAGTTCTGCTTTGAGGAAACACAATCATTCCCATCACTACTGAAATAATGCCCTTTTAGTTCTGTTAATTAGAGGTGGGATTGGTAACACTCCTTATACTCACACTGCCCTCACAATGGACCATGTCTGGCCACCAGTGCACAGTTCACTTTGCCCCACTGATACAAACCATTTTCAGTGATATAGAGAGTGGTACCAAACTTAATTAATTTGCTCAAACATTCTCCCTTTTGGAAATTGTCCATATTTGCCTTGAACTGATCCTTTAAAAGTACAGTTCCAGGCCAGGACAGCAGGCACTGTGAATGGATTTGGCAGTTGCGGGTGTGTGATCAAAGGGTACATTTCCAAAATTCTGGCCCCATTCAGTACAGAGGAACTTGCTCAAGGAGCCAACTCACATGGACCCATCTGATGAAGACCTCTCATGTACTGTTAATGTTACAAAATTTGGAAGGCAAGCGAGGACTGAGCTGAGGATTATGGGAAAAGAAAGGAGAGCTCTTAGCTTTCGTGAGTTAATCAAATTTATGAAACAAAGCATGACTAGAGCATTTTCCTGAGTGGTCACTTGGTGTCTGACTTGAGATTTTTTTGGCAACTGATTTAAATAATGGTTTATCATTTACAGTTTAATTAGTAGGAAAATTGTAGGACCTAGTAAAACATTTAAAGCATATAGGTTGTGTCAAAACTGAGCATGTAACTTTGACCTTCTTACCTGGGTACTTTAATTTTTCACTTCTAAAAAATTTTAATATTTCTCCCTATTTTAGATATACTTCTGTGAAAAAAAAATTAATCTGTACCTGTGAAACTCTCAGATATTTCAAAATTTTCCATGGAAAAATTATGGATGCCATACTAATTGTTGGTAAATAGCTAATGACAGAGAAAATTGGGCATTATGAGAGGGTTACTCCATCAGCCAAAGAGGAAAAAACAAAGTAGTGAAGAGCATGAAGAGCAAATCCAATTAAATGTGCCAAGAAAAAATTATTTGAAAAAAAAGAAAACAAGTGAGCATCTAATTACAACTTGATTGTCTCATAGTGTACTAAATGGGCTGAAGTGGGATTGGACAGCTGCTTTAAGACTTCCTAAAATTTCATAGCTTAATTTACCTGCTGCCTAATTCTTTTGTTTAATCTACTTCTTTGTTTTGGATTTTTTTATATATATAAAACTGAAATGTAAGTAAATATAAGTTTCAGATGGAAATGAAAGACATTTAGATTAGTTCCGTACCTAGTAACATTATGGCTTATAAAATATTATTAATTATATTGATGAAGCACAGTGGTGAAGGACATCAGCAATGTCTGCCTAAAGACAAGGATCATAAGCCACCATTTATACTGAAAATTCTCTTTCTCCATACATGCTTTCAAATTAACAACAGGTTTCTCAGACTAAACATCCATGTGTGAGGTTACAGGGTGACACTTTGGAATTCCTTTTGTTTAGCTTTCTTTAAATATTCTGTCAAACAATTTTGTTGAAGCTAAAAAATTATGAGACTATTAAGGAGCATTTTGAGAAGCATGTTTGGGATGGAGAACTACTTAGCAATACAGCTCAGATTCTAAAATTATGCACCTCACATAACCAAGGAACAAAAAACTTCAGTGTGACATCTATTATCATTCAAATGTCTTTATGCCAGTACTCTGCTTGATCAGAAATATTTATAGAAAAAATCAACATTATATCTGAAAAGACCCAACAGAGTACTCATAATGTTATCTCTCAATGGTAATATTTATAAAAAAAAAATAAGAGTAATATAGAGACAAATGCATGATTTTTTGATAATTACTAAGGTTTGTATACAATTTAACTCAGTACACTTTTCTACAGGTTTTTACTGACAAAAAGACCCAGAAGGTAGTTTAAAGGCCAAAGTCCAGTGCTGTTCATTAACAAGTTATCTAATTCCCTTCACTAAGAAGTAAATTAAAACAAATTTCCTGCAAAAGAAATCTACAAGATGCTACCTAAAGCTCCAGCAAGGCGTCCACATGTCAAGCAGATGGATGATGCTCAGTGTGTCAGGGTCACACCTAGATAAGGGAAAGTTTCCTGGGAAACTTTCCTTCCAGGAAGCTGCAGTGTAGGAAAAAGTCACATTTTCTGGCTCTTCTCTGACTGCCCCAGCCTGCCCTTTGCACGCTGGGACCTTGTCTTCCAGCTGTAATCCAGAGCTGGAGTGAAGGTGTACGACCCTGATCTCTTTGTAGTGACCTGAGATAGGATCCAAGGGAATGGCCTGAACTTGTGTCAGGGAAGGTTTAGGTTGGATATTAGAGAGAGAAGGGTGAAGAGGGTGGCTGAGCACTGGAACCGGCTCCCCAGGGAAGTGTTCACAGCACCAGCCTGACAGAGCTCAATAAGCCTTTGGACAATGCTCTCAGGCTCCTGGTGTCACTTCTGGAATGTCCTGTGCAGCACCAGGAGCTGGACTCAACGATCCTGGTGAGTCCCTTCCAAATCAGCTCATTTTGTGATTCTGTGTGACAAAAGCAAGATGACCCAGCAAGAGATAAGCAAATGTCTCCAAGTCTCTAGTCATGAAACCCATGAAGATCAGGATATTAATATGGGAGAATTATCTTACCCCATTCAGAATAACCTACATCCTTGCCATCAGGTGTACATGTGTTTGCTCTCTTCAGGGAGAGCTAAAACAGCACTGGGAAAGTAAGAGAGATGAAAATTGACCTGAATGCCACCCACTGATGGACACAAACAACAGCTTGGAGGTTTTTGCTTACTAGTGAAGGGATTTGGTTACCCTGTTAAAAATTGCAGTGTCAGTGGCTCTGTGGTGATAGGAAAAAGGTGATGTTTTGAAAGTTCTGAGAATAGACTCAGGACAGCTAAGAAGAGAAAGTTAGGAGTCTCCCTGTTTTAAAAAATCTGCTTTCAAAGAGAACTATTTATTTTGTTAAAATCTCTTAATTAGATTTATGATTCTAGTGCTAAAGTGAAAAGGTTAATATGATAAAATTTACTGCTGTGGATATTGATAGCAAACTGTACAGTCTAATTTCAGATTATTCCCCCAGGTAACTTGATTATTACTATTAATAAATTGCAGGCTTTATTGGAATTTTTAACTGTTCTGTCCATAAAGTTAGATAAGAATAAAAGGTTTTAAAAAAACACTGCTGAGTTTCCTTCTTCCCTGTTGCTTCATGTGCTTTACTGTTTTGTAAAAATGGCATGAATATTTTGGAGTTCCACAAATTTCTTTGTATTTCCCATGTTTTCAAGACAATTGACTAAATTATGGCATTCTTAATCACAGTATATGGGAAGCTACAGCCAAATTTGAAAAGCTTGATATGATCTTTCTGTAAAAATTTTTACTCTGAAGTCAATTGTGGGAAATTATTAAACTTTGTTAAATAAGAGCATTGAAATTGTAGTGATCCAGGAGTAAAAATCAATTATGGGAAAAGCAAGAACTGGTAGAATTTTTATGTACTGATTCAAAAGCAAATATTTATGTCTTAATCATCAAAAGATTTTGTTTCAGTCTATCTTTGTAAGAAGCAGCCTGAATCTGCCTAACTCTCTAGGGAATTAAATTTATTTCAATTTATGTAGACAAACCCACCTACATATCAATTCCTATCCCAGCTAACAAACCTTTAGCCAATATCAAGCTAGACCTGGAGGCCAGGAAATATAACTTCTGAATGTGGTGTTTTTCTACCTTTCACCATGCTTTCATATATCTACAAGAGAGGCAAAGATACATCCTGTTACAGGGAAACTATGGTTCAGCTCTTTACATCCAAAGGAGTTGATGGGGATTATAGTCCTCTACCAGCAATATCAAACAACTGAAGTACCTAATTTTATTTTTTTATTTTTTTTTTTACAGGTGAAGTCAATGTTGTTGACCACCAACAGGCCTAGCCTGACTCCTTAGGGTTGTGAATCATGATGAGAGGTAACCTATAGTACAGGAAAACAGTGCCACAGACACTGCTAAAATCCTTCTTCTCTTTATTTTCAACTAATTACCCTCATTTCACCTACCTCTACATCAGTGCTTCAGCTATTAGTACTTGACACTTGTTTCAGAGATATTAGTTCTACTCCTTGGCAGGATATCACAAATGTTTGTAACAAGCTTATAAAACCTAAATCCTTTTGAGATTCGAGCAGAGAGAATGGAATATACTCACTGCCAGAGACACCTACTGGAGACTTTTCTGTGCTATAAGGATTCTTTGAGGACACTGAGAGGGAAGGCTGGAGAAATTGCCTAATATGAATACATATTTGATTAAATAGGTTAAAAAGGGTTCCAGCTTTTCATTTCATTTACATTAGGAGAGAACAACTTTTAATGAACTCCTGTCCTGATATTAGGTTATGGCATGGAGCAGGTTAAGCTGGTGGATATACATTATATAATCAAGTACATCTAGTTCAGTTCTAGCAGGGAATAAATATTTTTGCTCTCTGAAGGGAGGTCTTATGCAGTCTCAAGAAATCTGCAATTTCCAATGAGGAAAGGCTGTGAAAGAGTTTTAGGGAACACAGAATGTTGATTTACAGTAGTCAGAGAAACTCTCATTGCCTCTTCTACAGAGTCTATTTTATAGCTTGAAAATTCCTGGGTCTTAACCCTCCCAGGTTCAGATCAGAAATCTTGTGAGGAAAAGATGGGGCTGAGAAAAAGCCTTTGAAGAATATACTTTCTGCTTAATATTTCTTTATATCATAGAGCTATCAGTTCAGTGTTGGTACGATGTATAGCTATACAAATTGAAGGCTGGGCCCCAAAAATACCAACTTTATTGATAGGAATGTTGCTTTGATTAATAGAAATTTAGATCCTCATCCTGAAGGACAGGCCTGTAAATGGATTTTCAGTGTCCAGAAATGCAGCCATCAGCAGAAAAATAAATATAGAGCACAGAAAAGGTATTTAAAATTCATATTGGATGAATTTCAGACAGTTTAATTTTTTCAGTTTACATATAATATTAATTTTAAAATTACAAAAAATACTTTCATCTTTTTTTAAAATTTCCTTTAGTTTAATTTATTTACCAGTCCTAATGCACCACAAGCAATTTTGAAGTTTTTACTTCATCAGCAGTCACAGAGCTTCCCACATTCGTTGCTAATGTTCACTGTAATTACTACAAAAACTATTAAACATGTTTGAATGGGAGTGTGTCACTAAGATTTCCCCCTACAGAAAGACTTGTCTGTGACATCTGGAGCCTGGTTTAGAGCCTTTTGTTAGGATATCATTCACTGTATGATAGACTTGTCAGTCTCAAAATCAAGAAATTCATATCCTCTTTCCCTTCTGGATACTTTCCAAGCGGATTCCATAAAAGATATTTCTCTCTGGAATGTTTTTATACAGTTTTTCATCCAAATTTCTCCTCCAGCTACTGCAGCCTCACAAAAAGGATTCTCTGCTACCTGTATCTCTTTTCCTTGAGAAGAGCTTCAGCTGTTGTTATCCTGAATCACTTCCCAGCTTGTTTTATAATTTGGTTCACCTGCCTCCACCAGCACCTCTCTCTAAAGGAGCTGCATCTCATAACTCATCTCTCTAAGACTAGGCCCTAGGTGGGCCAAGGCTGTGTTGTGAAAGATGTTCTAAGGAATTGCTACAAATTAAATCAGGTGGAGGGAAATAGGAGGATGACAATATGGAACCGTTACGCAACACAAAGACTAAAACAGATTAAAAGCAAATATACAAAAAATAGCAAAACACCACAGGACATTAATTATTCAAGCAGAGCTGGACTTTTCTATAAATAACTCACATAAACACATTTTGGGGGAATGGAGTAAAACAGTTTTTATTTAAAATAGAACAGGGAACTAAGGACTATGGCAGGACTACGTCTGGCGTTCATTCCCATCCATGAGCAATCACTTTCCACTTGCTGGAATGCAGTCTTCGGGTGGGATAAAGGAAGGGATTAGAGATGCACTTAAAAGAATAAATCCTTCTCATGCTAACATAGTAAAAGAGTTTGTTTCTCTCTGTTGACTGTAGAGGCAGAACACAGCAATTAGCTCAGGTGCTGGTATCTGTATTGCAAATATAGAAGGCAAGGTGAGCTGAGTGTCTGGGAGTATTTTCACTGTTTTCAGAACATTTCTTTAAACTCCTTCAAGCTATTTCATATTCAAAAATTCTTTCTTATTTCAAACAGAATTAGAAGGCAACAAAAATATTAAGTCAGATAAAAATTGTATTATTGTGTCATTTCTAAATACATATTTTTTTGTATCAGTACTAATGGGAACTTTCTGAAAGTCATCCCTTGTTTTTATTTTATAGTTTAAAATCTTCCCCTAATCTTGTGATACTGAAGATTAAGACATTAAATTGTCTATATTTAGGTAATCAGATTACTGTTTAATTGAGCCCATTATGTTTCTCCTCCTTGCATAAGGCACTTGCTATCAGATCTGTGCTTTTCAGAGATCAAGGAAGGACCAAAGACTAGGGAGAAAACAGGTATCAAGTGATTTTCAGGCACATCACTGATAAATAATACATTTAAGGGAAAGGTATATTTATTTTTCTATCATGATTGTGTTCTCATTGTTTTGATACTGCATGCACTTATGCAATTTACAGACTAATTTTATGGTTTTTAGTAGAGATGAGATAAATCTGATGGGAAAAAAAGGGAACACCAAAGCTCTTCCCAAAACTCAGTCTAAATGCTGAATATTATCTAACCATTTATATGGTTCTAATATTATACATTTCAACTGCATGAAAGTATTACCTTTTAAACCTTAACCCACTGATTCCCCTGTTAGATGGATCAGATTTTCTACTGAGTGAGCTGTATAAGAGTAGCTATGGCTCTTGTTTTCAAGTCTTGGCCATGCTATAGCTCTGTAAAATGTGGATGGTGAATATCTGTAATAACAATGACCCATTTAATGGGGGGAAAAAAAAAAAAAGAGAACTAACAATGAGACCTAGAACATGCCTTTGGGGGTGATAAACATCTACCATATTTCTCTCCCTTTACTATCTTGTAGGAAGAAGCAGATACAGAATTGTTAAAACTATCATTCCCAGTCCAAAAACCTCATCCTGTGGCTAACACATGGTTTGAAGTCTATGACCCACATGGATAATCATTGTTTTGGCCCTTAGTATTGTGACATAATGTCAGGAAAGTGAGTGACATCAAAAAAAGCCGTTCCTCCTTTCATCCCTTTAGTGTGTCCTCATGAGAAAATGTGAAGTCAAAAAGTAGCGCAGCAGTCTGACTGAATAAGGAGTGAAAAACATCAAGAAATCCACCCACAGAATTCCTCTGCACCTGGGATGAGGCAAACCTGGCTGACTGTATAGACTGGGGAATGAGGAGCTGGGGAGCAGCCCTGCAGAAAAGGAACAGGGGGTCCTGCTCCATGGCAAGATGAACGTGAGCCAGCAGTGCCCTGGCAGCCAGGAGGGACAGCCCTGTCCTGGGGGCACCAAGCACAGCATGGCCAGCTGGGCAAGGGAGGGGATTGTCCCACTCTGCTCTGGGCTGGGGTGGCCTCACCTCCAGCTCTGGGGGCAGTTTGGGCACCTCATTATAGAAAAAGACATTAAACCATTAAACTATTAGCGAGTGTCCAAAGGAGGCCACTAAGGTGGTGAAGGCCCCTGAGGGGAAGCTGTATGAAGAGCAGCTGAGGTCTGCTCAGCCTGGAGAAGAAGGGGCTGAGGGGAGACCTCACTGCAGTTACAGCTTCCTGTGAAGGGAAGAGGAAGGGCAGGTACCAATATCTTCACTGTCATGAGCAGTAGCAGGATTTGAGGAAATGGCACAAAGCTGAGGCAGGGTTAGGTTGGGTGTCATGAAAAGCTTTTTTTACCCAGAGGGTGGTTGGGCACTGAACAGGCTCCCCAGGGGAGTGGTCACAGCACCAGCCTGACAGAAGCCTTTGGCCAATGCTCTCAGGCACCAGGTGTGATTCTTGGGGTGTCCTGCACAGGGCCAGGAGTTGGACTCAGTGATCCTGATGGGTCCCTTCCAATTCAGCGTATTCTATGACTCTGTGATTCACCATGCATCAGGATCTCAGAAAGAAACTTCTTATTTAAAAACTTAAATTAAAATATAAATCCCTAGCCATAAGTAAAGCATGTAAGTGAGGTGTTTGTCACTGATGTGTTGCCACAAGTGGAACATCTGGATAAACACTGTTGTCATCTTTCCCCCTCAGCTTGGTGTGATGGTTCAGAAATATTGCACCTACATTACTGAACACTTGCAACATCTGGTTTCACCAGGTCTCACTAACTTTAACAGCAATTATGTTCAGAATTCCATCAGTAAGCAGCTTTGAAAAGTTCCCATTTCTGTGGGTAACATGTTTTTCCTGAGAGCTGAGTGTGTCCCAGCACACACAGATCAGCCAGCTCTGTTACTGGCTACTGTTCCTAGCAATCCTATCTGCTGCAATTGGAAAGCACCCACCTAGAATTATGAGCTGCATGGAAGATGATTTTACCTCACATTTTCCAGTGGATTTTTATGAAGTGATCTGAAGAAGAAACCATTAATTCAGCCAGAGATTAGCAATAGCAACCGCACTACTGAGGGCAACATCAAGGATCCCTTCCTTCCCAGCAGCCTGGCACAGACAGCCATGTGGAACTCAAAAGCCTCTTCTGCATCTTTAAAAAGCCTTTCATTTTTCTTTTGTGCATGTGTCCCCAGTGTTTGGTATTATAAATGAGCAGCCTGTGACCACCCCTCCTCCTGGCACAGCTCTCGTGTAGCGCCGCAGAGCTCCGGCACTGCCGGCAGCCGCAGAGTGCCTTCTTCCCTGACCTGTACCCACCGAGATTACAGAAGCACATTATTTCCCTGTGCAGCTCTTTCACCTCTCACTGCAACCATTTCCTACACAGACACAGAATTTATATAAAAGGCTTTCCTCAGCTTTCATCAAATCTAGGTTGCAGGCCTATTTCGTAACATTAATTCTCTCCCTCACCAACCGCCACATCAATTCAGTACTTTATAAACTATTTCAGGGATCCGATTTATCAGGCCTGACAGAGCTTCACACTGAAATAAACAGCACTGCCTCTGCTGAGCTCGCTCAGTGGCTCCTATTTATCATTATTTAATTCAAGGGCCTAAAATTCTCTGACATTATTAATAGTAAGATGAATCACTGGAAAACTACAGAATCTGTGACCAACGAGGCTGAAATAATCCATTTTGGTGAAAATGTCTACGTGGAATTGCATTCCCTGATGGGTAGCTGCTCTGTCATTAGCGACTCCATATGCATGGGTGGTAAAGAACTGAAGCATGAAGTCCCCAAAGAGTGGGATACTTCAACTGCCGTTCTCTTCCCAACACTTAACACCAAAGCAGAAAATAAGGGAATGCAGCACAGCTCTAATGTCTCTGTCAGTTGAATTTAAATGTACTAATTTAATCCTTTTCGTACTTGATTAACTTTAACTTGTCTGAGGTTGAACTTTTGTGTTAACTGGACCTGCAAATCCATTAGTTCATTATGAGGACTGTATTACTTAGGCACCTTGATGAGAGATAATCAGCTGCCTGGAATGTATATGAGCACTTGCTGCCTTAATTTGGCACCTCATTAGTGATATTTTTCAATTTTGTTTAAATGAAAGGGATTGCACTGGGAATTTGTCTGGGGTCTGCAATTTCCTTTATGAATAGCCAGCCTTATGCAGCAACCGTACAACACAGTAAAAAGTTAAGAATTGCAAAATTTGTTCAGTTCTCTGTCAGGAACATTCTGGGAACCTAAGGTGGCTGGAGAGGCAGACCCTGAACTCTTTCCTTGAGGTAATGAGTGCTGTCAGACCACCTCCCTGACAAAGGTGACCAAAGAACCTTGACAAATAGAAGTGTTTTGTAAAATTACTTTAAAAATTAAGACTATCCAAAATAAATTAATTATATATTAAAAAAAACATTTAATTATTTTTATTTCCCCTTCCAGAGAAGAAAGATTTAATTGCTGTTTTGTTATTCACTGTCATTCCCTTGAACTTTGGCAGCTGCATTCCTTATTAGTGTCTGGATGGAGATTGTAACTTTTGAACAGAGCAACCAAAGACAAAGGACCAAGCAGACACAAAATTGCTCTCTGAAGAATTTCTGAAATCATTCTTGTCCAGGGGAATACCTCCTTAACAATTAATCATTTATCTGAGTTTAGAACTCCCAGAGCTGAAATGCACACCTTCACTCTCACCCAGGGTCTGTCTTCAGGCAAAAGACTGTTTAAATGACGTAACCAATTTGGCTTTCTCTGTTTTAAACAGTTTCCCAGTGCTATTTTAACAGTGTGACGTCCTCAAACACCTGCAGCAGCATCATCCTGCTGTATCCCAGGGTGCACAACCCCGTCAGCACCATGGTATGGAAACACCATTCTGGCATGTTGCAAAGCAGCTTCCTGTTATTTCAGGTGCTTTGAAGTGAAAATGTGCAAAACCGATGTTAGAGTCTGAGGACAAGGCAGGGAGAAGCAAAGCCAAGAGACACATAGCGCTGGTAAGTCCAGTCTGCTCTAGGGACAATGATCCTTTTAGCAGCAGTCACTCCATGCTGTTTGGTCTTGTCTCTTGGAAGCAATGATTGCCTCCTGAGCCTTTTCATTTTGTAATAAAATGGTACCCCGAGGGATCATGATTTGAACTCTTTCCCCAACATCTCAAAAAAGGAGTCAAGTCCTGAATTTTTGTATCACACCCCACCACAATGGAGATCACTGATAGCCACAATTTTATGTTTTCCAGATGATTAATCTGTGAAATATGCTCTGTTTCTACCAGGTCAGGATCTTTTGGTCAAATACAGAAATATTTAGTTTAATTATACATCTTCAGATGCAGAAAGTTGAGCAACATCAAGATCTGTGATTTTTTGCTTTTTTTCCAGGAGAATCCTAGGGAGTGTTACTGGGGTGGGGGAAAATAAAAACAGGGGCTTGAGAATTTCACAAATATACCAAGTTAGGCTTTGAGGATGTTTTATGTTCTCATATAAAAAGTATAATTACTTAAACTAACAACAACATTTAGTATTAAGTCACCTTGTGATGTAGAATTAACTGAGCTGCTGGGGACTCCTGTGATGTCAAATATCTTCTAAAGGACAATTTAATGGAATCACAGAAGAGTTTGGGTTGGAAAAGCTCCTTAGAGATCACTAGTCCAATGCCTCCTGCAGTTGACTAGATTGAGTTTCACAGGGCTCTTTCAGGGATGGGCATTTACTACCTCTCTGGGCAATCTGTGCCAATGGTTCAAAACTGTCTTTGGAAAAAATTTCTTCCTTACATCTACTCTAAGTCTAATCCTTTTCAGTTTTATCCCTTGTCCTGTGAATTGTTTGCAAAAGTTTTATTCCTAGACTCTACAATTCATAATAATTTATTTGGTTTCTGCTGAAATTGGGGTTGAATCCCACTGATTCAATCCACCATCCATTCCTCCCCACATTTGTCCAGTCTGAGTTCCCTGAGCAGTGGTGTCAGATGTACAAAGGTTCAAAAATCTGTAAAAGCAGAGCAAGAAACACATCAGGCACAGCATATCTCCAGATGTAAATCAATAGCTCACAAAACCCCAGTTAATGATTTTCAAAACATTTTTTTAATAGGATTGGAAGTAAGACCCAATGTATTTAACAGCTGTGTTTTCATGTGTGGTCACTATCATCAATTCAAAGAAAAACAAATTCCTGATATTAACCAATTATATATGGGAAACACACCCTTTGTGTAGTACAGAACACTGTTGAAGAACTCCATTTTGGTTTCTTATATGCAGGAGCATCATTACAGTAATAATGTGTAAAAGGGGGACTTTGGCTTCAATTATGAACCACAGAATTCCCAACAGTAATTTAGCCTGCATGAACACCCACATTCTACCTAATTTTAACCAACCAGTTCATTAATACTTCTGAGACTTACATGCAAACTATGGAGCCTTCTACAGTTTCTCTTATCACCAATTAGGCTAATCCCTCTCCCACTCTGTGGAGCTTTTGGAGCATGTACATTAGTGGTAACTGCATGTGCAGTTTAAGGTGAAACAATTACTGTCAGTGCAGAGGCTCAGTGAATGTCTCAGTGAACATAATTGTAACTATGGCTATTTATAAAATTCTCTCACTATTTAATTAGGGGTGGGATTTTTCTTCTCTTTTAATTTCTCTCTTAAGGAACACAAGGTTAACTCCCTAAAACACAGGGAGGGAAGGGATTGTGCTGAGCTCCAGAGAGGATACCCACAGCAAGAATTTACAGGCAGCTGTAACTACAGTGCATGAAATTGTGCAGTTTTTGTCACAGCTCTGTCTTGCCATTATTCATAAAATTAGGTAGGGAGGGTTTTATTACTAAATAATTGCTTACAATATTCTATGTCCAGGCGGTGGCATTCAGTTTGACACATAGCAGATCAGTCACCAATGAGGTAGAAATAAAAGGTTACAACATGGAAAGTATCTTGGGGCTGGTTTGGTCTGTCAAGAGCCTGTTCTTCTGCATGTGAATCCCTGTTGTACAAGTGAAGGAAAAGACATTTACTCCTTTTGGTCTTTTTTGCTGCATGTGCAAAACATATTTGGGTCTTTTTCCACTGTTTGGACAATATCACATGAGGCCCATCTTTTCCCTTGTACCAAAACAAGTGGTACAGCTGTAATCTTATTAATAACCAAAGCTGGTTCACAACCAGTTCCCACTGCCAGTGTCTAATTCTGCCTGATCTCCTGACCTGATTGTGAGCTCGGGACATTGTTTGTTTTCCTTGGGATTGCTGAAGCTCCCAGCACAAAACACCATCCTCTGTCGCAGATTGCCCTGAAATCAGACAGCCCAGTGATTGCCTCTGTAGCATTACATCACTATGAAACAGGTGATCTTTTTGGTTAGTGGTTCCCTGTCGCTCTATTAGGAACGGCGAAATGAATGACACAGACTCTCTCAGGAATCAATCAGGAGAATTTCTCTCTGGTTTGTTACTTCAGGTCTTTTTTATAGACCGATAGGTGGAAAGTACAGAAAAGAAATTCTTATTGGTTAGTAAACTACTACATCACCATCATTGATCAGTGGGGTTCACCACCCCTCGACCTTCTCCTGCAAGAAAACAAAGAACAGACAAACAGCACCTGCAAGGCTGTTTTCTGTCTCTGAGGATTATTCTAATTCCTCCCTATAATTCCTCAGGCCACTTTCTCAGGCAAGACTGAGAAAGTTATGTGGCCTGTAATTTCTACAGGTACTCTGTTTCAGAGTTAGCATCCATAGTTCCCTAACTACATCTGCTCTAAGAAATCAGTGATTTGAAAGAAGTTTGATGCCACTAAATCCAGGTAAGTGACCCTTGAACTCCAGTCCATTGATTATAATCGGGCACTTGTGAACTGGATTCTATTGTTTTATTTCTTCTTCTTCTTTCTACATAAGATGATTAAAAATTACTTCCCTTTCCTTCTTGGATGACAGTAGAAGGAAGCCTTTGGTTTGTTTCACTAGATCCAAGTCTGTTGCTGTGGGCTATTATTGTGACACCTTTACTCACAAAAAATTTGATTCCACACTTCAAGTGAGATGATTCTAATGAATGATAAAAAAGCTGTTCCTAAATAATAGGACAAAAGGCAAGTCTTTTGCCTTTTGCATAGGACTGGCAAGGCAGTGCTTTGGACAGGTTTCATCAACCCATACTGGTACATTCATGCCACTTTTTATGTTCAAGTACCACAGCATTCAGAAGCATCCAGCGCCATCTCAGCAGTAGAATCCCTCAGTGCAGCCAGAGAAGGACATGAATTATGGATAACATATGCACTGAGTTGTTTTTGTTAAGATTACATGAATATTCCCTGTCCCTTCTGCCTGCACAGCAGGTGTTGTCTGTCACTCCTGCTTCACTCCAGGTCCTGGTTTCTGGAGAGCACCTCAGCTTGCTCTGCTTTTGCTTGATGCCATGGTCATACACCACCATCCTCACACCGGCACAATTTTCCAGCACAATTCCAGCCAGGCACAGAGTCCTTCTCAGGATCATCCTAGTTCTGCACACCTGGGATTGAAACACATCTGTTCACATTAGCCCAGGGACCAGTTTCCCATCCAGACCTTTTCTACACAAAGGTGAAAACTGTCCCCCATCCCACTGGAGGGGGTGGTGAATGGATGGCTGTGTGGGGTTGCTTTGCAGGGTTGACCCACAAAACTGTTTTTTCTGAGAAAATCTTAAAAGAATTACCTCGTAGTATGTGAACATATATATAAGAGTAAAATATTAAAGTGTTAGAAAGTGAGCTGAAATAGAATTATTTTTAACTTTTCAACATTGTTTCCATTTCTTTAAATAATTCAGCCAGCAGCAGACATTTGCTGTTTTTACAAATTATAATTCCCCTGTAGGACTAAGGCTGGTTGTCCCTGTCAGATTTAAAGGATCTGGGAAAGAAGCTGCAGGCAAAGATGGAAAAGAATTTCGGCAAAAGTCACAAACTATCAAGAGCTACTTCAGTAGTAATTTCGAGTGAAAAAGGAGAATTGTGTAGAAAATAATGTAAATTTCATGTAGGACTTGAGATTTCATAAAAAGTTCGAGACAAACCAAAGTGTTAAAATAAAGTTAAAATCTGTGATAAAATAACATTAACTAAAAATCTAATATTAGCTTTGTGGTTATTTAAAATGCTTTGATTTCAAACTTCACTTTTTTACCAAACTTTCTCCTTCTAGCCAAAATAGAAGTATGAAATTTGCGTTGGAAAGTAATCTGGGAAAACAATGAAATTCACAGAGAAGTTTACATTTGGACTTGATGATCTTAAGAGTCTTTTCCAAATTAAAGGAGTCTGCAATTCTATTCTGTAAAATAATCCATGTCACCAGGGACTTCTGGAGGTCACCTGGCCTGGCCTCCTGCTCCACTCAGGGCCAGCTTGGGAAGGCTGTCTGTGTCCAGCTGGGTTTTGAGTCACTTTGAGCAAAGAGACTCTTCTACATGTGAACCCATGCAAACACACACACAAATTTGCTTCACACACTTTATTCCATTAATTTTAAAAATTCTTATAGAGTTTTGAAAGAGTGGCGAAAATTCCAATCTGCCTGGAAAGTAAGTCCCAAGACATTAACAACTTGTTATTTGTTATTATTTGTTGGCTAGCTATTAATTAAATGGCTAAGGAAGATCAGAAAATAGATACCCAACATAAAATACTTAATTTCACTAAAAGCTGGAAAAGACTGAGATGTTCAGAGGAATCCTACATAGGCAGGTGAATGGGTAACATAATGGTAGATAAAATCTCTGTTGAGAAATGCACAGCAATGCTCACTGGATAAAATAATTTGAAGACATTATTGCTGAATTACAGATGAACTTAAAAATTTAGAGGGGAGAAATAAAGATAATGGGAACAGGATACAAAATAGTAAGAAATCTATTATTTTCCTAGTGGAGAAAAGAATGATGAACTCTCACTTGGAATTCCGTACTCAGCTGAAGTCATCCTATCATTAAAATAGCCCATGAACATTAAAATTACCCAGGCCTGAAAAAGGAAAATGATAAGTGACATGAAGAGATTTCTGTACAAGGCTAGACAGAAACTACTCCAATTTTAGTTAGAAAGAGAAAACAAAGACATTACAATGGAATAAAAATTAACTTTTCTTAATGTGCTAGTATTTATCTAATTAACTTATGAAACATATTCCTAATTATATGGAATTCAGAAACTGAATAGAGTTGTAAAAGGATTTAGGGCAGGTCTTCCAGTACAACTATGAGCTAGGCTGAACTCTCTAATGCAGCTGCTTCTGGGCATCTGGTAGACATTATCTTGGAATAAAAAGCAAACAAACAAACAAAAACTTTCCCAGGAACTTTTTGTATTTAGTGGAAATGGGAAGAATAACAGAAAAAAAATCAGAAACATTTAAATATATGAAAAATTTTGCTAGGAAGTAAGCTTGTTGAATCACTGGAGCAGGTGTCAGGCCTCAAGCTACACGTGAGTACACTCTCTCTGTGAGACTTGATGTTGACATGCACCCGTTCTTTGCTGAAACTTAAGGGGTCTCCCATGGTGTGCAATTCACAGCATCCATTCTGTTCAGGTTCTCTCATTATGCTGAAGATAACAGTACTGAAATCATCTTGAATAAATATATTTACAAACAGCTGAATTCTTAGGAATTATACCTAATGACAGAAAATTAGACAAGGCAGATTGGGCCACTAAAGCTTTCCCTCAGACAAGCCCTATCCCATGCCATGTCGTTCTTGCACAGAACACAGACAGGAATGTCTTTGTCGTAGCCCTGGCTTTTTAGTCTCTGGACATCTGGCTCAAACTTGGCACAAATACCATGCAAAACAATAGCAGACACCTTATATAAGGGATGCATCTCCTCTCACTATCCAGGCTCAGAGACTGCCTAAATCTCCCCAAAGGAAGTTCCCATCGTGCATTATGCAGAACAAACTCCTATGAAATCATTCATCTCACTTCATTGGGGCCATACCATCAGGAGGAAATGTGCAGTGAGGGGAAATGTCAAAACTGCTCAGGGCAAAAGAGAAACTGTAGAGGCATTCTCTCATCTCATCCTACTGATTTTCATGGTGGGATAAATAACCCTCCACATGCCCTGATTTGGTACCCAGATGCCTCAATGCTTTTCATTACGAAATGTTCTTTAAATCCACTATTATTCCCCCTTTTTCATGTGACTGTTGGTTTTTAAAATTATTTTTCAAGCCCTTGCCACTTTCATCTCTGATTCTTTCCTGTTATTTTGATTTCCTCCACCCACTCACCCTACCTTCAATCTCTGTCACATCCTTTGTTTCTTATCGATGCTGTCTTTCCATATGTCTCCAGCTCCCCAAATTCCTTGACCTAATCTGTGGCCCACACTTTCTTTCAATACCTCCTTACAAAGCACTACCTCTAAATATCTACCTGCAAAAAAATGCCAGCAGAGCAGAAGCCAGTAAACTGAAAAAGGAAGATGAAAAAAATTATGTGAAAACCCCAAAGTTTGAATGGATGATATTATGCAGCCATTTTGCCCCTCCTCCATCCTGACTGATCCCAAAATAGCTTTGTTCACTGTTCCTGAGCACTCCCTTTTTTTGTCAGAAATAATAATAATAATAATAATAATAATAATAATAATAATAATAATAATAATAATAATAATAATAATAATAATTTAAAAAATCATAACTTCAGGTCGTTCAAATCCACTTTAGCTGCTTTTCTTTCCAGTGTAGCATATTAATAAATCAGTGGATGCTACATAATACTAATGATTTTTTGCAAAATAGTGTTTTAATGAACACAACTCTTATTTCTCATGGTTCCCAATAAGGAGTCCTAGGATGCTTAGCAATGCAGGAACAATTTTCAGGTTATGTTTTCTGATCAGTCTGAAACCATAAACTGCTCTGCTCTGAGCTGGTTCTGCATATAGTAGGATTAAGGCAAAGCAATTCATACTGCTCTACCTTTAATCTATATCAACAGGAGGGCCAATTTAGTTTGTCTAGGGCTGGTACTTAAAAAGCCTGATAGATGTAACCTGTGAAAGGCAAGTAAAAGAAGAGCAAAGAGGGTATTAAAAATAAAAGGGAAAAAGGAAAGAATATGTGAGAGATTTTCCAGGTTTGGGGAAAGGATACATTTGAGACATGTAATGATGCTGTATTTTTTATATTTTTGAAGTAATAGACCAATGAGCATTAATTGCTTCTGCTTGTAAATAATAAAAAAAACCCTTATAATTTTTATTTATTATTTTAAACCATTTTCCTACTTGTCAGTGTGAAAGCATCACTTTTGCACTACCAAAAACAACTACAAAAAATTAATTTTTTTACAGCTCAATTTATGATAATTTGGCATTCTTTTATTATGTTTTATTATGGAATTTTAAATCATCTTTAACTATTATGCTTTAATTAAAGCTTGAAAATTTTTAAAAGTACATTCATTTTATATCCATATTTATTAAAATTAATTTGGTTGCCATTTTAGCAGATGGTTCTATGAAATATTTTTTAATTCTTCAACAAGGTGTTGTTTTGTTACTCTTGCACAGAACAGCAGGCATTTGCTAGCAATTCCACTTAATGGCACAGAGGCAGATTTTGCTACTTCATCTCTTCTTGCTGAGGCAGCTCTGAGTGATATGTCCTTACCAGCTAGATAATGACGACTTATTAGACCTGTGAAAATTAATGCTATTT
Source organism: Poecile atricapillus (assembly GCF_030490865.1). NCBI lineage: Eukaryota > Metazoa > Chordata > Aves > Passeriformes > Paridae > Poecile > Poecile atricapillus. Next base: position 11,653,432 of record NC_081250.1, read on the forward strand.
GTCAGGAAGTAATAGAAAGACAAGCCTGTGATTAAGTGCTCCACTTCCAAAATGCATCCTGTTGCATTGGACAAGCACCTCTTTGCAGCTGCTTGGCACACATTGTTAAATATGGGGGTTTTGCCAGGGCCTGAACACTGGAGCTTGCTTCTGTGATAAAAGTGCACAGTATAGCCAATCATATGTCAGTGCTCAGACCTGTGCCCTTCCTGATTATCAGGAGCCATAGTCCAGGAAGATGAGGTATAAGTTGCTGTTTTCCTGCTCTTTCAGATTCAAAATCCCAACTTCTAATTTATTTCATAGGGGGTTTTGAGGAGTTTGTGTCTTCATCTGCTTTGTACAACTGTGATGAATACTTAAGGCCACTTTTTGGAGTGTTAAAACTGTCAGCTGTAGAGACAATCACTTCCTGGTACATCTCTGTAGCTCCCCCTGGTAGCCAGCATGGCCAGCAGAACCTGACGTCACACAGGTGATCCACAGGATACACATCACAATTTTAGCTTTAAAAATAATGCATTTATAGTGTGCCATGGAAGAACACAGATAACTTTGATTAGAAAGGACCACTTGATGTCATGTAATCTAACCAACTCCCTAAAGAAGATTTAATCCAACCAGGTTTCTCTGTCCCAATCAAGTCTTGAATGTTTCCATGAAAGGAGATTTACAGTAAGTTTCTCTGGGCAACCTCTTCCAGTGTTTGACCACCATCACAATAGATAAAAATTCATTTTAATGCAAAACTGGACACAGTGCTCCATTAGCTACTCAGGAACTGGAGTGATTCCATTGAAAGTTCCCTTCTGTTGAACTAAGGCTTTATTTCAGAAACCTGAGAGGTGGAACGCAGTTATAAGTCATGTCTATAAAATGCTACAGATGTTTTCTCCACTCAATCTTTCCTTGGACAAGTGGGTGTTGGATCCCAGTGGTGAAATCAGCTTTTGCTCCTAAGAAGTAATATTTAGCAAATCATACAACTCAGAAAGAGATTTTGTTTTTTTCTTTCCTACTGATCTCAGATTTAATGTTCTAATTGTCTGTGGTGGGAACAGCTAGAAGTCCCACAAGTAAGCTTTAGTCCATAAACCAAGAAATAAATTTAACCTACTACAGAAAAAAATGGACACCTGTATCATAGTCCTTCCACCTCCCTTCTCCAATTTACTGAGCCTCTTTTCATGTGAAACCCGAGCTGCTTTAAGGGTGAGCATTTCGTGCACTGCGAGCAGGTCTGGGAAGTAACCACGCCTCGCTGCTCTTGGTGCTCTTCAGAGGCTGTAATTGCCTGCCTGGGTGCTCAGACATTTGGAGCAGAGAGTTCTACCCCACACTTTCCAGCACTGAACGAGCTAAGTTGGTCTGACCCAAATTGCCACTCAGCAATTTATCTTTTTAGCACCTTCATAAGGGATCTCTAATCTCTGGCAGGAGATTGAATTAATTTACTGAAGTATGTGACCATACTTAACAACCTTTCTAACTCACCCATTTTCTGGTTTGGAGCCAAGATTTACATAATTATTTCTATTTTTGAGCAGTCAGGATTGACACATTTCCCAAATGCCTACGTTTAGCCATTTTTAGCTTACACTTGCCCTAGCTGAAGTACAGTCCTTCATCTCTAGCTTTTTAAGTACTTGATGGACTTTTGTTCTTCAGGGATTGCAAAATATAATTCTATCTAGATAGGCTAGCAGTCCACTGAGACCTTTAAATAACTCTGCTCTGATTATATCAAACACATCTAGGGATCTTTAATACTCTTTTTGATGTAAGGCAGTTTCAAGAGTTAAAAAAAATAGCAGGTAACATAATTTAGAACTATTTTTTTCTCTAATCAAATTTATCAGAAATATTAAAACATTTTTCAGTTTGAAAAGTAGAAAGGGGATAATGTCTTTTTCCCTTCCTGTTTTTCATCATTGCTTTAACTTTTCTTTTTTCAGATGGTGCCTGAAGGGTGCAAGGAGGTACAAAGGAGGTTGCCTCTCAAAAAGTATGCACACACAGACATGCTTTCTCTAAATGCTGTATCAGAATGCTGTCATACATAGAGTAACTATAGTTGAAGTACAGAGGGTTTAATATCAATGTGAAACTTTTAAAATGTAATAGATCATGTATAAAAAACCCAAGATAAACAAGACAGTCCTTCTCAGCAAGCCATTAATGCTTCATATGTAAGCATGAAGAAAAGTGGTGTCTGTCAGTGGGATCTGCTGCAGATCCTGCAGTCACATGGAGCAGTACCTGCAGCATTTCACATGCTGGCAGACCACAGCAGATCATGTGGATCCATCACAGCTGAAGAGCATGAAGGATTACACATTTTCCTGGTGTAGTAAAGAATTTAGTATTTTTCAGTGCTTGTCTGCTATTGCTGTACAAATAAAAAAAATATAAAAAAGGTTGGTTTTTTTGTTGGGTTTTTTTGGATGTAATTTCTACTAAAAGCAGCTTCAACAGTTCCACTCTTCATTTAAGAAGTGCTTTCACCAGTGAATTTTATTTGAGCAAGTGAAAAAGGCAGTGATATCCAATCTATAAGATGTCCTTCATCCTCCAATCCAAAAAGCATCACATTTTTCAAGAAATCCTGTTACCATTTTTCCAGTTTCCTGCAGGACTGAATCATAACTGTTATAGACAAGAAGGCTGAATTGAGGTTTTAAAGAAAACTGAAGATCAAATTTCTTACTTTCTGATTAAATTTGGAAATGAATATTTTTTAGATATACTTTATTAAATAAATTTACATCTATCTATTGTTATATTTATAAGCATCAGTATATTTAGCCAGATACTATGTACATTTATTTTCCTTTCACATTTCAGGAACAAAAATTCTAATGAGACAAATTACTCTGTAAAGTTCCTTTGCATGGGGGAATAGAGCCAGATGCCAGAAAGCACTGGGGGGGAAATTAACATTATGATGGTATGAGAGCACTTTAAATTGCTCTGCTCTCCCAGGGTAGAAAAAGGAATTTAACACTCTTTCTTATCACTTCCATTTTTTCTCAGTCTGAAACCCTGGCTGCTTAACTCTGTGGTAAATAATATTGTATGCTAAATTAAAAAAAATTAAAATTCAGGAAAAAAAATACAATCAAGAAACAAAAACCTGTGAACTGGGAGATAAATGTGGTCTTCAGCCTTAGTGTTGGCTCTGCCTCTGCCATTGGCAGACAACATGTGGATAATGGGAAAGGCAAGCAATGGAGAAGTCCATAATACAAAACAAAACCATGTCATTATATAGGACATTGGCAGAACATGGTTACACAATAAATTGGCAGTGTTCTTTCAGTCTGAATAAAGAATAAACACTTGCGCACTGTATTACGAAATTGATAAGTGCCTTCGAGCAAATAACTTCTTTACAGATCCATTTTGCCATCTGCGATGTTATGTAATTACCTCTAAGGGGTTTATTTTCTACTAAGGTTTATGTTGCTAACATTCATAGAGTATTTGAGGTCCTTATCTGCTTCAAAACTTGAGTTTTTACTGAATGAAAACCTAAAGAAGGGAGAGAAAGATCACCCAACAACTCCCTAGTAAACAGGTTCTAAATGACATGGGATATTTGTCATTGTGTCACATTTCTGAACTTACCAGGTAAACACAGAGCCATGATCTAATATTTTAAGATAATGAAAATCTTGTCAATCTATTCTGTTTACCTAAATACTAGTTCAAAGCCTATTGATGCACAATATGCAAATATGTCAGATGTAGAGAGGATCTGGTTCATTTTCATGTATCACAGCCTGAGTGTAAATTTTTTAAGTGCATTTACTTACTTTTTTTTTTTTTTTTTTTTAATGTCTCAGGAAGTGTCACAATAAAGGTTTAATGTGATTTAAAATACCGTTCCAGGAAGACTTGTTCCCACCCCTCTGATTGATGCTAACCTTCTTCAGCTTCCTCCAGTGCCTGCAGGAAGACATCAGTGCTGATGCTGGCCCTGCTGTGCCCTCACCACTGGCCACAAGATATCCGTGACAGAAACCAGCATGCCAGGTGTGCCACTGGTGTGTCACTGGTGTGTCACTGGTGTGTCACTTCTGCCCTGGTGGCAAACAGTTACCAGGCAGGACAGGAAAAGGCATTTCCATGAAGCTCTGGGAGAGATATCATTAGGGTAAATGCGAACATGGATGTCTCAAAGTGCAGGTTTTTAAATGAGCCTGGACTTTGATTGCCCAATCAAAGAGTGGCCCAATTTAAATTCTCCCCATGGTGACCTGAGCAGAGTGAATCACTGCTCTTGCAGGTGCTGTCACCAGGCCCTGCAGACACCCCTTCGTGTATTATTGTCCTAGTTTGGGGCAAATTAGGAAGGAAAACCCCAAATGGGGATTTCCCCAGGGAAATGCCCCTCCCCACCAACTGGTCTGGGAAAAGGAAAAAAAAAATTCCTTGGAGAGAAGTGGAAAAAGCTGTTTATTTAACAGAAATTGAGTAATATTAAATAATAAAACCTCTTGCTGTTCGATGGGATGGCAAATCCAGGAAGAAAAGTCCTTTTCATGTGGTGTAGCTCGGCTCGCTCAGGTTCTTATCAGTCCCTCTGGAGCTGGAAAGTGCCGAGGCCCAGGCCCCGGTGGGCCACAGGTGTGAGCTCCCGGGGTTTGTCTGGGTGTTCAGTCCAGAGCAGGCTTGCACAGATCCAGGAAAAAAAGGAAAAAACAAAGGTCCAGGGAACTCCTCTGCCTCAGCTAGCTAAAACTAACTAAAAACCAGAGAGAAGCTCTGTCCCGCTGTCTGTCCGTGCTGCAGACACCACAGTCCAGGAGCAGTATGTGGGGGAGTGATGTTTTTCTTTAACACAAACTGCAGCTTCTTCTTCCCCCTCTCTTGCTCTCAAAGCCAGTCTTAAAGGTGCAGAACTTAATATATAACATAAACCAGACGATTGGGGATACCAGTATCATAAAGTAACCCCAGGACAATTATGCATTATCATGTAACAAAGGTCTCCAATATAACTTTTTTTAATTCTTTGTTTCTTTTTTCTCTTGATTTTGCTTCTTCTGCACTTCTCTTCACTCCTGGATTTCTCAGTCTCCTCTGAACTGAGCGTCTCAGGGATATATATTCCCTCACGGGGAGTCCCGCTTATTTCAGTTCTCCGGGTCAGGACAAAAACTCCAAAGCCTGTTGGGATTGTGTTTCTCGTGTTTATTAGGATGTTGTCACAAAACTTGGCAGGTGTCTCCAGACTTTCTGCGCAAGTTCAATTCGCTGCAATCTGGCTCATTTTGTTCTCATGGTACAAAAAGCCTTGTGGCTCACTTTGGGCTTTGAAGGCACAAAACGGCCCTGAACTACACCATTCTTTTATCTTTATACTTATTCTTATCCAATTAACAATAGACACGTATATTATTTTTCTTAATGACCCAATGACCCATCACTTGTGTGCTGCACTGTGACATTTTCTATCTAATCACTTACTATTACCCAAAAACCTCTAGAAGATCATGAAGAAGAAAGAAAGAAAGAAAGAAAGAAACAACCTTCTAAATCCTCCATCTTGTCTTCTGCTTTTTAAACTAGCTTAAACTCTAAACTTTAACTTTTTCACCTAGTGACTTAAGAAAACTCTCTAATTTACACACTCACACTTTAAGCTTTTCTATCTAACTTTAACAGTTGTTTTTATGTATCACCATGAAAACATGCTCATAAATTTGATATTATATGAAATTCAGTGTTCTTCTGGATCTCAGAACTAAGCATCAGAAACAAGTGCACACACTCTGTGTTTCGGGCTCCAACATCCGACATCGCTTGATCCGATGACTCCACAGGATTACAGAATGAGCTCTGAGCCACAGGGGATCCTGGTCTTGGACAGCAACCCTCTAGACCACAGAATACTTCAGGTTAAGGTCCTCAGTCCCCATAAATTGCACCTGGAGTCTGATTCCCAGTTTGACAGAGGTTACAGCCTATCTGGAATTCTCATTCTCCTGTATCATTTAGCCCTGTCTCCCCAAAAAAACCACATTTTAGAACAAATTTTTATAAGAACTATTAAAAAAAACCACAGTATATTCTTGCTGCTTGATCAGAATCACTGACTCAGCTTCTACTATAGCATCTCTGGAGTTTTTTATATTCTCCAGAGAAGAGGGGAACTAGTTTAAGCTTTAATAAGAGAAATTACCTATATTTTGGATGAAAGATTTTAAATATTAAATTTTCAAAAACTGTTTTTCTTAATCATTTTTGAAGAAATAGGGAAAAGAGAATGGAGAACAACAAGAATTTAACAAGACAACAAAGTACACATGATGTGTGCAGTGCTAAAAAAAACCATTTAACCACACATGTTACAAGTTTCCTGGAATTTACTACAAAGAGCTCTTCTCTGCTCTACTGTATGATCCAGGGATGGAAAGACCAATTTCTACATGGCTTTTTACTTGTAGGACCAAAATCAGTCTTTAAACCCATATGCTTATCCTATCAGAACATGATAAGCCAATGTTTGGCCTACCTAGCACCTTTTTCTTTCATTTTATGTTCAGAACACCTGCCCAAGTAAGAATTCCCAGAGCTGAGAGAGTACAGCAGGAAAAGGCAGACTGGGACCATGGGAATAGGGCCATGGTGTCAATCAAGCTGCATAGAAGCCATGCTGAGAGAAGGGACAAAAGGAAAAGTGATGAATATATGTCTCTGGAACCAGGCTGGGCTCATGAAGGAAGCTGAGGCTGTTTCAGGGAAGAGAAAAAAATGTCAGCAACCATTAAATATATTGGGAGAGTATAAAACTGAAAACTATAGGAAGTCACTCATGGATTTAATCTGGGCATGTGGTCTGTATTGCCTTATGCTAGTGCAGAAATTTATCCATGGGCAGGATAAATATTGAGGGCTACTGAGACACCTTCTAAGTTGTCTGGAACAATGGCCAATGGAAAAAGAACTGCTTGGAGCAGCTTCACCAGCTTTTATTTCTGTTATCTTACTCTATGGTGTACATTCAGCAACACTGGGTTCAAAAAGCCCACTCTGGTTTCTCTGGGTACCATTGATGGCTCCTTGTGAACTTTTTCCTTGATTTTCACTTTTCCCTCTCCTGCAGCTTTTATTCAAAATCAGCAGGAAGTTTGTTGTCCTGGCTTGCATGGACGCTACACTTCAGTTCCCAGAAATTCTGTTTGCCTTTTATTAAACCCAGAAGACATGCAATGATGCCAAGGTTTTATTTCCTGGTGAAAGGAAGCTCTTTTATTCCTGGGCATATCTTCTGTTGAAATACTGGTGTGTTTCACCTTTGCATATTCTTAAAGATAGATTATTGTACCAACCATTTCCTAATTTTCAGCATAGACAGAGATTTAACTAGAATTAGTGTTGTTGCTTTTAACAAAATTTTAACACAAATGCTATTTAGTTTTTCTATGAATAGAAAATGGGAAAGATCTCACAGCCCATTAAACGAGAAGTTCAAGCCTTAAAGTACTGCACTGAAGCACTCAGTCTGGAGGAGCAGTGGGTTTAATTTTCACTGATATGCAAACAAACCTAAGGGTCTGGCAAAGCTTTTGCTTAGGATTTTTTGTGAAATCTCAGATAGACAGCTTATCACACTTAGGTTGTTTTTGTGGGGTGTTTTAGGTACTTGTAAAATAACTTCAGGGATAAGGTGCTGACTATTGTGCTTTTCTTGAAGCAGTGTTGCTTTTGTTAACCTGTAGTCTATCTGGGAATTAGCTTATTGCAAGCTCTGCAACTCATAAGCAAGTACTTTGGGCTGTAAAGTGCTCTGACAACAAACAAGCTGTAACCTCAGATCACTGCTTTGGTCTTTCCTCCCAGCTAGACCTCAACAGACATAAGAGTGGACTGCTGAACTAAATATAAAAAAAAAAAAAAAAAAAAATTACAGTAACTAAGGACTTATTTCAGAATTTTACAGTTATATATTTTCAATTACTTCATATGGATTTAAAAAATTGCTGACAGACTTCTTTGAATCAAGAAATATGGAATTTCATTATACAGCTATACACATGCTGGGTTTGGTTGGAACTGTCCAGAAGATTTCAGAAGGCTTTTCCTAATAATTCCTATTCTCCCTTAACAGAATATGATGCCTCTAATTCTTAGAATATCTGGGAAAACTCACTAAGTTGAGACATGGCCAGAATCTTTTTAGACAAATGTTAATCATCATATTTTTAACATAAAAAGTTTTCAGGGAAGGAATTTTATTTCAGGAATGTAAGGCAGTGACAGAATATCCACCACCTACACATAGAAAAAACCTTAGAATGTTAGCATCTGAGTTAGGATTTGAAAGCCTAAATAGTAGTGGCCTGGCTATGTTGGGCAATTTATATAGGTATCAAAAGGAGAGATATTGGCTACCAGCTGGCTCTTCTTCGTTTAGCTGTAGGCAGAATGATCTCATCTCAGCTCTTACCCAACACAGAAATAAGATCTTCCTGCACTGAATATACAAGTCCCCATAGCTTGAGCTCAAGAGATAAAATCAAGAGTCAAGTGGAAATGTCCAAGCTCCTTATTTTGGACACATGAAAAGATTGACTTCGGCCAGTGGGAGATGCAGACATCTGGGGAGGGATTCCCCTGAATGAATTAATCAGGTTAATTTATATAACTCCAGGCTGGCCTGGCACATTATTCAGGCTCCACTGAAAGCAGTCTATCCTTTTACTATAATAGCTTAGAGGTGTAGTTCAAAGTTTGACACCTGTTTAGGGATCTTTACCTGAATCTGAGTCCTAATTTTGAATTCAAACAGCCAATGGCAGAATCAGGGCAGAACTAAAGAAAGCAGAGTTACTGTGCTGCAGCTGAAGAGAAATTAGAAAATCAAAGTATTGGGAAAGCAGATGACCAATCTCAACATTCTGCTGTTTAATTAAAATAAAAAGAAAAATGCAACACACAGCTCTCCATCCTCCCCAAATCTGAGTGTTTTGACATCCACAGGCCACAGTTCAGTCATTTTATAGAAAAAGTTACAACTATGCATTCAGCAAAAATAATAGAGGAGCACTCCATAAGGTAGGGGCCTTAGTCATGCCTCAAAGAAATTATAAAACTTATAATCACCTTAGAGCAACTAGAAAATAAAAAGTGCACTCTCTGGGAAAAAGGAAAATCAGGGGTCCCAGGGATAAACCATGATTAGTCAGTTCTGCTACCTCTAAATATAGAAAATCAGCATGTTTTTTCCTTTCTTTTCAGTGTAATACTTTACGTAAAAGGCAACTTAATAATATCAATATTCTGTAAGGTTGTTATTAAGTAAGCTTTAAAACATTCTATACAAGTTTATAGATGAAAAAAATTGATAAAAATTAAAAATTATTACTTTTTGGAAGGCTTTTTGGTTTTAGTTGTTTTGTTTTAGGTTTTTTTCATAGCATGGCATGCTGCTGAGATCCTATCCGTATCTCAGATAATTTTAACTTGGCTATGTGACAATTTCTGTACACAATATGCTCATGCTTTGCACAAATGACTATATAATGTTTCATTAAGGACTGTAAATACCCATCAACCTAATCACAGAAATGCTGTTTCAGTGATTTTAGGGCCATTTAATCTGGGCTATGATAGCAGGGATGAATAGCTTTATTTCATTAACAGTTGCCATTCCAATTACACTGAGGTAAATATTTTTGTGGAAAAATTACACAGCCTTTCCTTTTGCCCTGACACATTTGAGCAATATGAATATCCTTGTATGAAGAGTCTTTGCAAATCACAGGAATGTTTTCCTTCAGAAACCTTTTTATATCAGCTTTCTGCTCTGCTCAAGACACCAAGATCAGCTCCAACCATGTCATCCTAATTTTTGACCTCGTTTGCATCTCTGCTTGGATTTTCTTTCCCAAACCATTCTCTACCATGGGATTTGTTCATTCTGGAATTACCAATCAAAAACAAACTCATCTGGTTCTCACTTTTTGCTGAAGAACAGAGGCTACATATGGGTAAATTATTTTGACACTTGAGATTTCTCATGTTTGCCGTTTCAATCGACTCCATCACTCATATGAAGCCATTGCTGATCATAAAAATACTTGTAGGAAACATACTGAAGCAGGAAAAATGAGATTTTGCTTTAAAAAAAAAATCAGATGAGGAGTGACTTCAAGGCACATCATTAGAACATGAACATGGACAACAGAAAGGTGACTGGAGAAGGAAGCATTGTCAAAGGTGGTCCTTATCCCTGGACATCTTTGGTCATGCTTTCTGCATGCATAGTTTTCACTTTGGCTTTTAAGGTGTTTTTAATAATTTCCAAAATATATATATATATTTAAATATTAATTTCAATCCTATAACAATTCTGAAAATGACCACAAACTATGATTTCAGAGGATTAGTTTGAAAATGGGGAGAAAGGAATCACTATCAGGGTACAGTACTACAGGAACAGGCTTTTTAGGGAGTTGTGAAATGTCTGTCCTTGGAAGATTTTCCAGCTTGCTAAGATAAACCTGTGGCTGACCATTCTGGTGTTGGCACAGTCCAACTTGAATGGGCAGGCTGCATTAGGTGATATCTGGAAGTTCCTTGTAATCTGTTTCTATCATTCCAAACTCAATTTTTTAATTCATTTTATATATATATACATAAAATAGGACATATTCAAGTTTTGTAACTCTGATGTAGCTATCCTATTTTAACAGATACACTGGACTTGATAACAAAGTGTTGGGTTCTAAATCATTTCAATAATAATCACATTTAGTAAAAAGTAGTGTTGGAAGACACTTTCCCTTGTTACCATTTAGCTATGATTTACACATCCACTACAGATACTGTGTACCTGCAACACTCATGACCTACTTTTTTCCTAACTTTATCTCCTATAATTTTTCTTAAACCTCAAGCTTTTCTTTCAAGTGAAAAGAGCTTTCATGTGCTCTGTTTGCAGAAAAGGGAATAAGATGTCTAATGAAGGGTTTAAGCCATTGATAGGACCATGTACAAGAAACTCCTTCAGCATTAGAAGAAAAAAGAAAAAATCTCCTTGATTTGATATTCACCAAATTCATAGGGAGTTTTTATGTAGATTTCAACAGATAATGGATGTGATTATGAATGTCTTGAGTATATGCACAGCTAAAATTACCCTAAAGCTTAGTATATGTTGGGTTAGAAATTCAAAGTACTTTTTACTTAATAATTACTTTATAAAACTACAGTAATTATACCATACAGATAGGAAGATTTTAATGTCCACACTGACTGCTGACAATGAACTTTATAGTGGCTAGGCATATGAGAAAAAGAAAGTTTTTGAAAATAAAACGTGTCTTAAGAATTTGCCTTTGGGACTTCATCCTTTAAAGAATCCATGTTTAAAGATTTGTGACCAGGAGAGGTACTACAGATGATTTTGGCAGCATTTTTAATAAAGATAAATCTGTATATGGTAGTGTAATCAAAGCTGAGGGATACAGCATATTGATCTTACTCTGGAAAGGCTAATGGAGACAAGCAAAGCCAAGACTGAAAACGTCCAAGGGAGTAGTGGGGCAACTCTGTATCATATTAATAAGAAAACCCATCCACACCTTGGGCACACCAGGGAGGTGTTCCTACACATTGAGTGAAATCTCCTGGGAGGGTAATAAATCCTACACAACAAATTATATACTAACAGGTTCTTAGGGGAATTGAAATAAATCCTCACCACCGCTTAGTGCGTAATCTCCAGATCGGATTCCCATTCTTCTTTAGAGGAAAATAATATATTGCTTCTTATACTCTCTGCCAGCCAAATGCTATATATCAAAGTTATGAATGTAGTTGAAATATTGATCCTGAGCCAAAGTGAAACTAAAGGAAAGTTTAATACATTCCCTATATTAGAAAAAAAAGTAGAAAATAATACTAAAAATATAATTTCTGGTCAAAGGAAATCTAGATAAAAATGGAAATTAAAATACGGAGCAGAGTATACCCTTTGAAACTTGTTTTTATTCCTGCAAGCTGAAGAACAAAAGTTAAGAATTTGATTGTTTTACATGAACAGTAATAACAAGAACTAAAGTATGGAGAAAAGATTGTTGCAAGGATAAAAAATATAGTGTTCTACACAAACGTTTTTAACAAAGAATTCGTTGAAAAATGAGATAGAAGATTCCCATTAAATGACTGGCATAAACTGGTATAAAGAGGTAAAAACCAAAACAAAAGCTGGAGATCAGGACAGTGTTAACTCTTGAAGACAAGTTCAGAAAGTGAGCAGATATATGCAAGAATGATTTTTGACTACAAAAACGTTGTTAACTTGTTCAGAGGGAAAGGTTTTCCTCTCAGAGGTATTGCAGCAGATATCCTACAAAATCTGGATCTTCTAGCTGACTCTGCTGTGCTGTTTCTGGCTGGGATAGAGTTAATTTTCTGCACAGCAGCTGGATTGGGGTTATACTCCAGATTTGTAAGGAGGAGTGCTGATAACACAGGGATGTTTTGATTATTGCTGAGCAGGACTGACACAGAGTCAAGGCCTTTTCTGCCTCCCAGCCCACCCCACCAGCGAGGACACTGAGGGGCACAAGGGGAGGGGACACTTGGACAGCTGGCCCCAAGGGATGTCCCACAATCGCTGACACCGTGCTCAGCAGTAACAGCCGAGGGAAGAAGGGGGAGCATTCACAGGGCTGGGGTTTGTGTTCCCCTGTCCCCATGATGTGTGACATCCCTGCTTGGGCTGGGGATGGCTGAACCCCTGTCTGTCTGTGAGAAGTGGTGAATGAATTCCTTGCTTTGCTTTGCTTCTGTACCTGGCTTTTACTTTACTTAACTGTCTTTATCTGTACCCACGGGTTTTCTCACTCCTACTCATCCAAGTCTCTCCCCCATTGCATCAAGGGAGAGAAGTTCCAGACAAGACTTGACTATTTGGCTCTTTTGGCATACTGGCTCAGAGATTTAGGTCAGGCTCTTGCCAGTGTTGTTCCCTGGATAACAGAGGCAAACATGGTGATAAGCTATGTTTTCCATGCAGGTTTGCCCTTAATTTATTTCAAGGTTTTTCTTATGGTTTCCCTGCATGGACTCCAATTTTCTGTTGAAGGAGTCCTCTTTTCCTCTTTGGTGATAGCCCTGAGCTAACAGGGGAGAGCAGAGGCGTTGTAACCTTTATAGTGTCACACACAGGGTGTTTTCTGAGGGACAATTAAGCCTATTCTTAAATTTCAGGATGGAATAAAAAGTCTTAGAACTACTGAAAAACAAGTTAATAATATTCAGGAAAACAAAAAAACCCAAAAAACAACAAAACCAAACAGCCGTGCCTTGCCAGAAGATTAAATGCTACAGGATAAAAGTGCATGTTTTAAATTTAAGCATTAACAGCTTTGAAAAGCAAACAGCTACTTCTCCATCCCCCAGAAAAACCATTGTCAGCTGTGGGGTTAACTGGAAACAAAAAGTTGTTGCAGTAACAGAGATGGTGCTTGGCAAAGGAGGAGCATTTTTTACCCATTGCTGCACAAAGTTTTTCACTTTAGAGAAAACAGCTGATCTGTTCTCATGGAAAGAACTATGCTGGAAATAAAGGGCTTGCCTACAGCAGAAGAGAATTAGGAAATGGATTTCAAAGGGAATAAATAAGATTCAGCATGAGTGAGGGAACCCTCTGTAGTTTTTCTTAGCACTTTGCTTATTAACAAGAAAGGAAGTTTCTAAAGATGCTGAAGGGTAAAATGAAAGGGAAGGAAGGAGGGAAGGAGGGAGGGAGGGAGGGAAGGAGGGAGGGAGGGAGGGAAGGAAGGAGGGAGAGAGGGAGGGAGGGAGAGAGGGAGGGAGGGAGGGAGGGAGGGAGGGAGGGAGGGAGAGACGGAGGGAGGGAGAGACGGAGGGAGGGAGGGAGGGAGAGAGGGAGGGAGGGAGGGAGGGAGGGAGGGAGGGAGGGAGGGAGGGAGGGAGGGAGGGAGGGAGGGAGGGAAGGGAGGAAGAGAGGAAATTCAGAAAAAAATACTGCTCAAATGGTGCATACTTTAGGCTTTCCAGACAAGAAGTGAGCAGAACCACACAATTTGCAACTTCTGTGTATGAATAAGACTTTGGGCTTTAGTCTGGCTAACACAAGCAGGATTTACAGAGCAAAGAGGAGCAGAAATTACCCTCAGACTCTGGGAGTCTTGGTATCACCTGTCTGATTCTTCTATGCTCTTCAGGAAGATGATTTTATGCGGAGAAGGAAAGCTTTGCAGAAATATTGGGAGACTAAATATTGTAAGATTTCTTGTCAATGAAGAATTTGCAAGAAAATACAGTAACAACAATGAAAATATTGTTTCTATAATGTGAAAATAAATAGAAATTATTTCATTAACAGCACCCTTTAGAGGGCCAGAGGTTTCAGACAGAAGAAAATTTTCTAATTTTAGTGTTTGATGGTAAGAGTAAGCTTTGATAGTGGTACAGGCTTCCTTTAGGTCATTTCAGTCCAGTTAACGTGATTCCTAGCTTCAAGTTAACTAAAAGATGCCAGGGGTACTGGTGATGCCCAGGTGTTTACTTAGCAAGCCAAGACCTGCTGTCTCAGCTGTTACACGTTGCCTTAACTTCACTAGTCCCAAAAAATGCAGTGAGGGAATCTGGTAGAGACAGACTTGGCTTTCTGCAATGGTGGAGACATTGTCACATATGTGACTTACAGAAGTCCAGCTGAAGATTAATTACTCTTGCCTGCTGCTACTCTTTCCAGTGGGCGGGAGAAGGGTGACAAGCTAATCTCTTTAAATCCCTTCCTCAGCCATTATAATTCTAATGACCTTTGGCAGAACAGCTATAAAAATATTTCACATGGTTAGTTTACTTGAGACTCTGAATGGCTCTGTGTACTGTAAATTCTCTTCTGTATTCATTCCATCCTGTCCAGCTTTTTCAAAAGTTTAGTGATAACAACTTCAAAGAAGCCTTAAGGACAATTATTGCAGGATTACCTCAGTTGAGAGGACTCAAAGTACTCCTCTGTGGACCTTAACTCCAAAGTCCTCAAGTTCTCAGAGATTAATACATTTTCAAAAATCAAATTGTCCCTTTTTTACTATTCTCCTTAGATGATACTAACATATAAATAATAATTTTCACTAGTTTTATTTTATTTTCATCTGGATAAAGGTTAAAATTTAGAATCATTCAGTTGTTGAAAATATGTAGTCATAAGGCACATCTGTATTTATTATGAAGTTTCATGTTATTGTTTAAAATGTTCTAGCATTATTCCAGGGCTTCTAGACCAAGGAATTTGGAGGTGGGAAAGAAGGCTGTTGGATTTTAGTAAAAAAATATAAATTATCTATAACATGAACTTTTATATAAGGGGTCCAATGTGCACGTTACTGTGTGTTACTTACACCAATAGGTAAGAAAATTGTGCTGCTGTTCACTCACAATTCATTATTATCTATCTTCCTCCTGCCTCTTTAATTTCTGTTCTTTAGTGTCACCAATGAATCATGTTCATAACTCCTCCAGTGTCTCAGCCATTTTCCCTAGTGAAAAGAGAGAGGAATGACAGATGATCCAAATGCACATTAACCCTTTGTCACAGTTTAACTCTGGCCAGCACCGCCCAGACCTTGGGGCTGTGGGATGGGGGAGAGAACCAGAAGGATAAAAATGAGAAAACTTGTAGGTGAAGACAGTTTAACAGGTAAAGCAGAGGCTGTGCACACAAGCAAAGCAAGCCAAGGAATTCATTCACCACTTCTCATGGGCAGGCAGGTGTTCAGCCAGGAAAGCAGGGCTCCATCACACATAATGGTGACAAATGCCAGCATTCCAAACATCCTGCTCTTCCTCCTCCTCCTCCTCCTCCTCCTCCTCCTCCTCCTCCTCCTCCTCCTCCTCCCTGCAGCTGTTAGTGATGAGCAGGATGCAGTAGGGGGTGGGATATCCTTTGGTCAGGTGGGGTCAGCTGTCCTGGTTGTGTCCCCTCTCAAATCCTTGTGCACCCCCAGCCTCCTGTGAGAGTGGTGGGAAGCAGAGAAAGACTTGACTCTGTGTGAGGTCTGTTAAACACCCCTGTGTTATCAGCACTGTTTTCCCCACAAATCCAGATCACAGACCCAAACTAATACAGTGAATTAAATCAATTATATCCTGAACAAAAATGTACATCCTTCCAAAGAGCTCTCTGATGCAACAGAGTTCAGCTGTTATAACAGTAGCCCAATGCAAGTGAAAATTTTATACTTTTTAACAAATGGGGCTCCATCAAGACCTACAGAAGAACTAAAAAAAAACCCAAAAAGATCTGGGAGATGTAATCTCTACCATCAGAATTAGATGAGACTAGCAAAAAAATGCTAAAATAATTGCCTCACCAGTCTTTGCGTTACTGCTGTGACTTATTCACTTCAGAACTGAGCTGAAAATGAGTCTCTTAAGATTTCTAATTGGAAAAATAACACTGGTGAGACTAAATGCATTTGTCAACAATTTGTTATGGTCTGCCCTCTAATGGCTGCAAGCCTGAAATGGGCAGTAGGCAGTGAAATTGTGACTGTAACCTATTAAAGTTGTGGGACAAGTACTTTTTGGGCTTTCCAGTTCAAGTACAACAGCTGCAGCAGTCGTGGAAGAACTGGGCTCCAGAAAGAGAAAAAATGTTAAATTAGGAACAGATGACTGTCAGCCTAAAGGTAGTGACCATGGCAGATCAAAGCAGTGTATCTTTGTTAAGTACTTGCGTAAGCTCAGTTCCATAATATCCTTGTTCTCTGTGCAGAATTTTCTGCCTTTTTGCAAACTCCATGTTCTTTGATCCAGTCCTAGATTTCAGTAGTCTAGTTGAATGAGTGAAAACCTTTTAAGGTCTCTGGGTGCATCTGACTGCAGTTTGAAGGACCTCTTGTCAGATATAAAGTTCTGAGTTCTGAAAGGAACTGCAACAGCCTCAGGCTGCCCCGAAACTGGAATGTGAGTGTAAAAAGCTGTTGAATCATCACCTTTTGCCCTCCTTGACTCATCCCCTGAAGAAAGAAATGTTTAACCACAGAAAGAATCTAACCTAATGCATGGTACTTTTTGATGTATCTTATAAACCTAGGGGAATGCTAAAATGAAAGCTTATGCTATCCTAGTCAGGGAGAAGCTTATGAAAAATATCTATTGTCATGCACTAACTGCTTTAAATTATTCTTTCATCATTTAGGAAAGAAAAGGTAGAAAATGTTCATGAAGATGAGTATCAGTGACTTGATACATTTCCTATGGGTGGCCTCATCAGAAAAACATAGTGAATTTCCCCATTAAATACAGGATATGCCTTTTACACTGGCTTACTTAAGTTGCAATTTTGTATTTTTAGCTATGAAAATTACATACTTTTGGATTTTTAATGCATATTTGTTTGTCTGAAAATGACAAACACATGGTGAAAACTCATCTCCACATGCATATTTACAAAGAGGATCTAGGCATTTGCTAATACCTCTGAATCCTTTTATTCTCAGTCACCCATTTAACTGAAGATTGCTTAGAAATCTTGGAGTTCATGTAGGAGGTAGACAGTCATATAGTAACACTCTCACAGCTACAGGCTCTATTATGCATTGGCAGTAGGAAGACACACTTTTATAGGCATCTCTCCTTTACACAAAAAAATTACGGTGCTGAAATACTTATGGCATTAACAGGTCTAAACTGTATTGTATGTCCCTGACAATTATGTTTTTCTCTGTTCATCATCTATAAAAGAGAGGTAAAATAAAATATAAATCAGTCTAGCACATTTTGTGGATAAATTAATATTAATTGTGATATTACTATGCAAACCAGCACCAGACAGAAATTTTATAGCCAAAATGGACTACATTGATTATAATCTGAGTTTGACAGAGGTCATTTTACTTTCATTATTTAATTCCTCCTTTCAGTTCTGTGGTTCTGAATCAGAGGAAACACTTTAGGCAAATATTCAGATTTTATTTCAAAGTCCTCAGTGAGGCTCTCCCACCATCCATGACAAGTTGCTGCCACCAGTAGCTGATTAATCTGTCGCACAGTTTGTAGTTTCTTTCTCACATTAGTGTAAAGTACTCAAACCGGGCTTTTGTTACCCTTGAAATTCTCTGTCTTTTACTGAACACAGAGGACAGCTTCAGGAACTTGCCCTAAGAGGTGTTTTCAGTTCCTCTGGCCATTCTCAAGGCTCTTCTCTGCAACACCAGAAGAACACAAAGACAGTTCTCTCCTCCTGCTCTGGGTTCCTTTCCTAAGGACCACACCTCTACAACTGTTTCAGAACAGGAATTTACATTAGATTGGCTAAATCCTACAGTCCATAAATCCTTTTTTAGAGTCAGATATTTTCAGGAAGGAGTAATCCATTCAGAGATTTACCTCTTACTTACTTACCTCTTTAACACAACATTATATTTTTTATATTATTTATATTATTTTTTATATTTTTATATATTATATTTTGTATAATGAAATTCACATGATTTGTTTATACTCTCTAACAAGTGAATAAACAACATCTCTGTTATTTGCCATTTAACCTATTTTTGTGCCAGTTACATTTGCTTCTGATGAGCACTTTACGGTTTTTTACACATCAGAGTTTAAAAAATACATGCTTAATGACAAAAAGAAGTAGGTCAAAAACAAACTACAAATTGCAAAACCACACTATCACGATAACTCTCTATTGTGTGACTGATTAATCCATGTGGTTTACCAACAGTCTGTGTTGATTTAGTATTGTCCAGGTTTTTTTTGCACAACACAATATCCAACACCATGTGGAAACCTGACAGTTTCCTATCAACAAAGCTTGGATCTTCCCAAAAGCTTATTTTTAGTGAGATCTGATTTCCATAGACAGATGTTGATTGGCTCCAGTTGCACTGAAATACTGCAAGGCGTTATTAGAAGATCTTCTATTCAAGATTGCTGGTTGATGGAACTGGTGGTGGTATTTCACTATTGATATATATAATCACTATCAATATCTAATTTTTTAAATGTGGAAATGCGGTTTTTATTCATGACCTTCCATGAAACTATGAAATTTACTTTTTTTCATGCCAGCATAGACATACTGTAAAGCTGGAAAGTGATAGTGAGTAAGACATAAACATGTCCAAAATGTAATGGTTTTAATGTAAACTAATAATCTGAAACACTTGCATCTGCAATGCAAGGCCTGACAAGGTGAGACAAGCTCTCTGCAAAACTGCTGTCACTCCATATTCCCCATTCCAAACTGAAATGCTGAACCAGATTTTCAGATGCTGAAACTCGGTGCAACTCCACTAAAGCCATGCAATTTAAGATAAATGTGCTAATTCAAACAGGATAGTGAACTTAGTCTGCTTGTAATGCAGACTTTATGATGGTCAAAACACATCTGAGAATATGGAGTTGGGAAAGAACAACAACCTTCCTCATGCAGAAAAGTAAATAATATCCCCATATTCTGTAGTCAAGGATACAGAAGAATATAGGATAAAGAAAAATTAAGATGAATTTTTGTTTCAGATAGTATAGTTCTTAAGCAGTTTGGAAGGAAAACAGGTTTAAAAAAAATAAAGAGGTTAGATGTAGATAAACAGACAGTCAAGGTGTTTTTTTTTAATTTTTATTAATGGAGAGCAACAATAAATTCCAAATAAAATAACATGTTTTTCAAATATTTAAAATTTGCTTTTTCTTGGTGTAACAAGAATTCCTGCTTCTCAGTATGAACTGCAGAGACTTGTCCTCCTTGTTTTTTTGTTTGCCTTTGGCTCTTGGTGATCAATCTTAATAAGAGAGTTTGAGTGTATTGCTCCCTTTGCACCTTTGCCTTCCTTCTCTACACTTCCTTTATGATCTGGTAGTGAGGGTATTCTTTTATAAAGTGGTAAACAGAAGTCTGATCCATCTTAGTACAAAAAAGAAATTGAGCTGAGGTCTAAAATAGCCCAGGCAAGTACAAAAGCTATTAAGCCAAGACAGGCAGCAAAAACTTCTTCAGCAAACTTTTTCCTTTTTTTTTTTTGTAAAATAGGATGAGTTCAAACTTGGCAGGCTTCCTAGCTTGGATTAGGAGTGATAGGAATCAAAAGAAGTCCCAAATATGCGGTGTGGAACCAAGTATCTGCTTTAAAGGCAGCCTGAAGCTTGATGCGCATTTCCCATGGATAACTTTAAGAAGCCTTTGCTCACCATCTAGGTTTTCCAGCTTGTTTTTGATTGCACTTATCCCTTTCCTCTGCCTCTGAAAGGATGGGTAAGTATCTCAGGTGTTCTGAATCAACTTCCTAGGGCTGAATTTTTGGGTGCTGAGATTACTAAATCTTAGGCTACTAAAGCATAGATTGTGATGATTTTCCTTTGGGCTGAAATAACTTCTGCATCTGACATTTAGGTGTTTAAACAATTTAAACTCATATTTATGAACTAAAATCTCTGGGTTTAAAGAGATTCCTAAAAAAAAAAAAAAATCTATGAATAAATTTGCTTTGTAACTTGTTGTCTTCTAAAGTACTTTTTCCATGATAGAATTTAAAGTTAGAGCAGCAAAATGAGCAATATTTTCCCATTGCATGAGATCTGGTTCACTGCCCCTGCAACTAGCAGGCATGATGGAATCAACTTCTGCCATATGCCATTGCTTTATCAATGGAAGATAAAGGAAATAATTTCTACAGAGCCTCAGATGTTCTTAAACTATTTGTTTTACAGTCAGTGTCAAAATAATTATTTTCTTAAAACTCTTTAGTGACATCATTCATGTATGGAGAAAGTGATTACAGTTGAGAGTCCTTTGGAAAAATATCAAGGAGCATTTCTTCCAGTATAATGCATTGCCTAATATGTCAGCTACTCAAATTTCATTAAAGCTGGTTCTGTCTCCTGCAGAGGTTTATACAGAACTATGGCATGGCCAATGGTTACAAGAAAAGCAGCTGACAAAACTATTTAACTATAATACACTGTGCAGCTACTGGAAACGCCATTAAATGTTCACAATATTTCTTTGTCAACATCACAGCTCTTTTTTTTTCCTGTGACTTTTTTTCTACCTGATGATCTTACTGAATTGTGGAACTTCCATATTTGTTCATATATTTAAAATGGCCTATCTGGATTTTTTAAGTGTAAATATTCTATGGTACAGGGGAAGTTCTGGAGGGTTTAATTTTTCTGTATTGTTGTAAAAGCAACAGTCAATAATGCAATTAATGAGTATGTATTATGTAGGGGCAAAGAATAAAAAACTATCAATTATTTTTGTTTAATCTCTTCTTTCTAGTTGAATCATAAGCCCTTTAAAAATCAATAGCAAGATTTCAATATAGTTAACTTTGGGGTACCTTAAAAGCCATAGAAAATTTACAGTTGGAAAAATGATAATAAAAATCATTAGAAAATAATTAAAAATAAAAAATCTCCTTCCTTTATTAATGAGAAGCAAAAAGTGGCTACTTTCACCTTTCATGCAAGTGCAGCCTTCCTGCATTTTCTCTAGTGACTCTCAGGAGGTCCTTGTAAGCCTGCGTGAATCTGGACTTCTCTGTGAGGGATGTTTTCCCTGGAAACTTCAGGAGAATATCAAAGAACAGTGTGCAGAAAATTAAAATTTCTAAGAGACGTACATTATTCAACAACCCCTTGTACTCATGTAAGGGATTTTGTCCTGAAAATAGATGTAGAGGACAAGAACAGAGCTGAATGGGGACTTGTGGACCTCTTTATGAACCACTTAGTCCCAAAGCTTAGTAAAGAATTTGTCCTCCTGGGAATGTTTGACAACTATTTCAAGGACAGATATCCAAATAGTACCACTGTTCATGTGATACTGTTGCTACATTTACCTCATGGTATAAAGGACACATTACAGAATATTCTTTTTCATAAAGTGAGAGCGAATTGGACAAATCTGGAAAAGAAGTGGGTTATTAAATACATTCTTTAGGGTTTTTTTTCAAGGTGTCTTGGTTCTGGCCAAGACAGGGTCAATTTTTGCAGTATCCATGACCCAGAGGTTATTCCACACCACCTCGTGCCGTTAGCAGGGATGGGGTAAGGGGTCCCTTCCAGGCAGGCAGTGGGAAGGGAGCAGTCAGGGGCAAGGTTGTGTCCCACGTGCTGGGTGTGACTTGTTTGCCTCTCTTGTACACTCTGTTATCAATATTGCTGCAGTTACTGCTCCTTTCTTATCTCCTTGCTGTTCCCAGTAAATTGTCTCAGCCTCCAGTTCTCCTCTCCAGCCTGGCAGAGGGGAAGAGGGGACTGAGTGCCTGGAGTGTCTCAGTGGGAACACTAAATGGGGAATAGCATTCCTAATCCATGACACATTTTTCATTAAGAAGGATTTTGTCCTGGTTTAGGACAAATACATTATTAAATAGTTATAGACTACATGAGAATTTGGAAACTTTTGTAGAAGTGTTTAACTCTCCAATGACTGTGGACAATCCAAGGCCATGGACATCAGATTGAGATAGACTTTCACAGATACATCGTCCATGTTTAGAAAAAGCACTTTTTACTCCCTTGGGATTTTTATATGAGATTGTACATGAATTTTACTGGAGAGCACAAAGATTTTTAAATGAAAACATAATTTCTGTTATGCATCCAAGGTCTCTGCCACTGTGAAACACAATTTTGGTTTCATCACAAGTTTTTAGATCTTTAGTCTGGAATATACTGAATACCTTCCTTGATCTCACAGAAAACAATTTTTTCTTTCCTAATTTAATGCCAATATTTCTTCAAATTTTTGTGTTCACAATTTAGGGCATTTAATATTATAATATGTGGTAATATTGAAAACAAGTCTCCAGTTCAAATCTAATTAATTAGTATATAACGTAAACATCTTGCAATACAGAATCCATAAAAGCCTGAAGTAGAGCAAAAGGCAGAATACTATTTCATTCCCATGAACATAAAAAATTTAAATTTTGTAGAAATAAAGACTTAAGGATATAAGTGAGAAATATTTTAGAGAAAAATAATAAATTAATTGATTTTTTTTTCCCTAACACTAGGATTGTTACGTACTTTCAGTTCTCTTTAACCTGTGGAGGGTTTTGGCTCTCACTGTTGGTCATTGCTTTTACCTCGATTTACAATTGGCCCCAGGGAATTCTTTGACTAGGCTTCTTTAGCTGCACTTCAGCAATTAACTACCTTGAACTCTAGATATTGTTGCCACAGAGCACTGGTGTAAGAACCCATGAACGAGCTACTGAAGAAGATGAACTTGAAGTCAATAGCTTCGTGGCTTGGTTGTCTCAACAGTGTCACATGGAACAAGATTTTATCATTCAGCAGACTCCTCTCTCACTTTGGAATATTCCCAAGGTCTATTACAAGGCTGCTCCACCTCACGTTTCCATCAATAAACTGCACTGAATATAGCAGACAACCAGGCTTAAAAGGGAGCCTCAGAGGATATCACTACTCACTACCAGCATCAGGAACACTATTTTTGGACTGTCAGTCACAGTGACAAATCATATCTCCCCAGTCTCTCTTCTCTACTGCATTTTTATATCGCTTCTTTTTCCATGTAATTCATAAATCCTTACTTCCTGGTAAGTCTTTTATGTGACACTTTATCAAGTGCCATTTTATGAGTCTGATAATATAACACATATCTTTGACTCCCTCCTATTGTGTATTTCTGTGACAGGAGAAGATTATTTTACTCATTTATTTATTTATTTTCAAAAATAAACTAAACAGTCTGGGAAACATTTGGAAAAGGGGAATGAGAAGGATGAGAAAGAAATTTCTTGATAGGAGGTGCTAATTTAAAAAGACAAACGTCTAACTGAGGAAAGTGTGAAGGAGGAGAGACAGACAGCTTAAAAAAACCAAAAAGGCTATGGAGAGTACCTGGAAGGAAGAAACCACTAATTGAAACAATCTGAGAAAGCTTCTGTCTTGCTAATATCGAGCTAATTTAAGATATTTTTACTACTCATCTGACCTCTTTCCTCTGCGGGAGGAAAGGTTAGCAATAAAAAAGTTTTCTGATCATTCCATTTGATCATAACAAACACGGTTGCTTGAAAGAGGAACACAATTAAACAGACATGCTTGTTTATATTAATACAACTGTCCTCCTTGTCAAATAATCTTAGTTAAGTCAGCTAAATGACTTCACAGCTGAGTATTGGCCCTTTGAAAAAAATGGAGACAGCCTGCATCCGAATATGAATGCATCTATCAATACCTTTGGCCGAAGCCAGGCAAATTGCCAGCAGGCACCGCACACACTGCTCTGCCTGCTCCCAGGAATGTCTCCGCTCTGTAGGATTCCAGCTTTCCAGCAGACCTCTGGAGGCTGCTGCCTGTGGGCACACAGACATCCCCGGCAGGCTGCAGGAGCAGCGCACTCAGGATGCTGCAGGGCAGTCCGGAGGAGCAGCGCACTCAGGATGCTGCAGGGCAGTCCGGAGGAGCTTGCTGCTGCTGGGTGGAGCTGCACCAAGATAAGGGAGGGAAGAGCTGAGTGGCAGATAAGAAACGCAGGTGAAGGTGAAGTGACTGCGAGCTGACACTGAAGGGTACCAGGTTTACTTTTTCTGTGCTGTTGCACTCACAGCATATCGGAGACAAGGCACTCCATCACCTCTGGGGAAGGAGAGGTTGTGTCAGGGAGCAGAGTCCACACCCTCATCACCAGCTCTGCTCCTGAGTCCTGGCATCTGAAAGAACCTGACATTTCAGTCCTTCCATGTGCCCGCCTGGTTTAATTCTAATTCCAGCCAGCAGTTAATAGCACACAGCTGCTGGCTCGCATGCTCATCCATGGGATGGGGAGGAGAATCAGACGTGGAAAAAAACCCTCATGGGTTGAGAAAAGAACAGTTTAACAATTGAAATCAAATAGACTATAATAATACTTATTATGCTAAGATATAATAATACTAATAGTGATGGTGATAATAATAATAATTGGAATTAAAAAAATAAACCCCAATTAAAGAAACAAGTACTGCACAACGCAATTCCTCCCCACCTGCTGACTGATGCCCAGCCTGTCCCGAGCACCGCTTGGTGGCTCACAGCCAACTCCCCCCAGCTCATGTTCTGAGCTTGGTATGGAATATTCCTTTGGCTAGTTCAGGTCAGCTGCTTTGGCTGTGCTTCCTCCAGGATTTTTGTGCACCTCTACACTGGCAGAGCATGGGAAAGTGAAAAGTTCCTGATCCAGAGTAAGCCCTTCTTAGCAGCAGCTAAACCATCGCTGTGTTCTCAACATTATCCTCGCGCTGAATCCAAAACACAGCACTGCCCCATCCACTGGAAGGGAGATTAACTCTATCCCTGCTGAAAGCAGGACACTGGCCCAAGGCAGAGGTGTGTCTTGGTCTCTAGAAAAAAGGACCTGTCCTGGAGTCGTCAACACAAATAGACTTTGAATAAAACAGGAGAGGCTGTCTGACCTCTTGTCTGTGTGACACTGCACTTGGCAATGTTGATATAAATTAAAAACCCTTTCATTTGCGAACAAATCAAGCTTTATTTTTCATTTTAGCAGGATTTCAGCACATTTAAAACTAACTTGATCAATACTTTGTAAGGTAATGAGTTAATAACTAATTCATCTTTCTATGACAGATAATGAAGAATCACAAGGCTATTTCTAGAGTCAGAATAAATATAGTTTTAATCAAACTGCTGAATTGTTGGGTTCCAATATTTTTTATTAAAATATCTTTATATTATTTCTAAATGGAACCTTAATATATAATTCAATCACAAGGTCAGTGTGAAAGGATAGAAACTGTTCTTTAATACTGAGTTTTAATAATCTGAAACTAGCTAGTGGAGCACAACTACAAAGATGGGTGAGGTAGAAAACTAAAGTAAGAGAGAAAAAGTAACATGAAACACATAAAGGGAGAAAGGGAGGAGTGGTTCATCTAGATATATTTATTGAGCTCTGCCTGCATTTGCTCATATACAGAAAATATATGAGAAATTTGCTCATTTATAAGAAAATGTTTTCCTCTGCTCTGCAATGAAAAGGCCCAACGCTAAATGGATTTAGAAAATGTGCTAGATGTAAACAATATATAAAATACTCAGTACTTACAAAAGAAAAGAAAAAAACTTTAAATATGCAAGAACTACAGGAAAACCCAACTTGAATGTCTCTGTTAAAGTTCAATTGTTTCTAGAAGAATCTACTACAGTCACCTTTCTCTTAGATTACTACACCAACAAAGACAAATTATTTCAATGGAACAACAGCTGCAGTATGGTACAGTTAGAGTGAGTCTATGCAGAACAAGTGGCTCTACGCAGTTTGCAACCAACATCAAAGAAACGCCCAAGGAATATCAGCTATAATCTCATCCTGAAAGGTCTACCAGACCATGGTCCTGTACATCACAGAAGGCTCTAAGTGTTCTTAAGATATTTTTTTTGGGAGGAAGGAATAAAACCACCTTTTGGTGAGTTTTAGTCTAGAAGCTGTGTTGGAAAAAAATTAACTTCCCTGAAAATGCCCAACTTATCTGAACTTTAAGTATTAGATTTTGGGGAGAATGGTTTTCATTTTTCTTCTTGTTAAAAGGAAAAAGACTAAAAAAATAAAGAAAAAGCAGGGAAAGGGAATAAGCACTTTGAAAAATATGCAAAAATAGCCAAGTGGATGTGCTTCCAGGTTTGTGCATGTTCCCACAGTTAAGAATGATTTTACAGCCAGATGACAAGACCCTGACAATAGGGCTTAATGACAAAGCACATGAAACCCTATGCAAGGCAGTTTGACTGGCATTTCAGCATTATTGTATGCAATGAGAGCTTTCCAATCAGCCAGAACAGTGGGATCCACCAAGGAATCATGATCAAGTAGCTATTAGGCCAAATGGTATTGTCAGAATTCCACAATTTATGCAGCTTCTTTCAGAGAACTGAGTCCTGAAACTTCTGAATATCAAAAGGGTTCAATATCGAATAGAACATGTATTTCAGGAAAATTGGCCCCCAAATTGCTATGCTATTGTCATTTGTTCTTTTCCAGTTCACTTAGAGGGTAAAGTGGAGACTATTTTTAAAATTCAATATGAAAAAAAATTACAACTGAAGTTTCTTTAGAAAAAAAGTTCATTTAACCAGCTGCATCTTTCTTTTGTACTCTGCTCAGATGTTAACTTGGATTATAGCTTCAATGTTTTTCATGCTTTTTTGTTGTCTGTCATTTAGGTTTTGGAAAATTTAGCCCAATTTTAGGTTTGAACTGATTTGTACTCCTTTGGCCAAGCTTGAGCCCCTCCAAAATCTTCTGGAAAAGCACCAGATCTACAATCACTCTGGCAAAGGTCTGCCTGGATCCCTTTCAAGTCACACAAAAGCTGTGCAGCATGTTATTTAATGCCTTATCCTTTTTTCATTGGAGTCTGCTGCAGAGCTCCAACTGACTTTGCTGGGAGCTAAAAAGAACCCCAGATGCCAAAATGATTTGACTACTGCTTTAATAAGAAGATTTTGCAGTATGCAGCCTAATCCATCTTTACACAAGCGTGCACTCTGGTGCTCTGCCTGTCCCCTGTTCAGCTGGACCCCTCTCACTGGCCACTGCATCCAGGGGATGCTGAAACTCAATTTCTCTCTCTGCAGCACTGGAAATGTTTCAAACCACAGCCAGGAAAAGGCTCTTGGATTGGAGAGAGACAACAATGTCTCACATGAGGGTAAATGAGCATCTCACACAAGGTATTTTCTGGGCATTCATGTAGAATCTTGTCACAAACGGCTGCTTGAATATTCAGCAAAAAGAACTGAACAGTTTTACAACCCGAATTACAAATTGTGTTGTATAAATTGGAGCTTTATTTGGCATAGGAGACTTATAAGCTGTTTGTGATGCCATCTATATTTTGCCTCATAAATGACTATGTATCTACAAGGATAGGAAGGGTAAAGGACCACACTTAGGGACAGCCCAAGGCACATTTCTCAAGTCTGAATAGCTTGTCTGGGAATTCACTTATCACACAGGGAAATAGGCCCATTAAAAGACAAAAGCAGTTCCTTCCTTGCATGGATCCATTTATGTCTGTATAAACCTGACTGCTAGAGAAGGTAGAAAGCCTGAGAGTGAAGCAAATGGAAAGGAGTAACTCAAGATGGACCTTTTGAGCCCCCATCTGCAGGTCTGTACTTTTATCATATGGAATATGGGGGAAGATTGATTGATTGATTGATTGATTGATTATGTGAGTAGGGAGTATGGAGTCAGAGAGAAGGCACTCTCATTCTTGAGAGCCCCATTGTTTCTGCATGTTCCTGCAATAAAGTCACAGTGTGAGGAAAGTCCCTTCAATTGCCAGTTGACTAAAAGGAGGAAGGAAATCCGTTTCATCTTTGACTTTTTGTAATTAAGAGCTAAAATTTGTGCATGAAAATAAGCAGCAATATTGAAAAATTTTACCAATATGAGCAGTCTACTTTTATAGATTATTTCAATCATTCGTGGCACTCAGCCGCTTTGAACTTCATACCTTGAATTCTGGGACATTGTATCACTCTATTCTTGCTTCCCATAAAGCCACATGTGTTATCATAATTTAATAATTGGAAAAGAATGTAGTAATAGACTCTTACAGAGATTCTCACTCTTGTTAATGAAACAATTTTAATTTCTCTAAGAGAATTGAAAGTACACAATTCCTTTTCAGACAGTTTTATCTACTAATTTAAAGATTCCTTCCCTCCACAAATACTTTTCCATCCAAAGCACTAGTTATTGTAAATGATACAGCTTTACTGAATGTGGTTAAGATCCCCAAATGCTGTACAAATGTTACACGACCTAAGCATGCTAATACTTGTATTTTTGACTATTAGTCCTCCAAAATGAATGATTTTTAGGGTGCTCTAAGGCACATTTTTAAACCAGACTTTAAAATCTGCCAGATTGCTTCCACAAGAAAAGGTCAGTGGCACATTCCCCTCTTTCTACCCCAGGCAATGTTCACTTTGACCTCTGAAGCTGTCAGAGTTTTCACTTTTGAAAAGAATAGACAATATAAATCAATTATTAATGAATGCAGAAAAACAAAAAGAAGATTATTGCACCTTTTCCCAAATAAAAGCCCAGAGAAGAATTCTGATTAAAAAACAATTCCAAGTGGAATCATCCCTTTTTTATTGGCCATTACTTATATAGATGTGTACAAACCAGTTTCATGTTAAGCCTCCCAAAACCATCACAAAAGAGGCAAATCTCCTTGCAGTGGTAAGTTAATGCATTGCAGCACTGTGGCCGTGAAGGTTGTGCCATCAGTTACAGAAATGTTGTCTGCAGAGGGTATTATATCAATTGTCTTGTTTTCTTTATTAGCCTCATGCAAATATGAAATCAGAGACTGCTGATCCAGAGCTGCAAAGGCCCATCACTTACCCAAATGTGCAATAAAACCTGCTTTAATTAATTTTATTGTCTGTCTCCTAGAGACAGATGAAAGGGTTAGAAAAATGTGAGCACCTCCAGCTAAAGAGGCATTTGCATGTATACAGGGAGTAACACAGCCTGGTAATAACTACCTGGGTGAGCTGGAACCAGCCACAAATGGTGCTGGGCTTGTTCCTGAGGTACTGACTGTGGCAGAGGGGACGAGTGGCAGCCAGAGGAAAATCTCACTGGGAAAGAGCTAAACTAGTCTGTGGATTTGGGATCTGCTCACCACATTGCAAAGTAATTATTTTTCAGTGAAGAAATCATCTTCAAAACAATGTTCTCTTCACTGAGATTCACTTTTCCTCTCCCCCTGTGCAGACAGCAGAGGGTGGTAACATTTTTGGAAACTGTTTTGGTCTATTAATGAGAAAGAATGAAATGGAAACATCATAAATGAGGAAGTTAATTTTGCACAGGCCATGCTTCTGGTCACAAGTTCTTTGTGAGAGGCAAATGTTATTGATATTCATGCAGAGACACTCAAAGGAGAGCTTGCCAAATGATGTGATTAATGAGCATGAAACAGGTAAGTAGCCATTACTTCTGTCAGTAATCATTGGTGTAAACTGCAGGAAGAAAGGACAATGCTTAGAATGGGAAAATACATAAAAGAGGACTCATGGAAAGAAATTAAACAATTGACTATTTTCAATGTACTTAATAGTAAGTGAATTTTGCTGGACAAAACTCTTAGTTGCAAACTCAGGTGGGGTACTGTTTGATATTTGTGTATATACAAAGTATCCCTGCCGTTAAGGTAAGTGGATGTTTTCCAAACTCAGCAGCAAAGGTTCCATCACAAATGTAATTTTAATATGGGAAACATTATCAAAAGGTATTTCAAAGGAGATTACAGTAAGTTTTCTTTTATTCTTGTAGAGGTAGTGTTGCAGTCTCCTCTTGCAACTTCCAAGCCTTGATCTCCAAGCAGAAGAGTATGATGTGTGACCAAGGTGACAATATTGGCTGGCATAAAACTTAAGCTAAATTATATATCTTGTAGATGAGCTTGAATAAATATCAACTTGAAGAACAGAGGAAAAGGAGGAGCAGAGATTGGCAGTAGCAGCACCGTTGGTTGGAATATCATACTGTTCACTAGTCAGCAGTTTAAAAGAAAGCAAGAAGATGAAGAAACAAACGGTGATTTGGCCTAGGGTTTTTCATACTGCTCCATGGAGAAAAAAAGACCAGTTAAATTCCCTAACTCAGTAAGAATCAACTTTTCTTATATGAAAGAGATTAATTTATTGAAAAAAAAAAAAACCAACAACAAAAACAAAAACAAGCAAACAATAACAACAAAACACCAAAAAAAACCCCACAAATCTGAAGGAGATAGAGTGTTGTGTTGATCTCAAGAAAACTTACAGATAAGGACCTGAGGCCTTTTCTGTCTCTACCTTAATGAATACTTTATTCAATATTTCTTTTTGCTTTTCAATAGTCACTTCAAAAATTATTGGCTACCTGTAAATAAAGGTAAGTTATCACACAGCTGAAACATTAGAGAATGTGAAGATTAAAGTGGGACATTCAAACAAGGGTCGCAAGAAGGTCATTGTGTGCAGTGCTGTACCACAGTCTCTGCTGCTATATTGGCTCACTCTCATTCTCGTTACTTTTTTTTTTTAGTGCTTTCACTGCAAATAGATGTGAAGCAAGGAAAATGTCTGCATATCTATAAGAATTGCAAAGAATGTCATGCAGTGATTAGAAACAATCTTTTCTATCTCCAATTAGCCAGATACAACATTTTAGCATATTCTGAACAGGATTGTATTTGGCGATGTGCAAATTCTGTTTGAAACATCTCAACAAGTCTCCAATATAGAGTCTGAGAGATGATAGAAATCTCCCACAAAATTATTTATCTGTACTGCACAGACTGAAGCAAGCTTTGTCTTTTTTATTTGGGACAGTTTAATCAGATGTCTTTGAATATGCTGGGTAGAATAAAGTAAGCCTAATAAACATGCACTGGTTGAAAATGTCTTTGTAAGAGCTCAATATTTGTTTCCCTTTCTTAATGCCTTTGAAAGAAACCATTTGAAGCTCTGTGGTGTCTGAACTTCTCCCGCACTGAAGTGCATACAGAGATGAGAAGAAAAGCCAAGCTGACTATTGTGATCATGCTTTTCTTTTTGGCTTGAGAGATAAGGCTCCACAGAAATCTGCCATGTGGTACTGAATTTAAGAAGATGAGCAAAGCAGTGGCATGAAGCTTCAGGCTTTCAATAACACTGCTATATTTATATGATGCTACAATAAGAGTAAGTAAAAAGCCTCAGCCCCAATAAAAAAAAGGACTAATTCTGTACCACTGAGTACAATGGGAGTTTTGTCACTCACATATACACAATGTACAACACAGAGAATTCCATACTCTACTAAGTTCAGTTCACTCAGATATGAAGGTTAAAAAGACATTCAGTGTCAATGCCTCTAATTCACATATTGAGATTTAGCAGATTTTATACCACTTTTCTTCTTTCTGTCTACAGTTCAAAAATCTAAACTAAGCAATTACAGTCAGACCTTGTTTTGTTTTTTTAATCAAATGAACCAGATTCTGACTTTACTTACATTTAGTCATTCCCAAAAACAGCTTCAATAAAGTGAATGTCTCTACCTACATTTTAAAAAAATGCATAACATTTCATATATTTACATTTACAAAATATATACACACATATATAACTTTATTTATATATATGTAGCTTGATACACATATAGATGACATATTGAAAGTGAAATTTTTTTAGATTTATTGCCTGCCTTTTATGGTTTTTAACCCGTGATACAACTACAGGCATTATTTTAGGATTTAACATATTTTGCTACAGAAAGATGTTAGCTTTTGAGATTTAAACTAACATTTTAACAATTTCATAATTCATTAAATATAAGTCAGTGAGTCAGCAGCAATTTCTTTCCCACATTATTTGAATTATTATGGTCAAGTCCAGAGAGTGAAAACATAATTAAAAAGGGCTGATGTACTATAGAGATCATTTTGAACTTAGATCATTTCTTAGTTCTGTATGTGTATCATCTTAAAAAATCAACCTAAGGAATTAACAAATAAACTATTACAAAAAAACCCAAATAATTTAAAATCATTCTTAGTGAGCAATCGATGCAATTCCAGCTACCATTGAATGAGTCATTTCTTCTTTTAATGCAAATTGATACCAAATATCAATTAAAACACTGGTTTTTATGTTTCTTCACAAAGTTATGAGAGAAGCACATAGGAATAAAGTAGCAATAGAAAGGGGTAGCGCTGTTTTTCCAGTTAGTAAACCTGTCTAGTTTTGTTCAGCTACTCCTTTAGATTTCTACCTCTAGAGGTATTTCCTGAAAGGCAGGAAATTACATTTAAACACAAGAAAAAAACCTATTTACTTCAAGAGTGATCAAGTTCTGAAGCTGGATTCTCAGAGAGGTTCTGGAGTCCTCAGCCTTGGGGTCCCTCAAACCTATCCAGACAAAGTCCTGAGCAATCTGCTCTAGCTGAGCCTGCCTTGAGCTGGGCCACTGGACCAGACAAACTCCTAATGGACCCTGCCAATCTCACCCATTCTGTAATGGCATGATTTTTGCAAAATCACTCTGGTGTGACTCAGAACCAGATAAAAACAAGACTTTTGTTGCTTTTTGGATGGGATACATCCACCTGAATATTAACATACCTAAGGGAAAGCCAGTCACAAAGGTTCACTTCCTAGAGGGAGACAGACAATCCATTCTATCCAAAGATGGTGGCAAATACTCATTATGTAAATAAAGATACACTCCAGATGTGACTATTTCTTTTAACAATCCTAAAGTCTGACTAGAAAAAAAATGAGCTCTGGACATTTTGGAGAGATTTGAGCTACAAGTCAGAAACTCCATAGTCAACAAGTGAACCACACCACATCTTAAAAAAAACCTAGGCAAAACAAAATTTTGAATGGCTAAGGAAAATTAAAAATAACAACAATTAAAGAACTCCAAATCAGTGATAAATAATTCAAGAAGACAGAAGAAATATGTGTGTGGAATTTCAGAAAATGTGGGAGGGATGCTTTGTTGAGAAAGAGATGCAAAATTGATGTGTGGAAGCAGGCTCTCTATTTCAGTACTCAGGTAACAGGAAATGGGAGGTATACAGGGGATATAGGATTAGTTTTACTTCAGAGCCCCTCTCCTAAATTCATGGTGCCTGTATATGCAGGAAAATGGGTTTTAAAATAAACTTTCCCTTTATCACCTGTAGAGATGCAATGTATGCTTTAGCTTTGCTTAAAGCAGGTGTCAGAACCTTTTCTGGTGGTTGTACATAAACTACATGTAGTGCATATGAACTTGATGCAAACAAGAACTGAATATATGATTCTAACCAAGAATAAGACTCAAGCACTACTTTCTGCTGATGTATTTCTTGTCTGACAAAATTTATTTTCCATAACTTATCCGAGTAGGTTTTTTTTTGTTTTTCATGGACCATGCAAAAACATTTTGATTTCTATGTGCCAATTTCACTTTCCATAAGCCAAATAACATCTTACCCTATAAATGGTCCCACTGCAGTGGTGTGGTTCTTGGGGTGTCCTGCACAGGGCCAGGAGTTAGCTTCAATGATTCTGATGGGTCCTTTCCAACTCAGTAGATTTTATGAACCCATGATTCTATGCTTCTATTAGGAGAGCACAGTGTTATCAGAATATTCATGTTGCAATCTGAAGGTTTGATATGCAGACAGTGTTTTTTAATTCTGGGGCTTTTTTTGATGCAGAATCACATCTGGGTGGAGATTTTATTTTAGCCAAGCATGGTCAGAAGACTGTTTCTGTTCAAATTTCCAGGCCACATGAACCCAGAGTTTATGCTCATTTTGTGTTCACCATGAAAAAACTAATAAGACCTGTGGAACAACAGATAGATTTGTCACAAAATTATAAAGACATGAACGGACTACTACACCCAGGTCCTTCTGATGAAAAGTAAACATTTTCTTATTGACAACTCTAAGAAAACAAAGTGAACCCTTACCATATGAATACTCATGTAGCTATTTGTTCTAATCTTGGGCTTAAAATTGTATTTAATTTACTGCTGAACACCTGCCTGTCTGTTAGCTGCCAATAGAACCCAGCCAGAGCAGACAGTGCTGCCCAAGGAGAAGGCAATGAAGGCTGGAGATGAGCTTGTATCTGCATTGACCATCTCAAATGCACTTCCCCAAGGGCACCCCCATCCTGTCATGGCCCATTCCAGCCCCCCGGGATCAGTCCCTGTTGCTGGTCCCCATCTCTCCACAGCCTTGCCCTGCCTGGGCACTGTCCCTGCCAAGCTCAGCCCAGCTGCAGGATGTACCAGCTGGGGCTGGCCTGGCCCAAAGGAGATGCCCAAAGCCTGGGGCTGTCCCCACACCCTGCCCTGCTCCTGCCTGGGCTGGTACACACCCTGCCCTGCTCCTGCCTGGGCTGGCACACACCCTGCCTACACACTTCTGCTCATGCACTGCTCACTTCCCCTGACTTCTTACTTGTGGCTATTTGTGCCACCATTGCTCCTTTGTGCCTGGATGTGCCAGATGTATACACTGGGAAGTGTGTACAGAAGCAAGTTTGACATCAAAGAAAGAAATATTAAATATGTCCTTGATGCACACTAATAAATGCCTCTGGTGAGCAAACAGCCACTGTCTGTTGCATACAGGTGGAATCTTATAAAAGAAAAGCTTTATAAAATCAAGGCTTAGGCCTGCTACTTTTTCTAAGTGCAGCTAAACAGCTAGCTAAGTTCCTATGTGAAAGAATCTTGAGAATGAGAATCCGTTTGAGTAACAACCTATTCTTGTAGAGAAAAATAAGTTGTACCTGTAATAACAAAAGATCTGTCCCACGAGAATCCACAAAGAAAAAATGCAAACACCTGTGAAGAGAAAAAGTTGTAACATGTAGACACAAAAACACCTTCTGACCAATGAACTGAGTGGCGAGAAAACTACTAGCCAATTGGAGTTGAGCACAAGGTCTGTAAAAACTGTATAAAAATGAGCTATGTGAATAAAGAATGGGCTTTTCCTGTAGAATTAGAAAGAAGTTTCCTGAAAGAACTGAGTCCAGTCTGCTTTACTGCAACAACTGTCCACAGGGAGCAGTACCTGGCCTCAAGGAGTCACAAAAATTGGGAAAACAATGTGAAAATAAGAACAAAGATGAGCAACCCAGGTGACTGACCCCAGAAGGGAAGGCAGCAGAGCCCCTGCTCCATGGATGAGCGTGGTGCTGGCACAGGGGCAGCAGCAGTGGCTCGTGTCCCACAGTGTCACCTCGAGAGCAGCCAGGCCCTGCTGCTTTGCTGTAAAACCTGTTTGCACAGGACACAGGAGCACACCTGGAGCTCCTGGAGTTCTCAAGCTCCATCTCTGCTGACAGGATTGCTCTCTGTGCCCACTAACAAAGAAAGTATATCTTGACTGCCAAGATGTGTAAGATGCTTGTTACATAAGGAACATTTTTACCTTCTTCCACGTTGACATTTTATATAGAGAAGTTTTAGAACACAACTCCTCTTAAAAAGGAATATCCAGTGATTGTTTACAAGGAAAATAGAATGCTTGTTAAACTTGTTTTCAAATGTCTTTAATGAGACTACAAAAACCACTCGTGTTTTCAGCGAGGCAAACATATGTAACGGTACACAGAATTTGTAAGCACTGAAAATCATCCAGAAATTCCACACAGAAGGAAACATCCACTTCTTTGCAGGTGAAGACAAAAAAAGTAATTTTACAAAAAAAGTAAGTCTTAGACATGTTTACAGTTCCCTCTGATGGAAAAAGGAAGCATTACAACTCCTTAATAACATTTATTTGCCTAACAATAAAGATAGAAAAGATATATTTGGCAAGCTTTAGTAACTTGTTATAAATAAAATAGGTAAATAAAGTTATTCTTTAAAAGATGAAGAGTTTTATACACACACTTCTTAATCAATAGAATAACCATTTATTTAGGTTTGGCTTCCTCAATAAAACAAACAAAACACAATATGAGTTCTACCAGTTAATCATGGAGAAACCTTCCCAAAGATAGAATTTTACTCTTTTCATTTTATAGTACACCTATCTTTATTTCTGTTTTATAAGAATTAGAAAAAAAAGTGGGATTTTTAACATTCCCTTAAAAATACATTACCTATCAGTATTCATCCCATTTGTTTTTTCAGATGAATCACTAAAATATCTCAGAAACACGGGTCAAAATTGCAGAATGTCAAGAAGTTTTTAGTAAAATGCAAACTGAAATCATCAGAGAATTACCTTAAATAACTATTACTCCTTTTAAGATTTAAAATATCAGAGAAAATTTGGCCTCCTTTCTTTTTTTTCTTCTCACTGACTTGCAAACCACTTCAGCTTTCCTTACTGATTGGCAGATCACTGCAAAGGTATTTTACACAGCAAGATTAGAAGGGTGAATATTTTTGAACTGAACTCTAACCAAAACTCCATTTCAATGTCTAGCAAAGTTTTTTTTTTAAGACAAACAGTCAGTGCATTACCTTTATTTGACTAAATATAGACTCTATTTCTATAAAGCATTCAAGGTTTTGCCCATTTTTTTTTCTCTTGGAAAACATCACAGATAACTAAATATCACTGCACTCTCATGTGCAGCAGAAACTTAAAATGCATTGTTAAATATATTGCTAGAGTGAAGGAAATAATTTCCTTTTATTTGAGCTCATATCTGATCAAAAATAACTGTTAAAGTTAATACATTGATAAATGTAAATCTCTTTACCCACAAGATACTGAGAGAAAGTAAAAAAACATGTATTTTACTTACATTTACATATTCCAGTTTGATAGGGGGCAATCACTTTAATTGAAAGGATGAATTTTATACCATTAATTGTAAGCCTTTAGGGTGAGACTTCAACTAAACTGAAGACAACACTTTCAGTGTTTCAGTCATAACTCCATACTGTGGGCCAGGATGTCCCTCCTATTCTTGCCTGAAAAATAATGAAGAAAATCTAGGTCAGGTTTTTCTGAAGATATTCACTGTATTATTGAGGAGGTCTAATAGCTCACCACTCTTTTGTACAATAATTTGCCTGCTTTCTCAGTGAGCAGATGCCCCCAAATTTTTGCTTTTAAATTTCCATGTGTTTGTTTTCTGCTGGCTTAGTGAGCAGACTCAGCTCCTCCAGGAACCTGGCAAGAACCAGGAATGGTGCAAAGGAAGAAGGGGAAGCTTGTGCCAGAGAAGAGGAGAGGGCAGCTGCGAGAACAGACAAAAGATATTGCTAAATTCACCCTAACAGAGAATTACCCATCAGCATACATTCACCTCC
This sequence comes from Poecile atricapillus, assembly GCF_030490865.1. Taxonomy (NCBI): domain Eukaryota; kingdom Metazoa; phylum Chordata; class Aves; order Passeriformes; family Paridae; genus Poecile; species Poecile atricapillus. Next base: position 11,691,254 of record NC_081250.1, read on the forward strand.
ATGTTTATGCTGCAAAAATTACACTGCAAGATCTGTGAGAGGAAAGATCAATCATGATACACATTCTACATGCTCACCTAATCCATTTGTAGGTCAGCAGAAAAAGGCACTAAATATTAACTTTATGTTATCAAGCACAGTTCCATGAAAAATACTGTGACAGAAAATAAAGAAATAGGTGAGTGATAAAGTTCTGTTGGAAGTGGTCAGCAAAACTGCATTAACAGGAACTGCTATATTAGAATTAATGAAAACTGAGCATACAGAAATCCTGGGAGCCTGGGAGCTCCTAGAGAGGGTAGAACTGTGACTTTATTCAGTCAAGCTCAAGTCATTTAATCTTGGTTATGAGTTCATCACCATAGAATATACATGTCTGGAAAATTAAATGAAGGAGATATATTGTCTGTGGAAGGACTTGCAAAGACCTTAGCAGGGCTAACCTACTGAAAGCTGTAAGTATTTGGAAAGGCTCATCATTTTCAGTTATATGACAGACATGTAAGAAAAGGAGTTACTCTATTGAAAAGCCATTTAGGCTACAGAACAGGCCTGTTGCTTCTTTTATATATTTTAATTATGTATGTGTGTCAAAGCCATAGTTACCAAAAAGCATCTGTTGCTCTAGGACCTGTACAAACACATCATGGATTTGAAGAATGTGAAGCACTGATAAACAAGATGTTATAAATTTGGGACAAAAGAAACACTTTCTCTGTTTTACAGACAGGGAAATAAAGTAGGCAGTTTGAATGATTTGTTCAAGATCTCAAATGGTATCTGTGTCAAGGCTAGAATTTTTTATTATGAAATCATGAGAATAATTGAAATTAATCTTACAGTTTATGACAAGCAAGTTATACAGATAATTCTTTCTCTAACAGTACATTCTTTCACGTTGCAGTTCTACCCTGAATAAGAATAAAGGCAGTATTCCTAATGAGCTCAACAGGATTTACATCCGTCTCCTGGAAAGTCCACCAGGAAAAAAGACACTCTTAATTTCACAGATTGCTAGAGAACAGTTTCGTTGCCATGTATTGAAATCGCAATCTAAATAATTGATAAAGGCACAAGTAGTTTTAAGGCTGCTTGTTAAAAGAAAACTGTTCATATCATTTACAGAAGAGAACTGTTTTATGAAATTGATTAATAGGTGTGATGCTTCTAAAATAAGTGCCACATATTATAATATAACCCTTAGCACATAAAAATCAAAATTAATATATACCATTATGGTGCATTCCCCTGGCTCTTGGTATTGGTATGCTGCTATAACTGACACCCTCAATTTCCTACCATAAATACCAATTAAAACTGTCTTGGAGAAACAGTCACTTCAACTTTTATAGCTCAGAAAACAAAAGATGATTAATTCTCTATCTGAAAACAAGGATCAGATTTAGCTATCCAACTAATAAGTGACTTTTTTATCTCCTGAGATCTGAGAAAATTCTCAGTCAAGACTTTTAAACGGGATGCTCGCACCAGTCACCTCTGTCACATAATGAAACATAGAATGCTATTTGCTACAGCAAGGACATGCCAGGAAACATTCTTTAAAAATGCATTTTTTTAAAACATAGCTGTCTAGAATTTGGAAGTGAAGGTATCCTCCAACACAGATCCCTTCCTTTTCTTTTCCACATTTGAAAACTTAGGCTAAACTGCAGCACACAATTATCTCTGTGTTTCCAAAGCATGCATGGAAACCAAAAGTCTTGGAAAATAAAAGGCACTGTCACAGTCAGTGAGAGAGGGAAGAGGGAGGAAATTATTACTTATGGCTAACAGTGAAATCTCATTGAAGTAATAGGTACAAAATTGGATCACAGAAAGTTCTCAGAATGTCAGTGTTGTTCAAAATCAGTGGTAGAGGAATCAGGTTTCACAGGTTTATAATCTACTATGTAGAAACTAAACCAAGTAATATTTTTTTCCTTCCCTAAGAGTAACTGATAAACTCTCTGTTATGATTGCAAGGCCTCTAGGCTCTGTCAGTCTGGTTATTTAATCCTAAATGAAGTATGTCTTATCAATTCATTCTATGCCATGACCCTGGTCAAGGTTAGATGAGGGTCTAGCTATAAAAGTGTAGGAGGTAACAAAAAGCATTATTTTTCTGTGACAGACTAAGAAAGCAGTGATGTGCATAGAGGTGAAAAATCTTCCCTCCAAACACATTTCCCCAAATATGTTCCATTTACTCGCTAAGAGAATATTTTCATTCTTCAATAGCATTATAAAATGCTAGAATATCATAGTAGGCTTTTTCTTTCCTGTACTTTTTAAAGACAAGATAAAAGCAAGGATTTTATTTTTTTAGTAAATCCTGTTTATGGGAAATCTATTTAAATTAATGCCACTCTTTTTTCAAACATCTTTTAGAGTCAAAGAAAATGACTCACATGGCAAAATTATGCTGCATGCTATTATCAGTGAAGATGAGTCAGCCCTCCTACTGTTTGTTGATGTATCTGTCTAGTGAAGAGGGGGAAAAAAAGAGAAAAAAATCCCTTCTCTGTGGAGTTTATCAGATCACAATAGTTTGTAAGAAACAAGAATGAGATAAAAATGACTTCTTGGGAAGAGTGTCAAAGTGCTGCAACCCCACCATCTGCTTTCCCTTATTGCAATGAAAGCCTAAGCAAATCTTCTCTATTCACATTTTGTTTCCCAATTATTCAGCCATTGGGTGAAAAATATTTATTTTTAGGAAGCACATAGTGGATGCATACCCAAAAATACACTAAGGTGGCACACCACCAGGAACTATAATAAAACCAGTAAACTGCTAAACCATTGCTAAACCATTGCAACTTTTAAGAACACTGTCCCTTTCTGCTAGAGGGGGAAACTACAACACCTTGTATTGCATGGACCCTGGGAGTAAATTGCCACATGAAATATGTGGGATTATGGTCAAATTTGTCAGAGAAATTTCACCAGGACTACCTACTTTGTGTTAAACTATCTAATGCAACCTTGTTGAGTATGCATCCAAACAGAAAACACAATAAAAGTTGTTTTGTTCAAGAGAGGTCCAGCATTACGAGGATGAGGGTTATTAGTTATGATTTCTTTACTTTAAGATTACATTATCCTGTCCCTCGTAACAATGAGGTAGGCTTGATAGGTGGTTCCCTTCACACCTAGTATAAGCTTCAATTTCTTGGTTGAAAATTAACCAAAAATTTAATTTATTCCATGCTCCTAGGTCACAAAGCTCTGTCAACAAGGGAAATGAAGAGAAATAAGAGATGGGCCAGACTGAGAAAAATTTCTAAAATTAACATCTTGCAAAAGAACTTACTCTGTTTGAACAACTACATGGCTTAGAATCTTTATCTTAGCTGTCCTGACCATGTCTTTCTATAATGAACAGATGGAAAGTGGTATCAGAATCTGAGACCTGTGAATCAACCAGTCTTGTGAGTAAAGCAAAGCTTTCTGCAATCTGATATTTGAACACCAAGTGGTTCGTTAAATGAACTGTTCTGGAAAAAAATAAATGCTTTGAAGGAAAACAAACATTTAAAAGCACTAGCAGTCATGATAACTGGTTCCTTTAACTTCAAAAAAATCAACAACCCAGGCCAAAACCCCTTTACTTTTATTGGGCCTGAGACTGACGGAGGACTAAGACCATCCTTTTAGAGAGATTAGATTAAACTGTAATCCTTTGTCTTTTGTTGTCCTTTTTTCTTCAATCCTTATTTCTCAGACTACTCAGATTTCACCTTCAGACTCAATCTTTGATTGCCTGTTTTATTTAGAGTTTGGTAAAATCTATTTAATTCTGTTTCAGTGGTGGATTCCCACCTGTGCACTTCTAATACTTGTCCCTTTGTGCATCAATACTATGGAATCACAGTTTTCCAATGGAATTTTGGGCACCAGAATGGTATTTGCCAAGGAAATGTCTGTGTCATGGAATTAAGCAGCTGGAGAGATGTGGATTGTTATGACCACAAAGCAAAACACAGCATCACACAGACTCAACCATTCCAAGTGAGGAAAACCCACAAGAGGCATGCACAGCTTTAATTATTCAGGGTCAATAAACAGTTTGTTAAATGGGAATATCAGGAAGGACATACTGGAGAAGGAACTTCCTCTTTGTGTGACACTGCTGTAAAAAAATTTCATGTAGCAACCAGCTGCTTTCTAGGGAAGGTTATTTAGAGAAAATAACTAACTATAACCACACACCACTGTACAGGACAGACTCAGAGTTCAGAAATCCTATAAAGCCTTTACTTGTGGACACATCATAATACAGCATTAAAGACTGAAATAAGAATTGACACTATAGCAGTTAAATTCATGTAAATACTTTATATTTATTTGTTGCAGGATACCACTCCGAGCAATCAGAAATGGTCAGAAATGAAGACCCAGGACTGGCAGAGCCAGAGGGCTTGAAGGATGGAATGGAACCAGAATAACATTGTCAAGACCCAATAGTAGTCTTGCAACAGTTTTATTAGCCTCCCATTTACTCAAAGAATGAAAAGAAACCTATACAAAATATTCAAATTAAAATATAAAATAACAGAAAGAATTAAATTATTCATTAATAAAAAGTAAGTATTCAATCAAAAAGTGGTTTTGATGTCGTGTAGTATCATAACATGATGAAATATTTTAAAAAAATAAAAAATATAAATTGTTCTATCTCAGCTCTTCAAATAGACAAAAGTGGTGAGAAAGAAGTACAGTAAATGTCTGTGCTATGTAGAAGACAGCAATTAAATGACAAATCTGCTACTATAATATTTTTAATTACTTGGTAAAATTCTTATTGAACCAGAAAAAGAAGAAAATCTTTTTCTCTTCTCTTATTTATAAAGCATTTACTTATTTTTCATGACATTGCAGACATACTATTTCTTTTAAAATTATGAAGCATTGATAGTAGCACAAAAATATTTTACTATTATAATTAAACAAACTCAATTGCTCTGAAAAGAATTGCTTTGGAAAAAAGAATAAAACATGTAAAGGCACCAGCAGGTCATAATAATATTCTATCTAGATGCTATTCATATCATCAAGATTCAGATTTATTTTTTTCCTTAAAAGAATCCATACCCATGTTAGGCACAAACAGAGTAAAAAGTATTGTTATAAACAATATTTAGCCATGGGTGGACACATTTTTTGAGCTATCTGCCTAAATTATTCATAGTAGTTATATATATATATATATATATAATCATATATATATATATATATATATAATTGGGATAACATCAAACTCTCAATTCTTTCATGGAAATGGATATATAGATGAAATTTTTTAAAAGTGCAATAATAAAACAATGTTCAAACACACAAATTAAAACACACAAAATATCTGTCTAAAGACAAAGATGTTGATTTACCAGAAACAAAAAAACAACACTGCTTCTTGGTCTTTTAAACATACAGCATTACACAAGGGATGAATTAACTCTGTGTAAATATCTCTGTGTGTATATGTATATAATTAATATTTAATACCATGGAAGATGAACTCCAGTGCCTCTTGTTGCAGCAGTTTAAGAAAGCACTGCCTGTGGCTGTTCCAAAGCTGTCCTGGAGGACACTGCCCTAATTGCAGAGTTGTCAGAAGAAAAAAAATGAGTGTGAGCTGCAGCAGCCCCAGCTGCTACAAAGTCAGACCCCTTTGTTCAGTCCCACCTTGACCAAGGCTCTGTGTAGGATGCAGAGGGGGAAGGCGCTGGGGACACAGACATTGTCCTTCTGCAGCCCTTACAGAGACACAACCTGCAGCAGGTTTGTGAGCACAGACAGCTGACAGACAGAAACAAAGTTCTTTAGAGGTCTTTTACCACAACCCTTAAAACAAGATTCAAAATATCGCAATCCCTTAAGGGTTAACTCTAGCTATACACATAACAAGACATATAATAGTATTTTAGGGAAAATATAATTTATTTGTTAAGCCAGGACATCCCTCTCACTCCTTTCACAGACTGGACCCAGAGAAGGTGTCTACACTGTACTCTGAGCTTTCTGCACAATTGATTAGTTATTTATGCACAGCTCAGATAGGCTGTGCACATACAGCAGGAATTGACATTGGTTAAGAACACACAATTATATCCAAATATAAGCCTAAAATGAGCAGCTGAATATGGACATCAAATGAGCATTACTCTGGATTTAGTTTCAAAATTTGGTCAGGTAAAGCATATGATCCAATTTAAAACCCACATTAGAAAACCATAAAATTAAATATAAAGGCTGTAAGATGGCTATATTTGAAGTAGAGGAGGAGCAAATGAAATATGGCTCGGTATAGGATAAGAAAATGAGGAAAGTAGGAGAGATACACAACCAATGTTTCAGACTTTGTGCTGTTCATTAACAAAAATATGATTCCATTTATTTGCTTGGGTTTTCTAACCCTTGTCGATCTGCAGAGCTTGAGCTCGCAACCCCAGCAATCAGCTTGTTATCTGATTTTTTTCTGATGCTGTTCTCAAATGCTGTAGTGTATTTTGTTGCTCAGACACTGTTCAGAATAGTGTAAAGCATGGGCAGATTTGTGATGTCCTGCCCACAAATCAAAGGGAACCCTTCTTTCCAGATACCTCCTTCTTACTTTAATTCACTCATCACACTCAGGAGTTGCAATAGCACTGGGGAAATACGTGTATGACCTGCTTTATTTTAGGAAAATATGTATGGGCAATACATAATATTAACTCTTTGACAAAACAAAGCTAATATTCTCTCACTTCATTTCATGTTATTAAAACCATAATAAGATGGTAGCACAATTGGATTCCAGTCGAAGACAAATGTAAAAAAAATATATATATATTTTCCTAGATAAGCTTAGGTTTTTGTCTAAAAGATTTTTTTTTAATAAGCTTATATTTGTTTGTTTGAGTTCCTTTTATACATATAAAATCAATATATTCTTTTATATTCTTTTAAAAAATCTGCTATTTTCTGTTTACAGAATTTCATCTCACTGCTATAAGGAGTAGACTAATTTGGGAGAAATATTTTAACACTGGCAAAAAAAAAAAAAACAGATTGAAAATTCTAAATATTCCAACCTTAAAATGCAGAAGATAGAACTTTCACATACAGCACTTATACAGGGATTACTGCATCTCAGCTGGGTGCAGCTGTTAGGAAATGCATTTCTATGAAGCTATTTTATACTAACAAGGCTCTGTCATGGGTTTGCAGCTCTACTAAAGTTGCCTCAAGCAAGCAATTAGAATAGCAATTAGAATTTCCTTCATTTTTTTTCATTCATTTTCCTTAACGTCTTTCATTTTTCCTTCTTCTACTGCTATGTTTTTTTAATTTGTGTTTTACTTGCTGTCATATTGTAGTACTTTTTTTGGTTCTTTTTCCATTAATAATGTTATTTGAAATCATAAAAAAGTACTCTCTTTTGAAAGCTGGTAGTGAGGAGAATCAGCAAAATTGACTGTTAATCACAAGCTTATTGTGATGAATCAGCATCTTCTGACCCAATTAAATACATGAAAATACTATTTTGCCCTGTTCAAAAGAAGAACTAAAAAGGGGAATTGTGGGCAGCAGCTGCTACATGGTATTTCTTCATGCCATTGTGGTAAATGTCAGAGTTTTCAAGGTGGAAAGGCCTGCTATCAACACGGAATGACAGGGGAATGAGCTAGTGTGAGCACAAGGAATTTGTAAACCACTGATTTGTTCATTATTTATGTATTTCATAACGTCTACCTAAACTTCCAAATCATTTAAATGGGTCAAGACATAACAAAGAAGAGTTCTGCATGGGAAAAAGATATAAATTTTCTAAAATTATAAAATATACACAAGACCCAAAGAAGAGCAGCAGGTCTGATGATAATCGGAACCATCAACCAGTCCAGTGATTTCCAGACAAGTCCTAAGGGATGAGGAAGGTCTTCAGACAAGGCAAGTCAATAAAGATCAGGATCAGCAATCAGGCATAGCCATGACCCAGGCAAGGACTAAGCCTGAGCTTAAATGCAGCTCCTGATCCAAGGGCAGATGCTGCATGGGTGAAGGTTCTAGGTGAGACTCCTCACAGATCTTTCTCACACAGCTCATTTCACGACAGCCTGACCCAAGAGCATGAGAAGGCTTTAGAGAAATATTTTGCCAGCTAAACTGTGAGGAGTGGGGCCTTCTGGTGCACACAGAGCCACGACATAAATCCTGAAACTCCTGCTGCTGGAGATCATGCTCCTTGTTCAACAAGTCTCACTATCTAAGACCCACTTGGTTTCTAAGGTTCTGTTTGGAGTCAACTGCTGTGACTCCCCAGGGATTGCCATGACATCAGATGATGCTCTCTAAGTGCTGCAGTGACTTCACCAGCATTGGACCTGCTAGGGTTAGAGGAAAGCTTGGTGAAATATCTTATAGTGCTACACCACATGTCTGAAGACATTATTCTGCTACACAGGCCCACAGGGAATCACAGCATTTCTGAAAATAAGATTAAATTTCTAAATGTGTACCTCTAAATTCTCCCTGAAGGAATGTTCAGAAAAGTTCATCTCTTGGTAATGGTATGTATCTAGAGACAGACCCTTGCAAAGTGATGGTGCAACACCGTGAATCAGCAGAGAGGAGAAAGGGAAAAATACAGGTAGGTAGAGATGGGAATGTAATAATTGATGTTACATGTTCACATCTGAGAAATTACTCTCTAATCTCAATTTCCACCTGTGGGCTTGTTTTAAGAAATAAATTGCAGGAGCATAAAGATTCTAACTAGTGATAGGCATAATTGAACATGCTCATTGCCTGGCGAGAAGAGTAAAATCAATGTCTGCAGTCTTAGCTGGAAACACCTGAGCATATCCAGAATTCCAGCATTCCATTAGGAGCAACAGAGGAGGTTTGGCACATGGCCCTCAGCACTGTTACCAGCAACATATGTTTCTATTATAATAAACATAAAGCTTATTTAGAGGCAAAATTGCATTTATCAAAATTGAATGGGCAGCTGAATATTTCTTTGCACATGGATTTTGGGATAGGTTTTGGCTATTTAAATGCTACCGGTGAAATATCCACATATGTTACATAGATTGAGAGGTCTCTCCTAAACCTGTCTATGTCAGCAGTTATCCTATTCCCTCCCTTACTGAATACCAGAATTAGAAAAGGAAACAGAAGCCTGGGAACAGCACTGAGCTTTTGAAGCCATGCTACTTTTGGCTCGCAGCAGGAGACATAATAGAGATATTTTATGTGGCACTGTGCAGCATCAACAAGGCCAAAGGGATTCTGCAGCAGGGAAATGCTGGGGATTGTTTCTGAGGATCACTCTCCAGACACTAGTGAAGCTCTCCAAAATCATTCATTTTATCTTTCTGCTCATCTTCTTTGTGCTCCTTATCCAAATAAATAAAACATGTCAGTGCTTGCTACCAGATCCATTTCATAGCCATCAATACTCATATTTAAGTTGAGCACATGCTTTTCTGAATTGGATCAGAAAACTCTCCAGGGCAGAGGAGCTGATTTTCTGCATGCTCAACAAGTCCCCTCTCCTCCCCCCATTTGTCAGTAGGGGTCAAAATTCAGGCAACACCCAGTCTATTGTCTTTGTTAAGAACACTTCTTTCCCTGGAAGTGTTCAAAACCAGGTTGGATGGAGCCCTGGGCAACCTAATCTAGTCAGGGGTTGGAAGTAATGATCTTTAAGGTCCCTTCCAATCCAAGCCATTCTGGGATTCTGTGACTATAAAACAAAATGTAAAAATATAGACTTCACCTATTCCAGGTATGAGCTTTAAAACAGGATCAACAATTTTCCTTACATTGGAAAAGATGATTTAACCTTTCTACATTGATCTACTTAGCTTATGCACTGTATGAACAGAGAATTTCAGAGTGGCTACATATAAAGACGTCTTTGGACAGCCAGAACTTGAGAGGCTTTACAAGTAGTGCACAATCTGGAACTGAATCACAAGAATGTGGAATGGAATCCACACCTTCATCAGACAGAGGTCTTAATTTAGTGCAATATATTTGATCTATACAAATATGTGATTTGAATCTGGAAAAAAAAATCTACAACTTTGTCTCATGAAAAATTAATCTGCATTACTTTACCACAGGTGAACACCTTTTTCATCAATGTTAGAAACATTAACAGCAGCAAAGTCCTTCCTTCCTTCTGGAAGACTCCAGAATATCTTTCATGGTGTCATAACTCTGCTTGGGGAACACAGCTTTTGTGCTACAGCCTGTCTGTGAATAGCAAAGTGGGATTTCTAACTACAGAATATAGTATTTTTGGGTTAAGCTTTATCTGATCTCCTGTTTTCAGTGGGTTTTGGCTCCAGTTGTCTTTCATCCTGTAGAAAAAGCAGTTAATTAAAAGAATTCTGAACACAAATAGGTTCAAAGTATTCCATCAGAAGTCAATGACTACAGCTTCTGCCTGATCCTTAATCATCTGTATTTCCAGCTGAATGAAATAGGACACAGAGTGAATTTCAAAATAGCCAAAGACTAATTTTTCGCAGTTCTGGAAATGAGTGTTTTCAATTATTGAGCAAAGACATAACAATTTACATATTTCTGATGTTTTTATTTTGATATGCATGTCTCAAATGATTTTTCATCTAGATAAGTTATTCACAAATGAAAAATGAGTGCCACTCAGTCACACTCAGTTCTTTGAAAGAGAGTTTAGTCATGCATATTAGTGTCTGTGTATTCCTTGTCATCCTCAGGCATTAAAGACAAATCCACTTCTACTTAGAATTCAAGGCTGGGAACCCCCTGCCCATGCAGTCCCTGCAGTTTCCAATCAGTAACCATCATGAGGAGTTACTCATGAGGAGTTACACCTTTCCTCCACACTTCTTTTTTGGCATACACACGCCCCTGCTCAGGTCAGAGGTCTGGCATGACACCTGCCATCCTTTTCAGATAGCCACACAAAGAGTCTAGCTTTTCAAATCTACAATAAACTACATAAAGATGTAGACTATGGCTAAGAGTAACTTTTCCTTATGTTCCTTATTGATGTTTAGAAGAGTCATTTAAGATCCTTGTCTATTTTAGAAATTAGAAAAATGCCTTCTTTTAGATTGAGCTCCTAGAAAAAACCAAGGTGATTGACCCAGTGGGCAAAGAATGAGAAGAGGAATGTTAGGATAAAGAATAAAAAATTGTCATTTGTCTTCAGTAACACACCTAATCCATAAATGGTAAAACCCACTGTTCTCATAGCATTTCTACCCAAAAGGTCAACTGCAAGCAGGATGCTAACTGAGTAATCAGCACGCCCTGGCATTTAAAAGAAGTAGCAGAAAAAGGCCTCATTGTGATACTCTTCATAATGAAATCATGGAAAGGCATTAGTCCAAAAATGATTACAAATAAGCTTTGCTGAACCGCGATAGGTGCAGGTTTTACCGTGTGGAGAGATTAAACTGTGTGCAATCACTGCCTGGAGGCTGCACGTCATTTCACATCAATTGGCATGATGAATCTTTTACATAATGTGAATCACAGTCTAATTGTGAGTTTGATTGCATCTACTGTTCTGATCACACAACCTCAGCACATAGAGACGAGCAGGGAACTGAGCTATTGTACGGAGTTAAAGGAAGAAAGAAAAGCTGTGTAGCATGAAATGAAAGTGACATCTCACAGGATATATATTACCAAAAGTTGCTGAGCAATTTAACAACTACATGTAATATATATCTTGACAATATCAAAAAAGGCAATTAGAGGAGCATGTCTTCCACCAATAGAAATACATCATTACTGAAATCAGCAGGCTGCTGCTAGGAAACTCAGACTAGAACCCTTTTTGCCAGAGAAGATGCATTTAAGACAATAAACTCTCCATTAACTGCAATGCAGGCAGAATGTAACTAACCCAGGATTCTTAACAGAGCTGGCAGAAAAACTGGTACTATATGCTTCAAAGATATTTCTAAATATCAGGTTCAGTCATGGATTTGTTGTAAATCATCTTGCAAAATAAAGCAAAAATCGATCCTCTATGGAAATTATATTGCTTCTATTACCATAGGAGCTGAGGCATACAAAATCCGTAAAGTATTTATTTCCCAATACCATTACAACTATTGTCTTCACTTTATAAAAGTGAAATGGAATATCAATTAATTAAAGAACTTGTCCTAGACACTACAGGAAATCTACAAAACAGCAAGTGGTGTTATCCAGATGGTCAGGTAGCAATTCTGTACATTAGTTACTGGAAAGGTGCAGGACTGTAGCTCTTGCCTGATTGTCAGGAGCCATCTGGATGTGGGGTACAAGGCATTCTGACATTCACTACAGAACTATCATAGCTCTCAGTCTTGCAGGAATAAAAGAGAATCACAGAATCATAGAATCATTTAGTTTGGAAAAGATTGTTAATATTGTCGATCTATCCCAAATTTGTCTGCAACTCTCTCATCTTTTAAATACATTGTATGTTTAGGGCCACAGCATTTTTTTTTTTACTTTTTTTTAATATCATATACAGTTTTTCTAAAAGGCAACCCACTTTTTCTCTGAAACTCATTACAGCTAAAGACCAGGGAATAATTTCAAACTTGGATTATGTGTAAGTGGTTGGTTGGAGCTTACGCTACTTCTGTTTAATTTTAGATGATTGTGTAAAGCATTTGAAATAATTCTAAAACAGTAGATATCAATAGAAATAAATATGAGTCAAGGGTTGGCATATCAGCTGACATAAATCATAGCTCCAGTGGTGGAACTACGACATTTTACCTCTGCTAGACAACTGTTCCAAGGATCCTGGAAATGAACTACCACTTAGCGCAGAGGTTTGCTGTGTCAGCAATTTTTTCTCTTACAAAATCGATAGCTTAGCTCTAGGATAGGATAGCTCTAGGATAAACTTTAAATGTTTTTGGGGCCAACAAAGGTATTTGGATATTTGGATTAAATTTGCATCTTTTTGAAAAATGAAACTTGTAACTTTTCTCTAAGAAGTCCTTTTTCTGTTTCTCTGTTTCTGCTGCATCTCTTCTGTATTTTTCTTTTTATTCTTGGATTTCTCAGCCTCCTTTGGACTGAATACTTTTGGGATCCTCCCTCGTGGGGAGCCCTGCTTATCTCAGTTCTTATGATTCGAAGAAAGCTCCCGAGCTCGTTAGAATCTTGTTTCTCATGTTAATTAACAGGTGATCACAAAACTTAACAGGTCTCTCCAGGCTGGTTACAAGGTTAATCTTTGCAATTTGGTACATTTCTTTCTTCTGATGGTACAAACAAGGCCTTGTGGCACACTTCGTGTCTGATGCACAAAATGGCCCCGAACTACGCAGTTCTTTTATCTTTATACCTATTTTTACCCAATTAACAATAGACACGTATATTATTTTTCTTAATGACCCAATGACCCATCACCTCTGTGATGCACTGCGGCATTTTCTATCCAATCACTCACTATTACCCAAAAACCTCTAGGAGAAGAACATGAAGAAGAAAGAAGAAAGGACAAGGGACAACACCCTAAATCCTCCATATTGTCTCCTATTCTCTAAACTAACTTTTTCACCCAGTGATTTAAAAAAACTTTCTAATCTATACACCTACACTTTTAGCTTTTTTCATCTAACTTTAACATTTGTTTTCATGTATCACCATGAAAACATGCTCATGAATTTCATATTATATGAAATTCAGTGTTTTTCTAGAACTTATGACTAAGTATCAGAAGCAAGGGCACACACTCTGTATTCCAGACTCCAACAAAACTCTGATCTTGGATCTCTCTGCTGGATGCCTCTGCTGGGATTATCTCTGGCCTGTATTTCAACATTTCTGATGTGCTGACAGTCAGTCAGCACCTACTTTAACATTTTTTGACCCTCTATGGGGTATAATGTAGTATAATTAAGTTGTGCAAATCTGAGTATGGAATTATCATTGCTCCTTGGGGATTTGGAGTCTACTTGTAAATAAGAAATTAAAACTAGCACGTCTCAGTTGACACTACAGTGCACAGTGATGTTTACCTGGGAGCAATTTCACAAGAAAACTGAACCATATTTCTCCATTCAGAATCTAATTATTTAGTACATGGGACATATGAAATCTGGCAAATAAGGAATTTCTGGACTTTCTGGACTCCTTTTTTCTGAGATGCCTCAAAAGAAGTCAGAAACAAAGTCCATTACAATGATGTCCTTCTTGACAGTTAGGTTGATATGAAGATGATTTAAGCCCCAGGAAAATGCATATAACAAAAAAAAACCCATAGGATAGGGCAAATGCAAAAAGCAGAACTTTCTCATGCCTCAGACAGATGGAAGAAAAAAATATGGAACTGAGTAATTAGACTGGCATGTGAATTTCCCCTCATTTGATATCAGCTCAAGTATCGAAGTTTAGAGATACAAGGAATGTGATTAAGGTAGAAAACATTGGTGCTACTGCTGATTTCATCAGGACAGCAGCACCTTTCCTCAATAATTTAATTTTTGCAAGCATTTGGTATCATGATGAGAGCAGAAAGCAGCTGCCTTTAGCAGGAACAGAACACAGAACAGGCTAAGAGGTAGCATGAAAATAGGTCTGCCAAAACTTCTGGACTTTAAAAAGGCTCAAATTTCCCTGAAACATTCTCCATTTTCCTCATGTTAAAAAAGCTACTACAAAACACCCAGGAAATCATAGAAGTCTACCCTTATCATACAGAAGGATCATTTCTGTAAAAGGTATTAGTTGTAAATGTTATCTGACTTATCAGGTATTGAAGGAAGATTCATAGCTCCAGCTGTAAACAAAGGGCGCTCATTAATTAGTTTTGAAACACAAAAATAGAATGAGATACAAAGACAAATCAGTGGCTCATGCCAGATGGTCAGGTAGCAAATCATAAAACTGCACCCATCTTGAACCACTCTTGCTGGCATAAAAGCCATGGAGGTTTTGAGAGGTAGCCAGTCACCCCAGACAGGCTCATTACTGCAAGTAGCATTGAATTAAACAGCGACATAAAGAGTCACACAATATCTCAAACTCTAACACATTGATTAGCTGATTACTTAAGCAAAATACTGCAGAGAGCTGTGTGTGCCAGTGTGCATGCATTTAAAGTACTACACATGCACAGGTCACTCACATACCACATTAAAGTCAATAAATTAAACATGAATCGTTGGGCACGTTAAATGAATTGCAACCCATAATCATCTAAGTAGCAACAAGGCATTCATTTAACCTGACCTAGATGGATTATATAAGGAGTTATTAAATATAACAGGAATACAAATTGCAAGTTAGAATCCTTGGAACTCTTTTCTGGTTGAAGGGATTTTTATAAGAAGTCAGTAACTGAAACTATGCGTAGGTTTGATATTTTTGGACCTATTTCACTAGACACTGGTTTATTGGGGTAGTTTATATGCAAATCAGATAACATGAGACTATAAATTACGCAGCCATGTGGTGGTCTACTTTGAAATTTTGTGCCTTGTCTGGGATAACAGAGTGGTAGAATACAGTCAGTTGTGTCAGGTATCTCCAGACTTGCAAAGCAGGCATATTTGGCATAACTAAGTGAAGAGGAAAAGGTTTTTTTGAACTTATTCTGGAATGCACAACAGTTACTTAGATTTGCTTTATCTTCTTATTCAGAATGATTTCATGGTTCAGAGAGAATAGCTTTAGTTCCTTCAGTCAAAAGATTTAAGGTGAAATTCATCTGATTAAATGCAGAGGCCTGCTCTTTATCTGAGTCACCCCAGTCTCCAGAAATAATCAGTAAAAAATCTAGTCACTATAGACTACAAAGTCTAAGACAGAATTTCTCTAACTCTAAATAGACATTTTAAATACATCTGATGGACTGAATCCTAAAAGGGTCTGTTTCTCTACAATGAATATACAGGGAGGTGCAGAAATAGCTGTTACTTGTGTTTAAGGAAGATGAGGTGACTCCTATTCCTAGAATCTGCTCTTGGTTTTCCTCTAACCTGCTGTAAGGCTCTGGAGGCCTAAATGGTATAAAAAAAAACCCCTGAAATAACAGGAATGTTATTTCAGGTGTCATTACTCTATTGATGACATGTATTAGGCAGTATCTTTCAAACATCTATATTTAATCACAGTGACTTTCAATTTTCATCTTTTGTACTTGTGCTCTGACACCTATTCTGTGTGTTCTGCATGTATATTTGCATATTTATACATTTGTATGGTCTTTAAACAATAATGTCATACAGGATG
Organism: Poecile atricapillus; assembly: GCF_030490865.1. Classification (NCBI taxonomy): domain Eukaryota; kingdom Metazoa; phylum Chordata; class Aves; order Passeriformes; family Paridae; genus Poecile; species Poecile atricapillus. The sequence goes on from NC_081250.1 coordinate 11,707,490, forward strand.
TAACAGGACAGAACCTCAGTATGAAATGTGCCTCTTTGTATAATACCATACTGGTAGTTAACAATGAATTTTTTTAACTGTTGGCATCATCTGAGGTTAGAAAATTTTCCTTACCAGCAAATGTTAATAGGCCATGGGCTTTAAAGAAAAGACCAACCAAATTATTCTTCACACTGAAAAAAGAAAAATTGAATGCCCTCACTGTATATCCCCAGCTATACTTGGAAGGTGACAATGACAATAAATTTCATGGGAAAGTTACCTGAGGATAATAGCAAAAGGAATAATAAAGAATTCCTGCCTAAATTTACACCTGAAAAAGAGCATTGTAATGTGGATTGCTAAATTTATTTCAAAAACCAACTAACAAAACAAAAGATACAAAACAAAACAAAAAACCCCAACAAAAACAACTCACAGAATAATCTGCCAAAGGGAAATGGAGTAATTTTAGACTTACGGGATGAGGATGGTCACATTAAAACAGGGACATAGACAAGGCAGAGGTGTTTAGCTCATTATTTGCTTTTGTTTTCAATATGGGTGATGGACCAAGGGGATCTCAGTGCCCTGAGCTGAAGGGCCATGAATGCAAGAATGATCAACTTCCAGTTCACCCTGCTCCAGCTGGATTCCTACAGATCTTGGGAACTCAGAGAGGTCTCAGGAGACTGGAAGCTGGAAACCGTTGTCCTGATTTTCAAGGAGTGCAAGGAGGACCTCAGAAGCTGAAGGCCTGTCAGTCTCCCTCCAGTGTCTGGTAAAACCATGTAAATGATTATTATGGGAAGTATCGAGAAACACCTGGAGAACAGTGCAGTCATCTGTCAGCACATGGCCTCGTGAGGGGGAAGTCCTGCTTGTCAAACCTAAATTCCATCTATGTCAGAGAAATTCACCTAGCTGTTCTGAGAAAGCCCACAGCTTTAATCTTTTTGGACCTCAGCAAAACTCCTCCCAACCTTGGATGTTTGCCCAGTGTTAAAATTTTGCAGGGATTTTGCAACCTGTCCACTAACAGTGGCCACCTATGGTCGCTCCAGTGAAGTCTGGGAGCATAGTGTGATCCTATTTGGACAATCCCAAGTCAATCTAAACTAGACAAAAAAACCAAACAAACAAACAACAACAAAAAATGCTTCAAATATCATCTCTTAAGAAGTGTTCATTTTTAATTCATTTACAAAACAGTGAAGAAAATATGATTATTAAGTTTAGAAGTTACCTGAAATTGGTTGTTACAAATACAGAATACAAAAGGATTTACTGAGGATCACTGAAGGACCATGTCTGTAAATTGGTTACTTTTTAATTTCTGTGACACTTAAAAGAAGACTTTTATTTATGTAAGTCCAATGAAAGGCCAAATTAATCTCCAATGAAAAATCCCTGAATAAAAGAGAAAGGAGCTGTGTTATAGAGAAAAAACTGAAAGGGATATTTAGTCAATTTTCCAAACTGCCTGTAGTTTTGCATCAGTAAAATGATTTATATTGTTAATTACTTAGGAGTCAAATATATACATATGTGTAGAATTTTAGATTATATGCAGGGACACCTTGCACTAGACCAGATTGCTCAAACCCCATTTAACCTGCACCTGAAAAATTTCAGGGATGGGATATCCACAAATTCTCTAGGCCACCTGTTCCAGTGCCTCAACAGCCTCACAGTAAAGAATTTATTTCTAATACCTAATATAAACCTGCCCTCTGTGAGTTTTAAACCATTCCCCCTCGTCTTGTCATTACAGATGCTGGTAAATGTCTCTCTCCATCTTTCTGATAAGCCCCTTGAATAACAGAAAGACTGCAATAAGGTGTCCCTGGAACCTCTTCATACTTATTACTAGAGAAGATGATAAACAAAAGCGAATCAGAAAAGAATTCAGAAAGGTGACAGAATATATATTGTAGCAGCAAATTAATGTTGCACACTTAAGGCAAGTATAACTTTGACTATCTGAACGCATTGTAAATTATTATTTAACAGAAGCCAGCCCCAGTAATCAGCTATGTGCTACTGCATGACCTCATCCAAGTGCAATATCCATGCAAGCAAATTAAGCAATATTACACAATGAAAAATGAAATAAAGTTTATTATAATTTCATTAGTGTGTGTCATGCTTTCACCAAGTGTCCAGGATTTTACCACGTGATTTTTTTCTATATCTCTAGGACTAATGAACAAAGAATAAATAGTTTTTTTGCATTAAGGTTGCAGAGCACAGCTTGTCAAACAGCATGGTTACCAAATAATATTCCACTTAAGTGAATGCTAAAATTTTTATTACTCAAAGTAAATTACTGAGAGTCTCCAAAATAGCCTATACTGTAATCACCCTTCATGCCAGGATATTATTCTGAGATAAAATCTATGTTGCTGTGAAATTAGACTGGACTTATCCAAGCCATATGGTTTAAAGCTATCTTGAGTGTCTTTTTATTACAATATAGTCATCCTGAGTGGTACAGCTCACAGATTTAGACATTTAAATTTAGATGTTTACAAGTGAGATAAGATCTCATTACAATCAAGAGAGATCTAATCGGATAAATTTACTGAAGCCTAGAGATCTATTCAGTCAACCTTAAAAAAAACAATTACTTTTGAATATTTATTTTAGGCTATCCATAGAATTTTTCTCAGCATAATACAAACATAGCACTGCCTTGCAATGCAGTGTCAGGATCCTTAGCTGGGTGATCCTAATACCAGTAATACAGTAATACCACTCTGTTATCTAGGCTTTGAAATCTCTGCCATCTAGGTTATCTGTTATCTAGAAATTTCTTTGAGATTTTAGTCTTTATGGATTGAAATGCTGCTCTCTTAATTCCTTTTTTTTTATTATCATACAGAGCACAAATAGACAATAATTTTTAATTTCCATCTCAATTTGAGACCTGACTTGAAGCTTGGTTTATACACAGGATATCCAGAAAAAGACAAATGATAAGTGAGGAAATACAGCACTGTTTCCTGGATAAAGGTAAGTATCCACAAAGGGAGAAATAATCTCTTATAATGTTTGGTGCATAAACCAAAACCTGACATTTCTTAGTCCTTTACTCTAAAAACTCTCTTAGTCTTTCAGAAGAGGCCAAGCTGCCCAGGACTTACCTTCAGGCTGTCATGCTGGCCACAGCAAACAGAAACACAACTGGTTGTGCATAGTTGACCAAGTTCTTACTGTACAAAAGGAAACTAAAAGATAGAAGACCAGTATGACAGAATCAGAAGCTAAATTGATAGGAAAGGAAATGAAGACATAATCTTAAAGAAAGATTTCTGGACTTGCTCAGAACAAAAACTGGTGATATCTCATCCTTTGATACTTTTTTTTTAAGCCTGGGAAAATGATTCAGAGATAATGGAACCCATAGTCACAGTAGTACTTTCATTATTACGTCCTGCTCTGTGTGGGACTGATGTAGGTGGTGATGTTTAAGTCAGATCTGCCACCACAGACACCGGTGTGTATGTGCTGCCTTCTGTATTAAACACCTCTAGATGTTGCGCTAATAGTGCTTTATCATCCCCAGGATCCATGAGACATTCCAACTAGTGTCTTCTCTTGTAAGAAACTTCCATTTCTTTCTACCTCCTCTGATCCCTCTCCAGCTGTCAGCAAAGACCTTGGCTGAATTCTCTGTAGAAATCTGTGCTCATTGGAAGGCTTTGCAGACCTCTAAAGAACTGTCATCTACTGCACCATACAAAGTCTTAGTTGGCAAGACTCCAGAGACAAAAAAAAATTAAAATTACCAAGTAACTTTGAAATAGTTTCTATTTGGCTTATGGGTGGCATGTGAATCTTTTGATCTACTTGATCTACTTGCCCATTTTAAATAACTGACAGGATCAAATCCAAGTTTCTATGAATTCAGTGACATAGACCTTTGTATACACCGAGAACTGAATTAACTTCTAAATTTTATCTGCCAAGAAAGTTGGGAATGACTATTTGGTAGTCTGGAAGATTAAGTCATAAAATTTGAGTCTAGAGGAAAAACTCAAGTAACCTATAATAAGTTTTAAAATTTATCCCATAATATAACATTCCTGAAAATTTTAATATCACACAAACCACTTTTAAATTAAATTTGAGAAGGAAGAGCTAAAGCTTATTTTTGAAATTCTGAATTGCCTTTAAGTAACACATTATTTGTGATGCTTTTTGACTCCTAGGTGATAATTTATGACAGCTCATATATTTGACAGAATCTCAGGAGCACAGCACAGGTGAGGTTGGTAAGAATCTTTCATGAGATCCAAGCCTGCTGCTCACCAGAAGGTCAGCCAGAGCAGGATGGTCAGGACTATGTCCAGACAGCTTTTGAATAATTCCAAGGGTTGAGACTCCACAACCTCCCTGGGCACCCTGATCCAGCACTGTCACACTCACAGTCAGAAAGTTTCCTGGTGTTTAGAGGGAACCTCCTGAGCTTCTATTGGTGCCTCTGGTCCTGACACTGGGCCTGGCTCCATCTTCTCGACCCTCTCTCTTTGGGTATTTATGTACATGGGTAAGATCTCCCCTGAGCCCTCTTTCCTTACTGGAATTCTACTTGACAACTAAAAGTTATTATTCTAGTCAAAACAAACCATATCAATTCCAAGTTCTTAGGTATTTCCTCATCAGGGCAAAAGCTAAAGAGCTGAAATGGGAAGCTAAACAGGACATAGTGACTGAGCTCTTTATACGGGCTTGCATGTCAATATCGATTTTGGAAGAAAATAATTTCAGTCCTATAAATGCAATGACTCTGTAATAAGATCACTTTAAGAGAAAACCAATTTTGATTGTGGCTGTGAAGGCTACTGGAACCAACAGACCAAAATCTATTTTCAATGAATAAGCATGGGCATGAAAAAAAATAAATTATTACTTTACTAGAATTTCTTTCTATATATTATAAGAACATCAGTTAGAGAAGTGACAAGTTATCAGGTGGTTATAAGTCAGCAGGTGATTATCAGCTGAAGAGTTTTACCTAGTTAAGTCAAATGCACTCTATTTCTCTGATTGCATTTAGAACAGCATATTGTGCATATGATTGCCTGCCAATGATTCTCCTGGCAGAAGGATCAAGTCCTAATTTGCTTCAGAGGGCTGCCAACAGGATGGCAATCCTGACTTGTATCTTAGCATTGACTAGAAGATTACCCTGACACCAGAGAAGGGTATTTCACCACTTCTGTGCAAATCATTTGCAATGCATTTTAAGCCACGTTTAGATATACATTATATATTATACATTTTCTCTTCCTGATTAATTCCTCCACTTTCTCCTTGTTAGAAATTGTGGCAGCATTTTGCCTCCATCAGGGAGAGCAGGTGAGCAGCTCCAGCCATTCTATGCACCTGCATTAATGCTAAATCAGCTCTCATGAATTGTGCATGAGATCCAATACGTTATAGTCATTAACCCTGGCACAAAGTAAAAAAAGCTTCTTTAGGCAAGACTTTCTTTTACCATGTCAAGCCAGAAATAAACACTACAGAAGGTAGTGAATCAGACCCTAAAGATTTTTTCCTTTTACTTGTACTAAAGGATGAACATGTTAAATTAGGAAACATCAGCTGCAGGAGAAAAAAAGATGAAACCGTGACATATAAGGACTACCTGTAATTAGTTTAATATATAAATTGCTTAGTTGTCCATGATCCATAACAGTAACTAAAGTTTTAAAGTACATTTATATCCATTACGTGAAGAATAAGCCTCATAACCTACATTCATTCCCTTAGTCCACTAATTGTGTTTTCTTCCTGAAAAATTTTAATGTTGCCATTAAATGAAAGAGTCCATGATTACAGGGCTGTACTATTTTCTCTTCAGTACCATAAAATGCTGTAGCTCAGTGATGTGCTTCCCTCTAGTGTTCACATCAAACAAAATCTGTAAAATACTAGGCTATGAACCAAACTATGTTAATTTTCAGTGGTGATTACACATTCATTTTACTTAATATCTCAGACTGAGGCTCCAGGTGAAGATAACACAGGATCAGTTTCACAGATTAAATTCTTCACTCATAAATTGCAATGCAACATTTCCTCCTTCTAATATCTCTGTTATTATATGAAAATTTAACTGCTTTTCATCTATTTTCTTTGATTTTTTAATCTTTTTCTTCTTTGCTTCTTCTTTTTTTTTCCCCATTCTATTTTATTTTAGTGATGCCAGCCACAGAGGTGACATTTCAGCTTATACTGCCTTTCTCAGGATCATGTAGAGCACAGATATATATACAATTAATATCATAGGCAACTTTACATAACACAGTTAAGTAGTCAGATTAATAAATAGCTATGTGAGCCAAAGAAGTGGACTGATTATTATTTCTCCTGATTGCATATCTCCCCAGGCAAATCTGTATTACTGTATTTCAGGAAAAAAACACCCACACTCAAAAAAAACCAACCAACCAACCAAACAAACAAACAAACAAAAAAAAAAACCCCAAAAAACAAAGCAAAACAAAAAACACCCACCAACCTTTTTTTGGTTATTGATTCAGCCTCGAATTTTGAGTCAGTAACACAACTACTTGTTCCATATTGGCACTTTGGTTTTTTTCTGAATTTTAGTTGAAAGTTCCTTGTCCAGCTTTTTCCCATGCTTACTTGCATTCTTTATAGAGCATCATGCAGCTGAGAGTGATATCTGTTTCATTTCATCTGTATCATTTCAGCTCTCATTCTCCAGAAAGCTCTGTCAAAGAGCCAGTCTGGAGGCAGTGTTGACAACACCTCACAGGCCATTTGCTGACAGAGCAATGTAACTGATTCGTGTATTTTACTATCTTTTTTTTTTTTAAACTGACTCATAATTAAATGCATTGTCTCAGTTCAACAAGAAGAAAAATATTCTGAATCAGATCAACAAAGTCAAAGCAAATTACTACACTAACATTTTCCCTTTAGAAAATAAAATTAATCTGGAAATGAGAAATTTCTTCTCTAGCAGAAAATTTAAGTGCGCAAAATTACCATTTTCACTTGCAAAGTTTGCTTTGGCAAAATACATTTTTACACTTGAATACAAAAATCCTCTCAGTAGCCAAATATACTATGATCTCTTTCCTGATAATGATTATTTAGCTTCTCAGGGATTTTCTGGTAGCATACTGGAATTCTTTAGATCATAGTGCTCCTTCATACACATGGTGTAGAGATATCAAGTCTGTGATGAAAGTATGTGTGTGTGAGCAAGGGAGAGAAAATATCTTTAAAATGTAGACTTGCCTTTAGGTAACACATTTCTGTCTTATTGGCCTTTCCTGTTTCTTTGTGTACTAGTCTGGGAATTTTATGAAGTCAGTATTTTCCTGTACTTGCTGAAATAGCAAAGTTTCAAAGCTTCATAAAACACAAATGCCATTGCACAGAAAAATGGTATAAATGGATATAGGAGGCAAGGAATTTCAAGTCCCAGATCAAGTACCTGAGTTTTATCATCTCAAGGGTATGATGCTGTGAGAGATGGAGAGAATAAGGGGAAAAGAGAGTTTACAACTTTAGGAATGATTTTACTTCTTAATGATTTAACTGAGTTTTAGAAATACTACTGCAGGCTTAAGAGGATTCAGAACAGAATTTTTGCAGGACTAGTTCCAATTATCTTTATAAACATTGTCTTTCTCTCTAGAGCACAGTGCAAGATGTGCTAGAGAAAGAGCTGTAGAAAAACTACTGCTCTTTTCTTATGGTTGTTCTTTTTTGGAGGGGGTTTTGTTTGGTTGGGTTTTTTAAGCATCATTTGCTTCTTCCTTGCTTCAGAAAATAAATTTTATGTGACTTTACCATGTGTCAGTCCATCTGTCCATGTGGCAGCCCTCTGATAATCACTTCAAGCCAATTTCAGCTAGTAAGGGAGAAGAGGCCCTAAGAGATATGAGGAAGCTGTAAGCTTTGCAAAAAAATCAGTGGCTTGAGAAGAGAGAAAAATTGAATATCCTTGTGGAAGGAAACACTACCAAGTACAAGACACATGAGATCATGGGCTCAAGACTGTTTTCAAACAGCCCACACATGCAACCAGAGCTAAGCGCAGCAGGTCTGCCCAGGCAGGGGCTGCACAGCAGCTGTGAGATATGGCAGAAACTGGCAGTGCATTGCAGGACACTGATAAGTGCCATGGAGAAACTGTGAGAAAGAAAGTGGAAAAATCTGCAAAAGATTGTGTTTCCTCAAGTCTGCTGTTCATGGAACAACTCATTAGCAGTTTTCTACTTCCAGAGGAAGGCTCAATGGAGGATCCAGCTTCAAGTGTCATTCATACTACTTTCTTAACTGCGTGAGGTTTCTTTTTTCCTATTCTTTTGAAAAAAAATTAGGAATGTATGAAACCGAGTCTCCTGAAGTCTGCAATACAAAACTAGGTTCAACAGACACTTCAATTTTCCTTTGTATGGAACTGTGAAATTTCCTTCCCCTAGCAGTGCCAATGAAGTCAAGGGTAGTAGAAAGCCCAAGAAGTACAGCTGCTTTGAAAATTAAAAGAACATAAAAAGAGAACTCCAGGGCTGGGAAGAAGAAGTTTAGGTCTTAACATGGGATATAGAGTGTGCTCAGTTTCCATGCCTCTGAACGGGTCATAAGTGTTTGGAAACCTATTTGCTTAAGAATGGCTGCTAGTTGCACCCCTGCAGCATCTTTGAGGAGCTATGATTAAGATACCCATCCCTACAATCAGAACAATAGCATTTTTCTCTATCACAGGAATTATGTGCAAAGAAAAAGGCATGTTGATGATGATGAAGCAATCAGATACTGCTGTAATCAGTAACTTCAATTGTATTTGGGATGGCTGATGCAGCCGGTCTAGAGGCAAGCAACAAAGACCTGTGAAAGATATTCTCTGCAAAACCTTACTTCTAAATCTGCTGTTGCTGTCCTCAGGCAGGAGGTTATCTGAGTCTGTCTCACACAACACATACTTGCAAAGAGAGCCACCATAGCCCAGTGTTCTGTTGATAAGTGTCTGATTTTCGATGACCCCTTTTTGTTTCAGAAGTTCAAGTAGCCTAACTCCAGCTCTGCTGAGCTGTACTGTCACCTCCACAAAGCACCAGCTTCTTTTTGTGTCCCATGGTGGCTATGCAGCCAGAGGCTGGTTCAGAGCTGTGCACACAAGACTGATGTCTTAGTTTAGGGCAAATCTGGGAGAAAAACTCCAAATGGAGTTCCCCCAGAAAACCAAAATTCAAACGACCCCTCCCCACAACTGGTTCAGGAAAAAAAAATAAATATTTCCTTGGAGAGAAGTGGAAAAAAACTGTTTATTTAACAGAAATTGAATAATATTAAACAATAAAACCTCTCACTGTTCGATGGGATGGCAAATCCAGGAAGAAAAGTTCTTTTCATGTGGTGTAGCTCGGCTCGCTCAGGCTCTTATCAGTCCCTCTGGCGCTGGAAAGTGCCGAGGCCCAGGCCCCGGTGGGCCACAGGCGTGAGCTCCCGGGGTTTGGCTGGGTGTTTTTCAGTCCAGAGAAGGTTTGAACAGATCCAGGAAAAAAAAGAAAAAAAAGTCCAAGGAACTCCTCTGCCTCAGCTAGCTAAAACTAACTAAAAGCCAGAGAGAAGCTCTGTCCCGCTGTCTGTCCATGCTGCAGACAGCATAGTCCAGGAGCGAGATGTGTGGGAGTGATGTTTTCTTTCGACACAAAAGCCAATTGTGGCTTCTTCTTCCCCCTCTTCACTCTCAGAGCCAGCCTTAAAGGTGCAGAACTCAATACATAACATAAACCAGGTGACTGGGGATACCAGTATCATAAAGTCACCCCAGGACACCTGGCAAGCACCTGGGGCTGGGGGTTACCTGGCAGGCTAAGGAGGATACAGGCTTTTGTTCCTCCCATATGACCCATTTCTCACTGAGTGTCATTGATGCTCTCTTGTCATGTTTCTGGACTTCTAACCTTCAATTTGAAAGTCCAAAGGTAGTAAGGGAAGGTCCCTATAGCTTAGCAGCACCTGAAATATATCACTGCCATTATGAGACTACAGGCTTTTCAGGTTCTTGGGACTGAGGTTTGTAGGCTTGGTTTGAACTTGGCCTGCCTGGCCTTTTCTACTGGCTTGTTTAGATGTAACAGCAATTATTCTATGTGGACGGGTTGCTATGCCTAATTAGTTTCATCTTTGCTTATCTTTCAATGGTAAACCATAGCTTTTCTACAGACAGAGTAAAAAATAATTCCTCTGCGTAGAGGGAAATATTTCCCTTTTCAGCATGATGCTGTAGTGGTAGAGCAGCACAGGGATGGCATGACAGGGGGGTGGTAACAAAGGTCACAGGGTAGCACTGGAGGTGTCAGGGATGCAGGTAATTCTTCAGTAGTTAGTTAACAAATGGACACATGGAGCTGGTTTTAAGGGTCACAAAAACTAGTTTTAAGGGTCAACAAAAAAACAAAGAAAAAGCATCTAATATTTGTAAAACATTTTACATACAACATTTTGATACAGTACGATGTTTCAGACATTAACTATGAGCAAGGTGTAATCTGTGTCAGAAAACATAAAAACAGCTTAAAGTGAAAAAGAAACCATCAACATGATATTTGCCTGACAAAGGGGAAGAAACCCCATCATTACCATCATTCCTCCCAGGACAGAGTGTGGGGGCAATGAACCTTTATGCAACACCCTGCTCCCTGCTCTCTTTGTGACAAAAAAATGGACCCTTTCCTTTTTTATTTCCTCATTAATTAGATATAGCAATTCCTTTGATCATCCTGTTGAGATTTAAATTGTATCAACAATAAATTCTTGGCTTTATTCAAAAGGTGTGTTTCTTTTTTTGTATTACAAAATTTTAAATTTAGCAGACAGACAAACAAGTACAATGATTACATAAACTCTCTTTCTTTGGATGCCAGGCTTAGAATTGAGATCCAATTGCAGCAACAGAGTAGAATCCACTCACTCTTATTTTCCTTTTTTTTTCTTTTTTTTTTTTTTGGTTGTGACACAACTCTTCTACAAAAGTCTTTTGTCAAAAACTACAAGAGCTAAGCCTTCCTTTCACAGCATCAGTGTGGATACTTTCACATCAATAATCTAAATAGCAGCACTAATTCAGCACCAGACTAAGAGACTGCTGGGTTATTCTAATTTATTTAAAACTGAATTAAGGGAGATTTACTTCAGAACATAAGAGAAACCTTTATACAAAAAGAATAGTTGAGATTGGAACAGATTAGATGTAGAGGCAGAAAAGCTTTGTAATTTGAGCTTTTTAATTACCAGTTAGCCAGGCTATTATGAATGAATATCTCAAATGTATTCAGGCTTGAGCTGGGGCAGTGGGATGGAACAGATGGCCTCTTCAATCTTCTTCCTGCTGTATTTCCTAAGATAATTCTATACTTGCTGCATTAATATTTCCTAGTTCACTCATTTTCCTTTGTTGTTGTACCTTGGACTAAGGCTAGAAGTTTGTTTTTTCCTTTTGTGGCACAGAATCCCAAAGAACACGCAAATCTATAGTGATGTACAGAGAAACCATCTCACTGAGAGAAAAGCAGCAGCTAATGCTCATTCCTAAATCAGCCAACTACTCCTGGATGTATAATTTCTTCATTTCATTTCATAGGACCTGATGGACTGTAGAATTTTATGATATCTTTGAGACTCTGAGCATCCTTGTAATGGCACAGAGGAAGAATTTAGTTAGGAAGTTTCTTCTGCAGTGCATGTATGGTTGACATTAACAGGGCAAGGTTATCTGGGTTGTAAGGACAGCTGGTTCAGGAAGGGGTTTAGTTAATTCAGTGCAGGAGACACAGTGAAGGAACAGAAAATGTTATCAGTTTAAAACAGGACACGAACTGTGACCAGCAGCAGATAGCTGAAACGACAGCAAGGGTCAGAATTCCCACTGCCCGGTGTGCCATTCAGCACCCACCTGTTCAGCCCATGAAAGGCTCAGCCAGCACTTTGCAACCCATGTGAAAGCAAACACCACGGTCAGGGTCTCAAAGGAAAGACCAAATATCTTACACAATATTTGGAGAGGCTTGTGGCACTGCATGAGACTTATTAGGGGGTATTTTGAGGGAATTGAAGGATTGTGAAGGCCTTACTGTGGGATATTTAGGGGAAAGGGCAAAGGTAGTGGCAGGGATCAAGGTGGATTGGGGAAGAGCAGGTGTGGAAAATTGAAGAATAAACTAAAAGAGGACAAGTCACAGGTAAGCAGGTGGCAGGCCAGGATACTTGTCCTGTACTTGACATCTCCACTAAACTCTACTATTTTCTGTGCAAGCAGGCTCTCCTGCTCTCTGCTCTGTGTGTGCAAGGGCACGTGCTCTGCTGCTGAACTTCAGGGCCACCTACCAAACATAAGGCTAGCATCCAGACAGAGCCAAGGACTGAGTGTTTGACAGAATGAATGGAAGAATTCTAACATAAAGTACATTTAGGATTTAACTCTATTGTTAAATCCATTGCAAAAAAACAGTCAGAAAATGTCTGCGCAGCTAATAGGCCTCACATTAGTCTTTTTTTGCATTGAATATAAGCACCAATGTAGTCAAAATACAGTATATAAAGCAGCTTGTGGAATATTACTAAAATTACACACAAATCAATAAAAAAATGTTATACACTTCAGGTTTATGGTAATATCTTCAGTGTCTCCAAAGGCTCCATATTGACCTGATTAAAAAAGATTTGAATCATATAAGAAAATACTTAAAATAACCTCAGTAAAGGCAGCAGATTGTTACCTAGACAACTTGACTCATCTGCAGTGCTAAAACCAAACATTGAGTCTATCACAGCTGGGAGAGGTGTGACCAGCATAAATTCTTAGGGCTTTCTTTTAAAATTGACAGTTACAACATAGGTTCTAGATTTCAAACATGAAAACATGCAAAAGACAAGACAGGTCTAACCACTGGATAAAGAAGGACTTTTTAAATTTTATTTATAGGCTGTTGAATTCATATTTAAGATTTTTTTATGCTATAAATTATATTTCCCTAGTACAGCGCCGTTGTTTCCTGTCGTTTACAATTGTTTCCTAAGACAAAGAGAAACCCTAAGCACCTTTTTTACAAGTTACATGTTATTTTGAAATCTAGTCTGTTAAAGTTTAATTTTCATGTAGATTAAAAAAGCCAAAAATTTGTGTGAGAACAAAATACTCATATAGGAACAAAAGACTCTTGTAAATACAACATATGTATTACAAGGTATGAGGGGTCCCTCTGCTGGGTTTTTATGTTATTCCAGTCCTGAGATACAACGCACACAAAAGCTCACGCTGCATAGTTCAAACAAGTTTTGGAAGAACTAGCAAAGAAATTAACACTCCTCATAGTTCAGTTGTAAATATTCTTAAACTAATAGGCAAGACAATAAATGGTGTGACAGACATTTCTGAGGAAAATGTATCCACCAGAGTCATGTGCATCTAAACTGCTGCAGAGGCATCTAGATTTTCACTGCAGGAAAAGTTGCATAAATTGCAATACTCCTAAAATATCATTTTCAAGAAGTCTATGATAGTTGAGCACTGAAGATACACCAGCCAGAGAATTACCATTTACTTCTTCAGAATGTTATAAAAACCTATACAGAAAAACAAGCAGGTTGCAAAGTCACCTTTGCAACTACCCAACATCCTAATCCCAGGTGGAATTTTCAGCATTAAAATGTGTAAGAATATGCAATTTTGAGAACAAAAGAAATACAAAATAAGCAAAGTAAGGTAACATGGGTGTAGCACGCTGCTCTACCCACATGGAGGTAAAATAGCTTCAAAAATACCCTATTTGCAAAAGTTACCAGTGATAGATGGAGAACGGCTGCTGTTGGTGTTGAAGAATGCTGAGCCCAGCCTTGCTTATCAATCCCGAAGTTAGACATTCTTACAACAAAGGTTTCCTGACAGAAGCTGGCACTGAGCAGGATGTGGTAGACAAAATTCCTGATAAAAGAACCAACCTGTTATAGCACTGATAACTTATTTAAAGCCCCTGAGCTGGCCCAGCTGGCCCAGTGATATATGACAGATAAATAAATCGCTTTATCCTATAAAAGCCCAGTCATGCTTTTTCATGGCAGGATCTTCTAACACTTTTATTGGAGTGTGTGTGGAATTTGCTCCCTTGAGTGAGGATGTCCCTCAAGGCTTGTCCTTGAGTCTGAGTGACAGAGATTTGCCCGCAGTCATTGGGTATGGGTAACATGGGTATGAGTGACATCAGTCTCTACTTAATAAATATTTTTGTAGATTTAAAATCACTACTACAATACTGCTACAATACTTAGTATGTTATAGTTAGTTTTAGCTACCTATATGGTGTAGTAAATTATGCTGATTGAGATCTTTTAGTCTAATCATTATCACCATCGATTTAAATCAGTAATTTGTGTCATTGATATAAATGTATTTGTTTTGCCATCCTTAATCCTTCAGGATTAAACAGTATAAAGGCTTGGTTACACCTATACAATACTTCAGATCTAAACCTTTGAATAAGAATGTGGCTAAGGTTGAATTCAGCTGCACCTAGACTCCTGTTTACAAAGAAATTCAGAAAGCAAGGAGGTCCTTTGTGCACCCTGTAAATCAATGGGACAACGTCTCTAAAAAACTCTGTCTGAAGCTTCTGTTCTGGCCATGACAACAGGTAAAGGCAATCTGCACCAGAATTATTTTCTAAGTAGATTTGTAAAGGATTCTCCTGGCATAGTGCTACTCACAGGCTTGGAAATAGAAACAGAGATAATAGTCTATAATGCTATCAAACAGCCCATAATGATATCAAACAGTGCCATTCTGCTGGGAATTGTGTCATAATGGGAGGCAAGGAAACATAATAGAAGGAATAAATAAAAGCAGTCAAGTACATAAGATTATTTATAAACAATAATTCAAGGAATTAGCTGAACTAAGGACTCCAGAGCCTGAGGGTGGAGGTTTCTGGTTTCAGTAAATGTGAATGCTGGGTGATGTCTAAGAGACACAAGTGCCTCCCTGCAGTGAGGGCCCACTGCTGGCACTGACAGTACCCAAGAGCACACTTTGAATAGGAATATTAAAAATATGCATTTGAAACAAAGAACCAAGAATTCTCTTCTGTGTATATCTGAGAGGGATAGTTCCTCCTGAGAGGGAAAATTCCTGAAGTGCTCCTCCACAAAACCTGTCTGATCTAGGGCAGGTCGTGTACTCCCAGTGACCTTTCCCTGCAGTAGGAACACCAGATTTCATCTGCGTGTTTCAACATACCAGGCTGAGGTTTTCCCTTTGTACAACAGCTAGAGTTTAATTTTCCTCATTTTATCGTGCCATTTCAGGAATAATGTGTTCTCTTTTAGAAAACAATTCTGGTTTTCTTTGTGCTGCAACAAACATGATGAAATATCTTACAAGGTCTCATTTCCTGTTGGATGCTGAATGTTTTATTCATTTCAGCTTGCAAAATTTTTTGCAAGAGGGACAAAGTGGAGAGAAGAGACGGACAGAAAACCTGGTGGATGCAAATGAAAAGCCCCCACTTAAGATCTGGACTTCAGATTTAATGCCTTTTATGAGGTTAATATGCCATGGTTCAAGTGGGGAATAGGGTGATGAAGTCCTTGAGAAAATGTCATTTAAGCACAGTCTATTGTTTAACATTTTCCCTGGTTCATACTGAGTAAGAAAATGTCCCCTGTTCTGTTTTTCCTTTTCAGTCTGGGCAGCTAGAGAAAAGATTTGTATTTAATTTGGATTCTTTGTAGCAAAAGAATAGCTTGAAGAAGTCTTTAGGCCAGTACATATTACATTCAGGGTGTGCAGTACAGGACTAGCTGTATGACAGAGAATATGAGAATATAGAGAATATAAATAGAGAATATGATACCCTATTTCCTGGAGCATTTCACAAAAATGCTGAAGGGAGCATCCTGCAGAAATTGACTCGGCTGTTTGCTGGGCAGTTCTCATCTGGACTATTATCAGTGTACCTGCTGAGGTTTACTGCGAGTTACTTCTTTTCCCACAAATGTGTAATCTGAGTTTTGCAATATTCAGAAAGACTGTTTCACATCCGCTTAAATTTATTAGTCAGAATATATTATTTTACCCATTCATAAATATTCCTTTATTTATTAAAAAAAAACAACAACAACAACAAAACCAATTAAACAACCAAAACACCCAAATCAACCCCTATAAGAGAGAAAAATAAATTTTAAATACTGCTTTAGAAAAAAATATATTTGATTATTCTTGTAGGTTATTGGACACATATGGAATTTACATCTATGTAGGACAGGGTGTTGGTATATCTACCTAGACAGAGGAAGAAAATGTTCAGATCTTGCCCTTTTAGGGTTAAAAATGTGGAGCAAGAGCAGGAGACTCTCTTTGCCATTATAAACCATCCCCCCCCACGGGGCTTGCTTATTATAACATGTCAAACAAATGCAGTTTTGAGGCAGGCTGGGTCCTCAACTGAATACATTTTCTTCAAATAGGAACAAGAGGGCAGGAACAGGAAGGGAAATGGTGTTGCCTCATCCCAACACAGATTCACTTCTTGTCCCAACATGGTCAGGGCACGCACTAAGAGGTAATAACAAATAATTACTGAGAGGTGTCTGAACAGAGCCTGAAAAAAACAAGAGCACAAGTTCCATGGAAAATGTATTCACTTGAAGTATAGAATAGGCCTTGGAAATATTAAAGCATTAATTTGTTTGTGTAAATTCAGTCCTGTGGTCCTAGTTAATCTGAGGAGATTTACTTAGAGGGAAATTACTGCACTGAGAGAAAAAACACACCATAGACATAGGACATTATAATCTTTTTAATTAAATATAGGAATACTCCAGCATGGTGAGATTCAAACCTAATTCACTAGATCCAAATATAAAAGAAAATAACTTCCTGACTGAAATTATTGTGCACTCACCTGGAATGCATATTCCACATTTACCATATTCAGAGAAGGGAAAACAACTGTTATACAAAAGGATATAACACTCAGAGTAAATATTGGGAGCTGCAAGATGAAACAAGTATGAAGATGAATCATCAGGAATGTTTTGCTGAGCCTTTGAAGCTGTATTCCCTTTTATCTAGAGCACTCAAATGGCAAAAAGCACAATGACCATGTGATAGTTTCAGACTGGCAAGTTGCATTCAAAGTTAAAATGTTTGATCTTATATTTTTTAGCTCTCTCTGGTTACACAGTTGGGCTTGTAGATATACAGACCTTTGACTAAAATCTCTTTCTCATTGTAACTCATTCAACTAATTTTAATATCTTAGCAAGGCTTTTGACATGGTCTTCCAATGTAGCTTTTAATCAAACTGTTGAAATACAGTTTCAATTCATGGGCTATGAGTGGAAAATTGACTGGGCAGGGGACAGGTTGCAATAGAGGTTCAACAGCATAGAGAGCAGTGAATTCCCAGCACTGATCCTCAGGAGTCATGGGATCACAGAATTGCAGAATTGTTTTGTTTGGAAAAGACGCACACAACCAGTCACTGAATGCAGAAGGATTCCAAAGGACTAAAGTGTATGTATGAAGTATGAAGTGATGCTTAACACTTTGATAAGTGATTGTTAAATTGATGCCTTTTTAAGTCAAGCTTAACAAAGGCAGATGGAAAGTCTTTGTACTTGGGATGGAATAACCACACTCCGCTGCCCACTGAGTGCTACCAGCTAGAAAGGAGCTGTGCAACACACACCTGTGATCCTAGGGGACATGAAAATGAGTCAAAACTACACCCTTCCATTGGAAAATATCCTGGCCTCTGTTAGGAAGGGTTGGCAAGCAGGGCCAATGAAGAAATTATTCTCTTCCATTTGGCACCTGTAAGAACTCACCTGGAGCTCTGTGTCCAGCACAATAAAGGATATTGTCATACCAGAGAAAGCTCAGCACAAGGGTCACCAAGAGGGTTAGGGGGCTGGAGCACAAAATGAGTAAAGGCTGGCAGAACTGGCTTGTAAGCTGAAAGAGGATCTGAATGGAGGTCTACAGCTGCTTAAAGAGAACGTACAGAGAAGAGAGACTCAGACTCCTCTTGGAGGTGCAAGAGATGAAACAACTGCCAATGGATACATACAGCAACAAAGGAAACTCTGACTAGCTTGAAAAAAAACATTCACAATGAGGGTAATCAAAATATTGTCCAGAGAGACTCTATCTCTTCATACTGGATATATTAAACTCTCAGCTGGACACACCCTGTGAAACCTGCCCTAAGTCTGGCACCACTTGGAGCAGGGAGTTGGACCAGAAAAACTCCAGAGGTCTTTTCTCATCTATTTTATTAAGAAGACATATTCCTCAATATGCAAATTTATTCCATCCATTCTAGAATGGTGTCTTACCCTAAGTCTCTCTTTCTTCATTGCCTACCTTTATAGAAAATATGTAATTACATACTGCTACCTTTTAGATGGCAAGTATTACACAAAATAAATTACACAAAATAAATTCAACCTTTGTTACTTTTCATCCAGGAAATTTCTCATTAAAAAAAAAAATACCCTACACAGTTAGTGTGTTGATTATTTAATACCCAGAACAATCATAAATTTAAACCAGAAATTCTTGAGAAAAACAAACTAAACCTTACATGAGAAGACTGAAGATTAAGAAAGTGAAGAAGAAATAATCCTATAAAAATATATTTTCTTGTATACAAATTACATTTTAAATAATCAAATATATAGGCCAATAAAAATAAAAAAGCTACACTCCTAAGTTCATGTATCAGAAATTATAAATATATTACAGAACCACTCAATGATTTCTTTAAACACCTAAGCTTTTGAATAGATCCATTAGGAGCTGGCTTTGGCTAAAAGCCTCAAAGACTTGCCAGCTGAGATAGATCAAAGAAAATGATGCTGATCAATTTGAGAATAATAGATTTATATTAAGTGTTCAGATGATTTTTTTAAGCAACTACATAAGATACTTTAAGCAGACTGATATAATTTATACATTAGTGAGGCTAGATGCTAGCCCAAAGCTACAATTTTAGTTGTTAGACATCTAAGCCTGAGCTACTCGTTGCAGATTCCTTTCATATTGATAAACAACTAGATATTTCTAGACAATTACCCTGAGACAGTGTCTAAGTGCCAATAAATCACATTCTGGAGTTGCCTATTTACCTTCATTGAATGTTAAAAAACCCCAGATGACTACCTCAGAGTGAGGGCATATTGGTGTTTTGGGTCAGGAGTGTTTTTCTATGGCAAATCTCAGATCATGAGCAGGGGCACTGCTTTCATCTGCAACCAGAAGATGCAATCCAGGATCACAACCAACTACTTCTACTGAGACTAGAGTTAATCACAAATAGCCACTACAAAACCTGGATAATTTATCAGAACTCCACTCCTCAGAATCAACTCTTTGGGTTATACAGATTCATTCCTATTGCTTGCATCATTTTTCAATGATGACATAGTCCATTAATGAAATTTAGACCTATATGCTTAACAAAGACTAATCTCATTTTAGATATCCAGTCATTAACAACTCATTCATGTTAAAGACTACTCATTTATGCCACCATGAGGTCACAACTTATCTTCCAGTTCTCAGAAGGAGGTGTCACAGAAGCTCTCGATTGATTTTATGATTTAGAATTTGTCTTCATTTATTGACTTCCTTTATTTACTTAAAAGAAGAACGATGACATAAAATGTTTGATCTGTAAATATTTAAATCTTCACAGTGAGCTTCTACTGCCATTTGGAAAGTCCCCATGAATGTCATGTTAATGTGAGGTTTAAGAGACAGTTGCTTGCCTGAGGGCCATTGGAATAGGAGCACTTTTAATTTCTTTTCCTCTCAACAATTCTTAGTTGTCTCATCACCTGCTCGACAATGAATTTGAAAAGTAATCCTCCTACGATAGACAATGAAGAAATCTATGATCTCCTCTAGCTCCCTGTGTTCTTCAGTGAGACCTTGTCTTGTAGGCAAGATCTAAATCTAATGAACAATCTAACTGGTGATTAAGCTTCACTTCAGGGAGAACCAGTCAATCAGGTCTACCAGACTTGAAACAGTTTCAAAAATCACAGACTCCTGCTATACAACTCAGATGAAATTGAACAGTGAGTAAAATGACTGAATAAAAAAAGCCCCAACAAATCTACTGGAAATCTCACTGACAGATCACTAGGAACAGATGGGGCATAACTCACTGGTAATGGACTTAATAATTTGTTTCCATATTATTTTGTTGTATGTTTTTATTTAATTATTTCCTATACTTTTTTTGTTGTTTGCTTCATTTTTTTAAGGTTTGTTTAGTTTGCGGCAATCTTTTTACCTTCACTGTATCAAATTTGTACAATAAAACAAAATAACTCCACTTAATAAAGAGGTACCAAGTTTTCACAGGCAACATTACCATTTTAAGATGGCATGACATAATTTAAAAATGTACTTTTTTGCTACTTTTAGTAGCAGCTATCGGCAAGCATATAGTGGCAAGTATAGGCAGCAATGGTATCAGGCATTGCAAGAGTTTTTCTGTCAAACTACACAGGCCAGTGAGATGACTGTGCAAAATTCTGTGCCTTACAGTGAAGTAAACCCCAAATGACTTACGTTTTCAATCCAGTTATATACCAGGAATATGAAGAATAGTCATCAATTCCAGCTTGCCGTATCTCCCAAGATCCACAAGGGACAAACACATCAGTCCTTCATGAAACATGACATTTTGGAAGGCAGCCTTGAAATCAAGCTTGAGATGATCAGTAGGAGTTATGAGTATTTTGTAAAGTCACTCCTTAGCACTATTCAAAATATATTCTCTGGGGCCTTGAATCCCTCACAGACAAAATTAGGCAGCTGGCCTAAGGATTACAAGGCTTTTTCCCAGACTACAAAGCCCAGTGCTACCGACTGAACTTAGCATATAGCAAGGAAATTGGAAATTAGTAGGAATTTTAGACATTAGAAAGAATTTCTTCACAGAAAAGGTAACTAGACACTGGAAGGAGCTTCCCATGGAGGTGGTGGAGTTACCAACACTGGAAGTATTTAAGGAAGGACTGGACATGGCAATCAGTGCAGTGGTCTGGTTGACACAGTGGTGTTGGGTCACAGATTGGGCTCAATGAACTCAGAGGTCTTTTCCAGATTATTTGATTCTGTGAAATGGTCAGGGGCACACTAGAAGGAAAGGAAAGTAAATGTGTCAGACTTTTTCTCAATGTAGAGTCATAAAGTGTGGAGGAATGTGAAATTCCCCAAGTCTCACTGTTGCATCATCATCAGAGATGTTCCATTTATTGCCAGGAAGCCTGTTAATGAAATGCTGTGAATTCAAAAAAACCAAAAAAAAGCTAACTCAGCTTGAAACTGGCAGAAATGCACCGTACAAGCAATCATCCACTTCATCAAATGGACCTATAAAACAAAACAAAAACTGAGTTGGCCATTAAAAAGATTCTTCAAATTACTGTAAAGTGAGGTGTTTAACTTGTGGGAAGGGTGGAGAGTATTTTCCAGCTGCTGGTCAGAGTAAAGTGAAACCATTCAGTGCTACTCTGACCAAAAATGTGAAAGCTAGGAATGGAACATTCTGATTTTGCACAATAAAAGTCAGGTCCATTAGGCAACTGGAACAATCTAAACCGTAAGAAATTAGAAATTTTTATATATAATTTTTTTAATCTATGTAAATATAGAAAGATATACAAATATATATGAATAAATATATAAAACTATCCATGTCACACTACTGGCATTGCTTTCAAAGCCCATGGTAAAGAGAACTAAGTATTTATTACACAGACATGAGGTTTTCTAGTCAGAAATAAGTGTTTAAAAAATGGAAACCTTTCAAGTTCAGTTACCAGTTTACTTTAATCAACAGTCAACATAGCAATTTTTAAGGTCTCATTTATCTCTGCAGTTAAAAAAATCCAGTCACTACAAAAGTTTGGTTTAAAAAATTTCAACAACAGCTGTTTTTAGATCTTTCAGATCTATTGCAAATAATATTTTATGTATGGATAAATACCCATATATATACACATTGGTTTAGAATATCTTACAATTATATGGTCACCATTTAAAGTATCTTCCTGATTTCTGATAAACAGCAAGAATGCAAATAAACAGATCATATTTTATCTTGTATTATGAGATGGGTAAATCTGTAATTTTATGCTGTAAAATAGTCTAGGATTTTAGGAAAATTGTATCTATTTCTAACTATGAAAATCAAAATGTTTTAAAAATATCTAATAATTGTTATTTCAAATATCTCTTCTAAAAACATGAAAAAAAAATTGTGCTAGAAAGTTTTACTCATTGAAAGCACTATTCAGAAATACACATTTCATACTTTCCAGTTTCTATGTTGCATGAAAATCCAGATATATCTTTTTAAGACCAGACTTTATAAAATGTCTATGCCATGACGATGCATTTTCCTATAATACCCTATGTAAAATCAAAAAGACAAAATAAGACTGTAATTGTTACTGCAAGTCAGGACAGAGCTTCTTATGACTGACAAATCTAAAAGACTGAGTGGCTTGTACAAGTCTCCTAAATGTCCATTTCTGGGAATTGAAAATAAACTGGCTTCATTCTCTCTGCATATATTACCTCCTCTTCCCATTCATTTTGCAAGTTTTCCTAAAGTAAATTGCAGAATGCTTACCATATGTAGCAATTAAAAAATTGTCTTCTATAATTTTGCCACCTAAAAATGATTACAAACATTAATGCTTATGAAAATTCTTCAGTCTTATTATGCTTCCAGTGGATGGAGGTAGTCCAAAACCCCGTATCAACAATTCCAAAATGACCATGATCCTCTTAGCACAGTGTGAAAAATCTGTTATATTATAGAAATGTATCTGCCTTGTGTACATCACTCTTCAATTTAAGTATACCTGCACAAGTGCCATAAGCCTAAAATATTTTATTACAAAATGAGGCTGGCAGCACCTGGATTATGAGGCTGCCCTTTATTAAGCAGAGGAGAGTTCGACATTAGGTCTCCTACATCAGGTTGCAGGTTTATTTGCCAGGCTTTGCATATTTTAAAGAAATGAGTAATCCTAAATTTTCCCAAAAATCAAAATGAAGGTGTTTAGTCTTCCAATTACAGAGACTTCCAATTACACTGTTCAGCAGCATCTGTTTTTTACCACCCACTCAGCTACTTTATCAAAGCTACAGATAGGAATGGAAAATTGAAGCCAAAGTCACTGTAGCAGAAACCACCTCAGATGTTTCTATAGTCATCTGTTATGTTTTTATAGATTTGAGAATCCTCATTTCTGGCACAGTACTTCAGAAACAAGGACATTAAATTGTCACTGGAAATAAACTTTTCATTTTAGATTTTAATATACATCCTTGATTGTTTTCCCCCTTTTCTTTTTTAATCCTGATGCTTTTCCATGCAGTAATTCATAATAAATGACCAGCTATTGAAAGGCTGAAAGTGTATTTATAATTTCATTGACTTTTTAAATGTCAGAAATTTTTAACGACATTTTCTTTCAGGTGTTTGGTGGAATCTGGTGAATAATGGGAGTTATTCAAGTTACAGGTTAATGCATACTGGCCAGCTATTACAGTGCACCTTACATATATACTTGAAAGGAAAAAAAGAAGTAGCTATAACATTAGGCAGTAATGTCTGCTCCACAGAAAGGATTACTTTGGAACAATTCCAAAAAGGATTGAATTAATATTGGAGTCCTACGTCATACACTTCTGTTCAAGACTTCAGTTCTGAAAGCCTTAGAGATGCCTGAATTTATCACAACTTCAGCTCTTTGAATTTGATAATTCAAGCCATGTAATGCTCTTCCCCTGTACACCACTGAGCCTGACCAACATCTATCTCAGATTTAAGCACAGCACAGATCCAGTGTCTGAAGCTCTCAAGGGGGACAGTCCAGTGTTTTGAGAAGACAAAACCACACTACTTTAGTGGGAAGACAAAATGGATCAACTGAAAAGTCAATGAAGTTTAGTTTTAAAGCATATCTTGGGAAGAACAGCAATGCCTCCTCCTCTTTGTGTAAGAAATGAAACACAAATTGCATTGGAAGGCTGTGCAGCTCTCACACTGCCTGTACTGCCTGAGCAGGCAGTCTGGGCAGGCACAGGATTTTACTACATTAACACAAGTAGGATGGCTATTATGTTCATCCCTAGCTGGCACAGCCTTCCTTAAATCTCTGGGTTATAATTAATCCTAAACTGAGGGATGACACCTATGTTTCTGGCTGTTTTTATCCTACACTGTAAGACAAAGAATTGTTGTTTTTTTTTTTTCCAGAAATACTCCCCTTGTATTCAATTGCAGATTAATAGAATGGTTGAGATTGGAAGGGAATCTCTGGAGATCACCTGGTCACTAAGCAGCAGACACAACCCAGGCCAAGAAACAACAAATTCCCTTTTTAGCTCAGTCTCTCACTGTATCTGGTGTTCCAGATCTGTTTTATAGCAGCAGACTTTTCCAAATACAGTTTCCTTTGTGCCTAGCTCAGGAACCCAGAGTCCACATTATTAAATTTGTAAAGACAAAGAATGTGATAAGGCTTAAGAAGTTTCTAGAGAGTTGAAAATTGGTAGAGTTTTGCTATAATTAGGTTTCCTGTTTGTTTCACTTTCCTTTCAGTTATTGGCTTTTTTACTCCTTCATTAATTCTTTCCCAAAATAGGAATTTCATCTGCCAATCAAAAAGCATAAGGTTTTCTGATGAGAATTTAGTGAGTTTCCACCATTTTTATACTCAGTACAGGGTTTTGTGCATCTTTTCATAAATATTCTTCTGTGTTAAAAGCATAAATGACTGCTTTTAATTTATACTTTTAACACAGGAGTACATTTTTAAAATTGCATTGACTTTTAAGTAACTGAGAAATCCTATGGAATTTAATGGAAATTAAACAGTGAATTTTGAGGTTTTTAATTTTAAATTTTGAATGAGAAACTGTCACACTTCAGGGAACAGCTGGACTATATAGTTAATTAACAGACTTTTTAGAAATATTTTTGCATTATTTTCTGACAGAATTGGGTTAATTAATAAAAATTAAATGCCAGCAAGTCCTACATTCATGCACACAAAACCAGGGTAAATTTAGAGAGAGTTTTAACAAAAGACAACCTTTAAAAGATTAATGCAAGGTTAAAAGATGAGTGGCCATGATTTTGAAAATAATTGATGATTTTTTTATGTCACAATTATTAAAAGTATGATTTTCAGGGAGTGGATGATCATTACTTCCAGTAAGCCTTTGGATAGTGCCTTGGTCTGGATGCCAAAAAAATGACATCTATAATGCTTCATATTACAATACTGGTGAAAGAGATTATAAAAACCACAAAGTACTTCCAAGCATGAGCTCAGGAATATCTGTCACATAGAGCTCAGTCGTTGCATGAGAAATTGTACACAGAAAGAAATTAATGAGAATTTTAAAACAGATGCAAAAACCTCAGGAATAGAAAGCAGGGATTATTAAATCCTATGGAAGGAAATGATACCAAAAGTAGTAAGGATTAATCATTTTCAAATTAATTCAGGCCTTACCACATGTTTAAACAATCTGATCATTATTACAATTATTTTAATTAGGCAGTGATGTGGTTGTAAGAACTTCTGAAAATGATGCAGCTCCTTTTTACTGTAATTTTCTGGCTTTCAAACCAGAAGTCAATCTGGTGGAGTTAAAACTTTCTGAAGAATGTTTACTCTAGCTCACAAAAGTGTGGAAAAAAATATGCAGGAATTTCTACCAGCTTCCAGCTCTGGCACACATTGGATTTCATTGTACTTTTCATCAATTTATAAAGGTCATATGTAATGCAAAGTATAATTTACCACTACTCCAATTAGAAAATTGTTTCAGAATTCAAGAGGTTGTAAAATAACAATTAAATATTGATATGTTTAAAATTGTCCCTATATAGTATAGTGTTTTCAGTGTCTCTCAAAACAGCTGTGCTAAATACTTGGTTTTTTTAAGCAATTTCAATTTCTTATCCATGAAGCTCGGGTACCTATGGCAGTGAAAAAACACTAGCATTCTCTCCCCTTCCTGGTAAATATTTTAGTTTTAGGATTCTTCATTCTAAGCTATGATGAATTTGTAAGACAACTGCCTTGTGAAAACCAAAAATGGAAATGAATATTGTATAAATATGGTTTAGATCATGCTAAATCATTCTCCACTAGGAAGGTTAGGAATGATTACAGGTTGATATAATAGGAAAGATATGATTATGGTAGGAAAGAGTCTGTCCATGCTCACATTGAGGAGTCTCCAGAGACTTTGCTGCTCCTGGCTCTGCTAACACAAGTCCTCACTTAGGCTTTTCTGTTTTGCTCTCTAACAGTATTTAGGTTGCTCTCTGCAGACAGAAAGCCTTCTGTTGAATTTCACAGTGGACACTCTCCTAGAGATAAGAATTAAAGTAATAAAGAAAAAGTGATTGCATGAAGGTTACCAAAACACACAGTCTGAACGTCCAGATCTTCCAAGTTCCACTTCGGTGCCTTAAAGACAATTTAAAACCTACATTTTTATGAGGCCTCATTATCCATCTTCTTGAACTAGTGAAAGTAAATTTTTTTCTTGAGAGCTGTGATGCTATCGTTTCAGTTGCAGGTCTTTACTTTGAAGTTTCAAGTGGTAAAGTCAGATGGGTAATTTCCAAGCTGGGGCTACTTTTTCAGAAGAGCAGGAAACTACTTTCTTTCAGATGTCACTTTCACTTTCTGCAGTCATGTTTCACACAGCAAGGTGTGCCTTTTCAAAAAAAGCTAAAAATATAAAAAAAAAGGTGGGGCACAGTAGGAACACCCCTCCCACACACATTAATCCCAAACAGAATGGGATCTCCCAGCATAAGAAATTTCTATACTTCCATAGTGACACTGACACTATTCCATTACCTGGTTTTTGGAAAACTATTGAGCTGTTGTTTCTTCATCAAACCAGCAGAAAGGGGCCAAAACACAATAAAGACCTTGGTTCTTATCAATAAATTTTCTATGAAATATTTTTCGTTATTTAATTATTTTACAAGTCTTTTGTTTGTTTTCAAATGTTTTAAAGAGAAACACAGCAAAGCAAAATTTTACCACATCAGTGCTGAGAACATTATAAAAGGAAAACCACAATACAGGAACAAAATATTAAAGTAAAAAAGCTACAAGTATCTCAGGTGCCAGCCCCAGCCACTAATGGAGTTCCAGTGCACAAAAGGAAATTATATTATACTGAAATGTGAAACCTAATGCTGAAAGTCAAGCTGGGTGGAAAAAATGAAGTAGCAAACTTTCAAACATTTTCAAACATTTGTCAGTCATCTTTCAGACCAAGCAAAGTCTGTCATTTTAGCAACACACAAGTAGTATTTATGCTGTTAAGATAGTCTAATTTTAAAGGTAAATATATTTTAAAAAAAATCTTACTGAAAGATTTGTAGGTTCAAATGAGGTTATTTACATTGCTACAAAATATATATTGTCTCCTCTCTTCATTTTTTGTGCTTTTTATCCTTCAAGAGAACATATTTGAATCCCAGCATTAACAGATGATTACAGACACTCACCAAGGTGAACTGGAGGCTCACAATATGGTTATTTCATCAGTTGCCTGAAAAAGAACCTCTACTAGCACACACAGCATAAAGAAAAACCTTTTGAAAGTTGATGTGTTTTAGCTGCAGCCCCACCACACTCCTTTCCTGAACACATTCTCCAAAGTGGTTGAACCAAATTTTATTGGAGGTACAATAAAATTCTAGAAAGAACAGTTATGATTTTGTCACAAGATACTACACAACAATCCTGACTATAAATGAATCCCTATAAATGAATGCCTGCACATCTGCAGCATCGAGTTAGGCAGTCAGGGGGCTCACACTGAAAGGTGAGATCACATTGAAGTGGCAGTCAAGTCTGAAAATGTTCCAGGCTCCAGCACTGATGCCCACTTTGCCCTGTTACCACTGCTCTACATTCAACATGGCACTATGCTAAGACAGCAGAATCCTCAATTTTACCCTTACCTGGTGGCTTGCAGGTGTCTTATGGAAAATATTCAAGTCCTGTATCCAGAATCTACTCCTGAAAAGATGTTCATGAGACATCTCCAAGACAAGATAAAATGAGGCCTGTTTTACCACACACATTAGCTACTTGTTCACAGGAAAGTAGCAGAAGTTGCCCTTTATTCCAGCTGTTAGGTTCGTTACAGTTCCTGATGATTTATGAATGGCATATAGAGAACTGACATCCACTAACATTATTATAGTAAAATTTTTAAAGATGGACAGATATTCTGTAAAGGGGAAAACTGACAAAATATTACAGGTGGATGTAATAAATATGATCTTTATGCGATTTCCAGAAGCTGGATATTAGGTATCTAAGGACATGAAAAACACAAGCAAATCCATCCAGAAGGGGCTTCAAAAACCTGATGCAATCCCCTTTCTGTCAGCAAGTGATGCCAAACTGTCACAGAGAAAAATCAGGCAATAAGATGAAGGAGCTCAGACAGGTATGAAATCACAAGAACTCTCCAGTTGGATGCTACACCTGCTTTGAGTGTTAATGGGATTTCAAACCCCCAGGGAGAAAATGTAATGAAATTTTATTGTTCATACTATTATTCTTACTACTACTACTACTACTACTACATTTTCTGATTTTGTAGGGATTAGTTCTCTTGGAAGTTACTTTTCTTCAGTATCTCCAATCTACAGTAAAACAAAAACTTCTGCAGATAACTTGATAGTACTTGGTGCAACTTCTG
This sequence comes from Poecile atricapillus, assembly GCF_030490865.1. Taxonomy (NCBI): domain Eukaryota; kingdom Metazoa; phylum Chordata; class Aves; order Passeriformes; family Paridae; genus Poecile; species Poecile atricapillus. Next base: position 11,736,312 of record NC_081250.1, read on the forward strand.
GAATTAACATGTCTATATATACATACATGTGACATGTAATATGTGTATGTATATGAGTTTGTATTTTATATTTGAAGATAAATGTAAGAGTTATAGAACTATAAACTAAGAAGTTCACAAAGAAAGACTACAGATAAACTTTTTTACTGTCCAATTACTACAAGTATAAACCATAAGGAGTAATTTATATGAAATTCTACATTCATACTGTACATACAGAAGACAACACTATTCATATAAAATAACAGTGAGCTCTGTATTTTATCACTTGCATGTAAATATTTACAGACTATTAACAATAAAGTTGTAAAATCAAGTAAGATAAAAATTAACGTTTCACTCTACAGACTTCAGGTTTTTTTCTGTTTAAATAAAACCTTCAGTACATGCCACCCACATACAGCCTCACTGTTACCTGGAAATCAACACACCTGAAAGGATGGAATACTGAAAGAAGATAGTTTCACTCTGCATCATCTACTGAGAGTAGGTGGTCAGAAATTATTAGGAGTGGAAGAAGACTATTTAAAAGGGACTCAGCTGACAGAATGGTACCCCAGGGGCCCTACGGAAGTGCACAATCAGGAGCTGAGTATTATCCACAAGGTAGGCTTCTTTGATTTTATTACTGCTTTTTCTAGATGAGATTTATTTATTGATTTCATTTCTTCCTTTTTACTTAACTACTGTAATGCAAAATGAGTTTATGAAAAAAGTCTGATTAAAATACAACTTTATATTTAGAAGAAACTGCTCTAAATCATGTTATGAGTTACAGGTAGCAAAGTTACAGGTTAATATGAATTACAGTAAACTGCTGGAAAACTGGAAAAAGTAATTTTTAATTCATTGATTAGAGGAAATAGTTTCTATTTAGTTGAATTTACTAGAGCAAATAATGCCAGTTTTCTAGATACTGTTTGTTTTTATGAAAATGAGTATTTCAGAGAAACAGAAATGGATTAAAAAAAAAAAAACCCACACATGCAACCCTTAACATACTACATAAATATAATTATATATAATATATATAATTAGAAATAAATATAGATAATTATACATGTAGTATTTAAAAAAAGGTTTCCTCATACAATTTTTTTCTATTTATTCATTGGATAAGTGTATTTAACTTTCAAATGTCCCACCATAAGATCTGAGCTCATTAGGTCTTTCACAGAACATCTGTAAATACAGAGCACCATGAACAAGCAGGAGCTATCAATGACGTTTGTGTGAATTAAAACTGCAAAACCTTCCCGATTTTACTAAGCCTTCTGTGTTCTTCTCCTAGTTCCAGAACTTGACAATGCATTGCCCTGGGAGCTGCATCTTCCTCTCAGCTGCCTGCCTTATTGCTGCATCCCTTGGTAACCCCCAACGCGGCAGCCACCAGTGCTTCCAAGGCGTGCCGTGGAGTGAGCTTTTGCAGGAGATTGAGCAACTGGTAAGTCAAAGTGTAAAACACTGCCACAATCTATAGATGTCATTTTCCACCTTTTTTCAGTTTAGGTGCAAGGAATTCTCCAATGTGTAACTGACAGATTATGACTTTTTTTATTTTTCCCACATAATTAAAAAGCTATGAGTCAGATGTTCCTTCTCTACAAAACTAAAAATCTTAAATTTAGATGTTTTGGTTCGCACTCATCCTGTTGAATATATGACATTTGTGTGCCTTCCCAAGAAGAGTACAGTCATCTGGGAGTCCTTCTAGTTGGCAACAGCTGAAACTGTAACAACATAATGTACTTTACCCTGACATAATCTCACTGAAAGAAAAAGACATCCACAGTCACAAAGTTTTTCATACAAATGCTCTCTGGAGCTGTTTTTTAAATCAGCTCTATGGAGAGTTTCCTTTCCCACTTTGGCTTCTTTTGTGGCCTGCCCTTGCCTCAACTCTATACATGTTGATATTCCCGGAAAATTTGAAAAAATTTGAAACAAGCAGCTATTTTTCCCACTTCAGACAGGCTTGGGAAGCAAATGAATCTTCTTCAAACTCACGAGATATAACGCCAGTGTTGTCACTTCTACACTTCATTGTTAAAAAACCAACTGAGAAGTGACTTCCATTAACTTTTTACACAATAAACTTGGTTTAGCACATGCTTATAGCTTCTACATTATGTTTTCTTTAAGAACAAAAGAGGCTTTTCCTTGGAGTGTGAGGAAGTGAGAAGTGAAGATTTGTGTTTCCCTGAGCAGATGCTGAAAGCAGTAAGTAGAAAAATACATGTACTTGACATTATCTCACTGTAGCAGCTCTACCTCACACAGCCTGTGCATCTTGTCATGAGATTTCTACACCAGAACTGTGCCACGCTATATTACAGGCTTAAATGATAACTCTGACTGTTGACTTTTCAGTCTAAATTATTTCCTGGAGAGCCTATTTACGGAAATCACCATTTTCTTCCTTCTCCTACCATTTAAGTCACGATGCCACTTTTACAAGAAAAGGGCTAGATTTTTCTTGTTAGTCCTGCTGTTTAAAGGGGAAAAATTAGTTGGAATCAATCTGGTATCCTGGAAACTACCAGACCAGCATGCTGGCCTCAGTTTCAGTCAGAAGCAGATCCCATAAAGGCAGTGCAGGGGTAATTCCAAGCACTGCTCAGCACATTCACCACTTCACGTGCACAGCTCACTTTCCATCCAGATCTGCAATGCCACACGAAAAGGTACTGGTTGAGAACGTGGTACTGCACCCCAGCAATTCATTCTGCCTGTTTCCAGCTCATCTCTTCAAGGAATCTTCTAAAATGTACCCAGGGAACAAAAAGGATGGGTGGCAATGCTGGCCTCTCCTGCATTTCATCTTCTCCGAGGTAGAGGGAGCTGCCCTTCATCAGAGAGGGACTGTGCTTGGGAGGAAAGCCCTGCACAGTCTGATGTCTTGGGCCTGAATTCAAAAGATCTGCTTTTGCCTCTTGCCCTTATATTGACTATTGCTTATGCATTGTAACTGTCAAAACATATAAATGCAGCCCAAAAAAAAGCAAGATATACTAATTTTAAAAAATAGGGGTCCTCCTTATGAAAGGAACTTATGAATTGCAACTGGAAGTTGAACATACAATTCCTGATTTTCAAATAAATGCCATCTTTGCAATGTGTATTTCTAGCAAGAATTTTTGTACTAAGAAATTTAGAAAAGCACAGGAAAGTGGTGAAAATTGCTTAACAATTTATGATAATTGGACTCAGTTGAAAAATTAATGATATTTAAGTGCAGACTTCAGAAACCAAATTTTTCCTCTTTTTTTTTTTTTTGTCATCACAGGTAAAATATGATAATGCAGCCATTGTTAATATAGTGCACGAAATTGCCGAGTTTTTCAAGAGAGCAGACACTCCTTTTCAAAATAAGAGCACTTTTCTAAGAGGAATGTATGAGGCCCACGCTCAGCTCAAGACATGTGTAAGTACAATTTATTCATTTATATGGCATGATGTTCAAGTCAGGTATTCATGGTGAATAAAACTGATAATTTGAATGCTGAAAATGCAAGAGAAAACTGAAAAGACTACGTTTTCAAATAATTATACCTAAATCGTATGTCTGAAAGTAAGGACAGGCATCTTTCAACTTTTTCACTGGCCTGTATGATACAGGCAATTTTAAATTCACACATTTTATTTATCAGCTTATTTGAAGATATGAAACCTAAAAACCAGTATTTCTTCTCCTTAAAGACTGCATTAGTTCTAAACAGAAATACTTACTATTTTAACTAAATATCAATTTCATGTGTTTTTCTTCAAGTACTTATGACTTCTGTCAAGACAAGCTAACATAAAGAATTACATGCAGGTTGTAGGCAAAAAAAATCTTAGGTCTGCATTCAGCCTGTTTCGGCTGAGTGAACTACTTAAACATATGCACAAATAGTTAACTCAGTTGGGGTCAGCTTAAGAACTATTTACAGAGGACAAAGCCTCAGATTTACTGTAGCTTCACTTGCAACTAATGCCTGTGCCAGGCACCAGATTTGCCAGCAAACCTGCAGGAGAGCCAAGGTGGGCATTTGAGCACACAGCCTGCCCATCTGTGCTGCAGGGGAGGGATGGCACTGCACAGCACACGGGGCACAGAGCTTCCCATGGATGGACATTGGCCTGAGCAGGGGCACAGGAGCACTGAGCTCCAAACCCACACTGCTGCTCCTGAGCAGGCCCCAGGAATAAGTGTGTACAGCTATGGACAATAACTGACTAATGAATATATATATACACACATACACATCAATAATTATTTTGTGTTACTGATCGAACATAATCACATTTGTACATCTGTAACACTGAATGCCAATTCACCGGTTACTCTAAAATGTTTCCTTCAGACACACACACCGACAAGACCAGTATTGTCGCAAAACAAAAAGATTACAGACCCTTGGCTTGCCCTGAACACTGATATATTCATTTCCTCATCTGTCTGCAGACACAGTGTGTACTGCACTACCTTTAGCATTAACCCGTGCAGCAGGCTCGCACATGGCAGCAGAATTACAGAATTACAGAGCTCACAGTCGATGACCATGTCCATCAGAGGGCACTGTTTGAACTTTTATTTACTAGTCATTGCTCAAACTAACAGTTTCCTTTATTTTCCTTTAAAAACAACAGCTAAAGCCCAGACGTAACATCAGCCATGAGTCTATAGTGAAAGACTGCTTCAAAAAAATGGATGAATTTGTGGCCAGGGTAAGTAGGCTGTTTCTTTCCAGCTTAATTTAAGGAAGTCTAAAGTTAAAATGCAGCTTCTTAAACAGTAAGTCCCGCTGCTGATCAAAGCATACCTGTGAAATTGTGCTCCACTTCCATGCACAATGGATTTTCACTCACTGAAAATATTTTGGTCCACACTCATGTCAAGGCCAATGTATTGTCATGGGCTTTTAAAAAACATTTAATTTTAATTCAGCACCAAAACCCATGGCAGTCTGTGCCTTCTTAGAAAAACATTACATCTCATGCATCAAGATTGGCCATGTGTTTGTTGGTGGAAAAGAATTGGTCATCAGATATACTGAAGAATATTTGTACTTTAGATAACTTCCTAAAATTAACTTTTTCTTAAATTTCTTTTAAATCATTATATGTTTCATCTCCACTCACATTTTGCTTGCCATAATATTGGATGTAATTTTTTACAAACTGGCTAATAGACACTTCTTAATAACCTTCTTTTTCACAGTCAAGTGACCACTGCATTTGGCAAGAGATCCATGCAAATTCCAGAGAGATACTCCAAAGAATTGAAAACTACTCCTTCAAGAGAAGAGCAACACATTAGCAAAGTCACTTTCCATCACATACTTCAGGGATCTACTATCATGTCAAGATGTAAAAATTAAAGGAAGAAGAAAACTGTGTTTGCATTTAAGACTATAAACAGATTAACTTATTTTTGTCAAGATATTTTTCTAAACTACTATAAAACTTAAGCCTTAATAAAAAGGATGCAAAAACCCCTATGTAAATATCTTTGTATTTATTTGTTTTACAAAAACAAAGGTGACATTTTCCATAAAATAGGTATCACAGATAAGGCCCTCCAAAACTTGTTTTAGAGCTAAAAAGTGAGCGTATCAGTTACACTATTTGATTTCACAGTACATCCATCAAGCTATGGAAGTACAAACCTCTGACAGCCTAATGCTTTTCCAATGCACATCTCACATTTGCACTCTTGCACTTTTACCACTGCAGTCACAAGGCTCCCTAACCATTCATGTATGAAAAGATCAGCCTCTTTCCACAGCACTGTGCTGCCAGGCTTCCACAGCCACTCAGGAATTATGAGATTGCAGTTTGATCATCCAGATGTAAATTTTATATATGTATAGATAGTTTAAAAAACAAATACAATGAAACAAACAAAATCTCTATGTCCTATTGTAAAGACTAGGCCCCTCAGCAGCAAAACACCTTTAAATACTCACATGGTATCTAATAGGCACTGGCAGCACTGCAGACTGGCACATATTTCCAAACAGCTCACTGATTATTTGAGAGCCTGTAGAACATAACATCTATGAAACTGACAGTTTTGAAGGAGAGAAAGGAGGGGTATAGTGAATGAACAGTGTTTCATAACATCTTTTAGCAGTGAGATATCCTTATTCCTGTGGTTTTTGATTTCTAGAACTGTTTGTCTCTTCAGACAAACAAAGATGTTAAAACAAATCAGGAGTCTGCAAAAGATTCTAATATTTACACTTAGATTGCACAAAGATGAAAAGAGCAAAAATATTTGTAATACCCAATATGTGTAATTTTCTTATCATTCTTGGATATTGGTTTTGTTGGTTGGTTGGTTGGTTTTAAATCTGGTTCGAGTCTTTACAGTCAGCCTAGCACCTCACTTCAGTGTGACTTTCCAAATTCATAAGACCACTTCATCTCTCCTTTCAAAAAATGGCTTCAGAAAAAAAGCTCAGAACTCCAAGATTTTATGTTTTACAAAGAAATATAAGAGTAGCCAGTTAATCAACCCCGTTAGACCATCACTTTGCCACCAAGTTTAACACCAAACACGGCTGTGTTCTTTCATGACATATGCATTATACTATCCTCTTCATCCATCACCTGAATTGGAAAGCGTTTACTCAGCTGAGACTTGATCAGTGTGCAGATACTGTTCCAGCTGAAAAAAAACCCCAAAACCCTGAAGTCACACAGAAATCAGTACAGGAATAAAAATTCTTCAATTAATAAATTCCACCAAGCCAAATAATACATTAAAATAATGAACAGAATTTCCACTTCTTTGAACTGAGGGAGTGTTTTGCATTCATTACCTTCTAAGGCAGATATTAATATATATTAGTGTTGTTTTGATACAAATCTGGTCTTTCCATCATAAATGGTACAGTGCCAGTGTAAGTATATTATATATACTGATAGCATTAAATACTTACAAAGAAAATTACAGTAATATAATAAAAAATCTTACTGTCACATTCCAATGTGTTCCCTTGATTATAGATCAGTTTGAAAAAAATACATATTCCTTAACATTTGTAAACTGGGTATGCTTATTATTCTAATGCATATGTGTAAATGTTTATTTTGATAATGGTCATAACCTGTTTTAATCAGATTGGACAAAAAGTGTTTAAAATATTTAAATATTTTAAATATTTAATGCAGAAAGAAAAAGGAGACAAAAATAACTTTGGAAAAATAAAGGAGTGAAGAGATGCACTGGGCTTTCAAGTTTCTCAAGTTTCAGCTAATGAATTATTTGCTGAATGCATCATTTTTACACTCTCTATCCCAATCTTCTGCCACAGAGTGACTAGTATTTGGAAATGTTTAGGCATCTGGCACTGTGCATTTCAAATAGTCAAAGGCAGACACTTTTGTTTCTGGTGGAAAAGTTGGCAATTTCTAACTTTCTTTGGTCTTCAGTGAATAAACCGACCCATACTCTCTTCATAGGAACACATTTTTTCTGTGTATTCGCAGATTTGCCTGCAAGTTAGAGCAATACATGAAACTAAGATATCTGTTATCTTCTGTCTGGGGACATCAATCACAAGTCATGGCCACAAGCTGCTCTGAATGCCAGTGACAGAAAGTTTGGAGCAGGAGGATAAGGCCTCCATTAGGGACAATTCTGAGGAAAACTCTCTACAGCACAAGGAAGTCCAGAAATACTTGAGCTAACTTTAAAACACTTGGCCCCAGCATGATCAAAACACAGGCTAGAGCTCATAGCATCAGTACTTCACTTAGGCTGTGAAGAGCAGAACAGCAATCTTGGGTTTATACAACGAAAATTTAACATGACTCAAAAAATACCAATGCATAACTCACTATTCATGAGTGGTTTATTCAAATTTTTATTTTTCCTGAAAAGCAGCATTAGAATTGCTAAAGGTTTTTGTGCTTTGGGAAAAAAAAATAAAAAAGACAGAAGCTGTTTAGCATCTTCTAAAACACTAATTTTGTAGTGAGAGAGAAAAGGGAAGGCTGGAGGAAAAAAAAAACTTAAAAGGAAGAGAAATAAAAATGTGCAAGAATAATATTAAACAGCCTACATTTTTTCCTGGAGAGATGTAGACACAGGATTAAATATATGCTATCTTATTTAGCATATGTTTATGAAGTATTTCAACATGAAAGTATTTCAGAATATAAATAAAGCAGATTGCACACGCTATGAAACATCTTTAGAATAAACTAGATTTATTTTTTTTCTTCTATTTGAAGTCACTAGCATGCACAAATTTAAAAGTACTCTTTTCTATCACAATTACTTATATCCAGCAAATATGATTTTATCTGCCTAGAGGAATTTGTAACATCAAAATTTAACCATAGTTTGTTTTACCAGTTGAGTATTTACACTAAAAATTTCATCTTAAAAGCATCTTTGGAAAACCTTATTCTTCAGTAGCAGCCTTGATAATTACAAGTGTGTATATCCTCAGATGTAGCAAGTACAATCTTCTAAGTAAAGAACATATTTTAAGGTACAATACTAGAAACTGACCAGCAACACTGTATTACATTAAACACCATTTTTTACAGAGATCAAGCTAATGACTCTCTAATTCCAACCTGTGAAAGCCATGATAGTGGTCAATCTTTCCAGCACACATGCAGATCCAGGGAAAAAATTCCATAAGTAAAAAAGAAAGAAACCCAAACCCCCAACAATTCATGATGACTTTGAAGGTTTTCACACCTGCATTCTTATTTCCATAGGTTTTTCCCAATATCATGCAATATAATTTGATTTTAAACGCTTCCCTTATCTGTATCAGATAGCCAACATCATTAAAAGTCTAATGGTACCCTCCTCATAGTCTGAACTAATTAATTTAATGAAGAACGTAACACAGTTTGATTTGTCACACAGATTCAGCGTGAATATTTTAGTGTACCAGATATGGTAAGCGCCTGTAGCTGTCCTTGACCCAGCTATCACTCAGGAGAAATGAACCTGGTGGCATACAGGAATGGCAAGAATAGCAAGAACGAGCTCAAATGGACATATTTATGCTATTAGCATATGACAACCCAAATATACACTAGTTATTTGATGTTTGAAGTTTGAATCCACTCCATTTGCATCTCTTGAGGCATCTCAAGAGGGACAAGGAAGAGCAGCACGAGGCAAAGCCACAAATGGGAAAATTCTGCTTACTAGTGATTTTACTCAGTTACAGCAACTGAGCTGTTTGGGCAACAACAGTGGTGTATCAGCATTTTAACATGAACTCACAGCTGAAACAAGAAGAAATGAGTGCCATAAACCAGCTTCTAGAACTTAATGAGAATACATGGCTTTCAGTTTAATCCAGGCTAACCACAACATCAGAAGAAAGTAGCCCCACATTGCCTTTTTATGTGATCTTCACTCAGACATCCCAGAGGAAAAAACCCTGCTCCAGCAAGTCCTGTCACAGGCTTGGGAAGCTATCTGTAGTTAATAAGAAAAAAATAGCTGCTCTGAATTGTACTCCAGAGAGCTCTCCTTCGTCCCTGATCATAGCAGAGAGTTCCCATTTAGCTTAAGCTTGTATGAGTCAGAGTCCACACTGCATATCAAAACACTAATTGTTTATGGTGCTTTGTTGAAGGGATAATTTTATATTGTTTTACTGGACTTTGTTAGCAACACACTCTTCACATGCTAACCTTATTTCTGTAATGATGTAATCATACTAAGTCTAATTGGCTTTAGATAATTCTGAAATACTTAGAGAAAAAGATGTTAAGGACTTTATAATAACCATGTTGTTCTTTCCAATTTACTTTTACTGTGATACTACAGCATTACTAATTTCCACTTCTTGAAACCATTCAAGTCCAGTACAAGTTAATAGTCCCATTGTCTCTAGCTAGCTTGGAATACCAAAATGGTTTTATCTAATGGAAATTGTTCACAGACAACAGTCTTTCTGACAAATGGAACAGCAGCTCTGCAATAAAGCAGCCATACTTTATAGCTAGAACTCTTTCATTTCCCTGTTTTTATATTCTCACCCCATCTTTTTTACTGCTTCACTTGCATTTTGCCTGAATATACCCCAACTGCACATCAGAAAAACCTAGCAAAGCCTAGCTGAGATACCAAGCTGCTTTCCAGGTAAGGCTTTTCTTGCAGCATGGAGTCCTGAAAATAATTCTGAGTTGGTAAGACAGTGTCACCAGAAATACAGAGTTTACCTAGAACCCCAGCTTCCCCTCTAGAAGGGCAGGTCTAGCACAGAACAAGTCTAGCCTTTGTCCAGCTCAGCAGATTCACAATTCTTTCCAGACCCAGCCTTGACACTTCAGTGGACCCATGGCTCCCAATGTCTATACTGCTAAACTTGCATAGGGGAAACTTCAAAATCCATCTAGATGCAAAATCCTGTGCAACATTTTCTAGGATGACCCTGCTTGAGCAGAGAGATTGGAGCAGATAACCTTGAAGCCTTACCCATTCTGTGATCTGTGACTTTCCTCTCTTTTGTCACAGAACTGTTAATGTTGTTGGCTAGAGTGAACTAATGCTCTTGTTGACGACAATGAACATTCTGCTCCTGCTGTTTAACCACTGTCCATCTTTTTGTTTTGTGGATAACTTCTGCCTCTTAAGAAATATGGATAATATAGTAAAATTGTTAGTGAATATTAAACATTACAGAAAAAATAATGAAAATACTAATTGTCGTATGGTACTCATATCTGAATTCTTTATTTCTGGTCAAATATTTTTTTTATTAAACTGTCATGTCCTGAAAGATGTAACTAGATTCAGTCTTCATTTTTAAGTACAATATCTAGGTGGCAAAATTATTTAAAATTAATTTGGAAACTACTTCATGACTGTTATCTCATGTTATCTCATGAGGTGTAACCCAGAGCAGAGAGGATACTGTGCTGCAAACCTGATGATGTGAACTCATTACAGGCTGAAAAGGTTGTAAAACTGAATTAGCTCCATGATAAGGGAAAAGGGTACAAATCTCCCATTTGCCTTCCTCGTGTGATCTGTGTGTTGGACCCGTGCTCAGCAGCCTGCTCCTCCAACACCCACACTACACCTTTCCTTTTAAGGGTGGTTGTTGCTCTTTGTCCAAGTGTTTGCTGACTGGCATTGCACCAGGGTGCCATGGAAGTGATTGCTGCTCCAGAGTTGGCTGCCAGACCTACTCCACAAGTTGTGCTCACCTTCATTTTCAGTACTGGCCTAACCCTGGAGCAAAATCCCATCCTGTAATGACATCATCTACAGCAGCACACACTGTGGCTGGCCTCGTGGCAGGGTGCGTGGCTTTTGGGACATTGTGGCCCTAACTCCTGCAAAGAAAATGCCTGTAATTTCAGTAATTTTGGCATCCTCATGCTTCTAACAATTATTTTTCCTGAACAAGGAGGTACCCCTTGGGTATGAATCTGCCAGCTATGAAATCCTTCCTCTTTTCTCATTAATCACAATCCTGCACTGACTCACCCAGACAGCTTCACACTAAGAATTTCCTCACAGGAGCCCAAGTTTCTAAAACTACACTGATTCTTTCTTAAAACAAAATTATTTTCAGGCCAGCTGCAACTCGCTTGGCAGTGGAACCATGCAGTGCCTGATGTTTTTAGCCTGTAATTGACATTCTTCCCTTCCGTGGGAGATGCTATACCATACTCCAAAGTACTCCTATCTGGACACAGGGGATGAGATAAGTCACATGGACCTTCTGATTCCCTGGATGAAAAATGTTGAAGAGAACTACACCATAACACTTGTGATAGCAATGGGATACCTGTGCCAACCTTCCTACAACTCCAAGATTCAAAAGACAAGATGCTGCGTGAGGCATTTGGCCTCAGCAGCAAATGGAGACACTCAATGTCAAAGAAATTCTGCCTTCCTGGAAGGGAAATGATCAGCCTAAGAAAACTGACTGTAAACATTAAACATTAAATGTGCTTCTTCTGTGCCTGGTCCAAACAATCACCATTCAATTTACTCACAATATGCAGCCTACTTTCACATAATGATACTAATGGTATTACTCAGATGTATTTTAAAAGAACTTTGGTCATTTGCAAAAACAATCAAATAAATCAATTTTTCTTCATTAAAATTCTAAGGGGATTCAAGAAAATGTTATGCAAGTAAAGAAAGAAGAAAAACAAAAAGGCAAGAAACCAGATATTTAATGTGTTTGTATATGGATATTTAATATGTTTGAGCATGGGCTCAAACTCTAAAATTCTTCAATTCTACACTCCACAGAAGTTTACAACATTAATTCTGTAAATAAAAGCAAAACCAGTCTGGTTTGTTCTTTTTACTCAGCTCTGTTCCATAGTTTAAATATGTCACTTAAATTCTCAGTTATTCCTGTCAAACTATTTCTAAACTGTGGGTTCTGGCATAAGCAATATGTTTGGGTTTTTTGGTTTGTTTTTTGGGTGTTTTTTTGGTGTTTGTTTGCTTGTTAGTTTTGTTTGTTATTTTTTGCAGGGGGAGGGTGGGGGTTGTGCTACAGCATGTGAGATTAGACTTTTTCTGGTGTTGCTCTGTGCAAAGGATGCATACAAATGCATTTTCCAAGGAATTCAATATTAAATACATCTTTGCTAATTTTTTAATTTTCACAGACAAAGATAAATGAGATGTTATTAATTCCCCTCAGAGGATGAAAACAAATTATGTTGCATAAAGTATTCAGATTGGCTCCTTGCAAATCAAGAAATTGAAATTGAAATCAAAAAATTGATATTGGCTCTGCCAGTTATTAAAGGCTATTTTTTTTTTAATTCTGTAAGGAAGGCTTTACATATTTTTCATCAACTGTTATGATGCTGAATCAATGTCATAAAATATTTAGAAGCAAGAGTATGAAAATTGTAGCAATTAACTACTATACTCAAACCAAGTATGGGAGTGAAAAAAACTCCTGTCATTCTTATCTTCAATTTAAGAAGGAAGAAGGAAAGAGGTGGGAAGAAAGTTGAAAATAGTGAAAGCAAAGAGAAAAGGAAAATGGATAATAAGAAGGAAGGCAAAGACTGCTCTTGAAATGCTAATTATTTGGATGGAATCCCTTACTTGATTGCATTCTCTAGGTTCTTGTAATCTCTCTCAGAATTTACCAGCTGCTAACACACATGTAATGATGATCCCACTCTCAGCTCTGGTACCAAAACTGCTTTTCTTGTCTCCTCAGTCCTGCAGACACAACTCTGTGGCACCATACTCCCCAGACAGTTTTTGGAAGAGACAAAAATATTCTGTACACTCTGGAACACATTCCATTTAGAGCAGTTATGCTCTCCCTCCACCTCACTGCCACCCAAATCAATGTCTCCATTAGGCTCAGGCAATTTTTAATCCTCTTTATCCAAAGACACCACACTGAACAAGAGCCTTTGAAGGACCAGGGTCACAGCACGTACACTAAAATCTGCAGCCATGTAGCATCCTGTCCATCTGAGCAGTCCATCACTAATGGCTGCCTGAGGTCTCCACAACCATCTAAGTTATTTTAAGCATCGCTGGAGCTGTCATTTTCAGGCAAGGCACAAAACTGCAAAGAAAACATGCACAGTCTCTATTGCAAAGAGTGAAATCTATCCTCAAAGGTAAAATAATCCAACGAGAAATATATATCAAATCCATTGCTTAACAGTACAAATAAAAGCAATATAAATTCCTAAAATTCAGCAATTCAGCAAAACCATTCGGTAAGTAGGAAGCTGAGTATTTACACTGCAATGGACAATAAGGTCATCTATTTAACTCTCATGTATTACAAAACTCAAAGACTGCAAATTATAAACCACAATCAGTTTAATTTTAGATAAACCAAAATTCACCAGTATCATGGGAACTGTTGAATATTTGGGGGAACTGCTGCACAAGCAAGTATTTGAGCAGACTGCATTCTTAATTCATCATATCAGCAACCATGTAACTATATTTATATTACTTCAACTATACTGCCACGTTAACTATGCAAAATTCTATTCTTTGTGGAAGGGAACAACCAATGTGATGTTTATAAAACATCAGAGCTTACATTTAGGAATGAAGTTACCCTCACCCACCAAATTAACTAGGTCAGATCAATACTAATGGTAGCATTTCTTGAAATATAGTTATAAGTACATAATTCTAGGTAAAAAAAAAAAAATTCTGTGATTTTTTTGTTTGTTTTTCTTTTACGCATAAAAATGATCCCCAAGGTCATAAAAAAGTGGAAGAGACTACTGTCTCCTTGAGCAGCCCTAAACTGCATAAATCATCTATAGTTCTTTCAGACTTTTCCCCTTGCAGTTATTTCCATCAATTTGACAAAGGAAAGAAACAGAGAAAGCTTCAAGCCAAATTATCCATTTGGCCCCAATCCACATGAGCACTTAGTTGATGTATTCATGTCTTTTTCGAAACAAGTGGCTAAACCAAGCTCTGTCAAGGAATACAGTATAAGATACCTTCAGAGAACTCCAATATCCTTCACTCTTCAATGGAAGTGACCTCCATGTAAAATTCCACAGTGCATACCACACACACATACACACACACACACACATATATATATATATATATATATATATAGCCTAACAATTCAGCGCATGACAAGAAAGCAATGCTTAATGAGATAAGTCTTGCCCAAGTACATTGAAAGCCTTCCCCCACAATCTACCCATCAATCAGGAGGACGTTTTCTGGACGGGCACACTCCAACACTCCCGGTGAAGCTGTTCCAAGGATTCACTAATTCAGAAGTACTGTACAAAAAGATAATATCACCTATAATCAATTAGGACATTCATCTAAAATCAAGTTCTGCATTTTAGACAATGTTCTAAGGTTATTGTTCACAATTTTGCACTGAGCATCACAGTAAACAGACACAATTTGAGAATTATCTCACAAATAGTAAGAATTCTCGTTGATATTTCCAATTCTTTTGTAATACTTAAGAGAAAGCTGCAGAACTACCACATTCTGAGACTACACGAGTAGTCTATATCCTTTTAATGCAGACTGTGAACGTGCATATATGGCTTTACCCATTTCCCAATGAGACATACACCTTTTGTGCTTATAGCAGAGCAAGTTTGCAAATTACCCTGTGGCACCAAATGATGCCTCACTGTGGAATTTTTCTAGGTGAGAAAGGCTTTCATATTCTTCTCCCCAAACTGGAGAAATAGCTTAGTCAATTGTATGACTGATTAATTGCCTAATTAGCACAATGTTTCCTTTTATTGAAGTGTTAGGCAGGTTTTTTCCTGTTTCTGATGATTTTTTAAACCTCTGAGCAATTATGATACATGTGACTAGCATGTCTATCTATCTAGAGTCTATCTTACACAATATATCTTTCACAGTAACACAGATCCTCTTTGGTGTGCAATAATTTTGGGTGGTACTTAGCTCAGTTGTGAATTTTCCTACCCAATAAAACACAAAGAAGAATGCACTTTTCAATTAAGAAGTGGAGTCCAGGTCACATCAAACCACAGACATATGAGTTTTTTAGGGGTTTAGAACTTGGCTTGTTTTTTTCTCAATAGTCAAAGTTGGAAAGTTAGATAACCTAGACATTCATAGCATGTTGTTTGATGGTAATTCTAAGCAGTAAATTTAGGAGCTGGCAGCAGGAGGAAGGAAAAACAGTGACACATAATGAACCTGTTGAGCACAAATTAATAATTTGTATGTGTCATTTAAGAAATCATACATGAATTTACCAGAGAAGAAATAATATCAAGCCTGAAGACCACACTGACATATTTTCCATATAACTACTTATAGAACATTTTCCATAAAACCCTGAGGGCTTCAAAACTACTACAGCTGAACAATAGTTTTTGGTTTTAAAGCTATGTAACAACATTCCCATTCAAAATGTTTTGGCTATGAATTAATTTGCAACTGATTTATCATGTTTTACATTTAGATTCCAATATAAAAACTAAGTAGAAGAAATGACTTCTACAAAATATTGTTCAATCATTGTCTTTTTTACTTTAATTAGGAACAATTTTAATTAAGTAAACATAGGAACAAAATTTGTGTTTTTCAACTAAAGAAGGCCAGATTCAAGTACCATTTAAAACTCTTGTAGTTTTATTACAGGTGGAATTTACTCAATGCCCTAAAGTTGTACCTAATCTTTCAACTGAAGAATCAGTTACAGCAAATTCAAAACAGCCATTTGACACTCAGGAAAAGGTTATAGCTCATGCACAATCCATGATTTTCCTTCATGATGAATATATGGTGATGGTTTACCATTCCTCACTGAAAACAGTAAAAAATCCTCTAAAGTTGACATGTAGGACCAGGAAATATTGTAGTATGGGAAATAGGGGAGTCTTATGAAAGAAAGTAGTCAGCTCTCTTGAAGAAATCACTGACACCATCTGCTCAGAAATGATATCTAAATGATTTATTAGTTCTTTCTTTTCATGCTTATCTGTGCATTCCATGACTAGCCTGCATAATTTTAAAATGCCAGAATTTCTGTAAATCCTTTCATCTGTTCTCTGCCTGGTTTTTAATAATACTAAAAGGTATTATTAAAAGGTTATTTTTAAGTTTTAAAAATAATTTTAATAATATTAATATTATTAATATTTTTAATAATATTAAAATGTATTATTAAGGTATAAATCCAGAATTTGTATTTATGATTCATAAGTCTCATGAAAAAAGACAGTAGAGAAGAAGAGATGACTCCTCCAAGCGCCTCAGACAAACTTGGAAGTGTGGGCTCCTGTATCATAGATGCCAGAGAATCCACACCCAAGAAAGGTCTAGCTGTAGAAAACTGTTTCAGTTGGCTGGAAATCCATTTGTTCAGTTCTGGTATTCATGCTGTTATCTCGTTCTCTTTGGGCATAACTTGTTCTTCCCAGCTGAACCTGATTTCAATGGAAAATGCTGTGCCAAATGTAGTACTGGATCCATCTGTGGTATTACACCAGGAGATGAACTGCTGCATATTCTGATACCTGTAATGATGCAGGTGTAGTAGGGGAGGTTTGGTGGCAATCCAAAGTATCTCAAAAGGTCAATCACGACTTTTTAGGTAGTGATAAGATTCAAAGATGGGCAGATAGGCTTGACCTATATGGCACAAGGGAAAAACAGGCAATGTGAAAAGGATGCACCAGACCACCTGCAGTGGTCAGTATCAACGAAAAGTCAAACCCACCTGTCCTCTCCCTATTCCATGTAAACTGGTTCAATTTAGTATTACAGTAATGGGACAATTATAGCACCTAATGTAGTGTGCAAATGATCTGCTGAGGCTTTATTCAGATAACCAGCTTCTGTTTATCAGTTTGCATATCTTAAAAGAGCCTATTCTCTTAGTGTCAGTATGATTTATACATGTGTACCTAGCTGCATTAACAATATCCCACAAGGCTAACACTGTTTTCCCCAACAATATTCAACACTTAAGACAGGCAGACACTCACTCCTTTTAAGATTATAGGCAATTGTTTTGCTGGAAGATATTTTACTATATCAAGACAGACTCAAGAACAAACAGTTCCACATCCTTTCCTCTCCTCCCATTTCTAAAAACATGACACAGCCAAAACACAATTCTTCCTGGACAGCTCTGCTGAAGGACAAGGAGTAGTTATAATGATGAAAAAAGTGAAATCATTGACATAGTCCTAGTTACATGAGGGGGGAAAAATTAATCACTTATATGTTTATGGTGTACAATAGAGCAATTGAAGAAAATAATACTTTCAGAAAATAGGAGCTCCTTGGCATTGAGGTTGTATCAGGAAGCAAGAGAGACAAGTCTACTTCCAGACAAAGTGAGAATGCTTTAGCTACAGCAAATAGCTATTTTTAAGAAATGTCTGCACCAAACCAAACACAAGCAACAAGAAGTTGTTGTCATTCTCAAAGTTCTCCTGAGATGACAATGGTCCTTGATCCATGATGCTAGAATAGTCATATTTTCTACTAGTAAAAGATCTTCCCGATTTTACAGGTTTTGGATCAAGCCCCGAATCACTCAAAGACTTTAATTTAGCTTTTACAGAGCTATTCTCAAATAAGCTAATGTGATTTCAAAGCAAACCAGAACCTTTTGAACACAGTGTGACTTTATTGACGTTTACATATTTCTGTTATAGAAGTTTGCCTTCATTATAATCTGTGACTCAAGACTTCTCTTCAGATTCAGGAAAAAAAAATACTAAATTCCCTGCAGAGTCATTAATGCTCATTGTATACAATCTATTTGTCAATGGATCGCTTTTGATATCAAATCACACTCATTTTAGTCTCAGTGTAAATTTGCAAATGTGAGCTGCCCACATGCTAGGTATAAATATCCATTTTCAGGTATGGCTTCAAACACTTATCTATGAGTAATTTTGACTGAACTACTCGAATGACTGTACTTCCACATGTGTCTGTGCGAAAGCTGACAGGATGAGCACGTGTATTTTTACGATGTGAGTTGTCTGTGATGAAGACGTTGAATAAAACCAGTAATTAATACAGCAATTAAAATGTAAAACTCGAGTCAGCATTTTGATGCTGTTCCTGACTCTCTCCCTGACTTGCATTATTATTTTGTGCAATAAGTTGGCACGATTCCGCAAATACTTTTACTTATGCAAACTACCACAAACAACTGTGTACAGGGTAATACAGCTTTATTTGCTTAAATTACTAAAACCCGACGCTTTTACTGTTTCTGTGACTACACACGCTGCTATGACCAACAGAATTACTCTGCCAGCGTGCTGTTACAATACAGGCGTTTAAGAGCGCACTTAGCGCTAACCACTCCCCAAGCAAAAGCATCTGTGCGTTAACAGGGGAACGAAAAGGAAGGCAGAGAGACTGCGATTCCTGCCCAGAGCAATTCCTCCCAACTGCTTTGCCTCTGCGGCTCTCCTTGACTCAAACTCTGTCTCTCAGCCGCTAATACTCACACAACAACCTCCTTTTCCTACCCGCGCCTGACCACCCACTGCGGTGGGTGACCACCCTCAGCGGGAAGACACACCTGAGGAAGGATGAGAGGCAAGAAGGGAAAGAACAGAGCTCGGGGCCTCTGGGTGGCCCTGCCCGCGCCCATGACAGACGCCGGCAGGAGCCGACTGTCCGTCTGTTCTGCATTCCCAGCGGGAGCCGCGCTCTCCGCTCCCTGCCGGAGCCTTCCGAGCAGCAGCCGGGCGGGACGGCGAGCCCGAGCCGCCCCAGAAGCACCGGCCTGCGAGGAACCGACACGCTGGAGGCGGATTCCCCCGTCGGGCCTCCGGCAGAGCCGGGAGGGCGCCGGGAAGCCGCGGGAGAGCCCCCGCTAAAGGGGCTGCCCAGGGAAGCCGCAGGCGCGACGGAGACACGTGGCGCTCCTCAGCCGCTACTGCGGGGAGGATGAGCCAGCTCTAGCCGACACAACTCCCTCCCCCGCGCTGCCGCCGCGCCAAGGCGCCAGCCATGTTCCCGCATCGCCCCCACCTCAGGCGGCAGGGCAGGCGAGGGGGAAGGGGAGGGCAGGCGGGGGGCGGTGCCGGGACTCCCGCCCCGCCGGCACCGCGCCGCCGCCCCCTCCCACCTGCCCGCGCCCCGCGAGCGCCCCCGCCCCGCCCGCAGCGCTCGCGGCGCCAGCTCGGCCGCTCATTGGCCGCGCCGCCCGCCCGTCACCGCCGCTCCCGCAGGGCTGAGGGGGCGGGGCCGCGCCGCGCTCTTAGCGGCGCGCGGGGAGGGCGCGGCGGCGGGGCAGAGCGGGGGGTGGCGGGGTACGGGAGCGTCGGTGCTGCTGGTTTTTCTTACTCCGTTTTTTTTCCCGGGCTTTTTGCACACAGTCGCTCCCTTTCCTCAGGTTTTCTGCAGAGATTTACCTGTCGGTAGCCACACTCCTGCACCGGGCTGCTTGGGCTCTTTTCCCGCAGAGGCCGAGCGCTCGGTCCAGCGGAGCGGGGGCAGACCCCGGCGGCCAGGGGCTCCCTCAGCCACCGCGCTCCGCCTCGCCCGCCGGTGCCGCTCCCGCAGAGCCATGGATCACCAGCCCAAGTTCTTCGAGAACCTCTCGGGTGCCGGGAAGGCCATCGCGGTGCTGACCAGCGGCGGCGATGCCCAAGGTAGCGGCTCACACCGTTTACTCCGGGAGCGCGGGGACGACGAGGGAAGGAGCCGAGGGGAAAGGAAAACGTGGGGGAGCTGCGGACACTGTGGGGAGTGGGGCAGCAGCAGGAGAGGGCGAGGAGCCCCTCGAGGGCGGTGTGAGGGGCAGGAAAGAAGGGCCTCCCCGCCTGGCTGGGCGCCCATGCGGGAGGCCGGGGAAACAGCGTGGGCTGCTTCAGGGCTGGTGTTGGGAAGCCACGGTGCGGCACATGGAGGGAGTGGAGAGAGGGCTCTGGGAGCGATTCACAGGGGATTGCAGTGGTGCTCGGGTTCCTCTTTCTGTGCTGGCCTTCGACCCGGCTTTCCTACTAAGCGCATTTAAAAGATAAATAATTTCTGTGCAGCTTGGGCGCTTGAGGTTCAAACATCCCCTCACCCCTTCCTTCCCCTCTCCTTTCCTTGCCACGTTTGCTGTGCCCCAGGCTGAGCAAGGGAGAGGGTAGAAACACTGCAGTAACTTTTACTACCAAGATGTCTCGTTCCCTCGAGAGATGGTGGGGTGAGGAGGGATGGCTGATGCGGGAGGGGGAGGAGGAGGTCGTGCTGCCCGGCACGGCGGGCGGGAGGCTTGGCTGCACTGCTGGGGCTCTGCCAGCCCTCGCCTCATCTGCTTTTCACTTCGTTTTGGCACCAGCAACACGTTTACGCTCCTACCCGTGGTTTAGAACGCTCAGATGGTGGTTTACTCTTCCCCCGTAGGAGTATATTAAAAACGTGTCTTGCCTTCTTAAATCTCTTCAGTGTAGAGGAAGTCGTAGCTGCTACAGGACAGGGCGAACAAAAGACCTAGAGACATTAAGAGGGATGGCAAAGAAAAGAAGCTTGATCACAATATACCTAGTCAAGAATCCATTTTTTTCTACATTTTAGTTTCCCCTTTCCTTCCAGAAAATCATGATGGGTCCTTTCCAACTCGGCATGTTCTGTGATTCTATGGTGATAGTTTGAAGTTTCAGTTAATTAAGATTTCAAACCCGCAATGCTCCCTGCAGTTCGGGAGGACTCTTGCTCTGCTTATACCAGGAGAGTTATTCAGTGATAATTGCTTTTAGCACCTTCTCTTAATTTACGATTATTTTTTTATTTTTCCCCGTGAGTGTCTCCAGAGTACTTTCATTTAAAGAAGCAGCGGCACTCATTCGCGTTTGTGAGCAGAATGGGAGGTGGGAGCCTCTCCTTCCTTTCTGCGTGCGCTCTGTGGTTTAGGGACCAGTCTCTCCCCAGATTTTACACGGGGAGCTGCCAGGACAGCCTCCCCTTTTCCTGCCCGGGTTCCCCGGTGCGTCCATGCGGTGGTAGCTTGCATGGACCAGTGTCTTCGCTCTGCCTCCCTCCCTCCGCCGGTGTGTACGTGATCCGCTGCGAGTCGCTGCAGATTCCGCCTCTTTGCGTCATATGGGCTGGGAGAAGCATCCTCCCTCCCCCTACCCGCAGGAATAACGGGGAGCCCCCGGGTTTACCTAGGATTATCCGAAACTCTAATCGGGATGAAAGGGATTTGTTGCCATCGAGGAGAAAAATGTTGCAGTTCTTAAGAAAAAAAAAAAAAAAAAAAAATCGATGCGTTTAAATGTCTTCTCTTTTACCCCTCGGTGGGGCTACACTTCAAGTTTTATCCAGTTTGCCCTCAGTGACATCAATTCCACTGCTATATGATTCTAGGAGGAACTGAGAATCAGAACATCTGTCTTAATGGTCTGGTGGCGAGATCGCCATTTTAATTTAAAAGTGTGGCAGGGCACTGCCTGAAGCAGCAGTAGCGTGCTCAGCAAGAGGCTGAGCCCTGCAACTTGCTTCCGTGTGGCTGGAGATTATATAATGCAGCAGCAGATGCATCTCCTTTTATAAAGTATTAATCTGCACTTGCCAGTGTGTGAATTAAGGCATTTGAAGGACTTGTAGAATCCATGGGTAACATCTAGACTTTGCATCTGGCAGATTGCCACAGAAGCACGGAGGGTTCCAAAGTAACAGCCTGTGAAAGTTGCTGTCTAAGGAGTGGGGCTGTCACAAAGACCAAAAAAAGTAAACTGGATGCCTTCCAAGCTGTTTCATTGGCAGCATTGTTGTCCCAGCTTTGAAGAACAAGGAAATAAAACCCCCAGCATTTTAAACTTGATCATTTCATCTGAATCACACAACACAGTGTGTGACCATATCCCCTTACTATCTTGGTAAGAGCAGAGATGTTTAAAATAATCTGCCTCAAGTCAGTTTGAAGGTTAGGAGTTAAACAAGGGACAGAATGAGTCATGCCCTGTCAAGGTCATTTGCCCTTTGGAGGACAAAGTGCAAATGTGTGAGAGAAGTGAAGTCCTGAAGTAACGCAGAAGGAAATAACGCTGCTGTTACTACTATTTAAAAACAAGCTATTCAAGCAAAGTGTAGGTGAAGCAAAGCTGCTGACTCAGAAGTAGGCAAAAAAATTGTAGCATTAGGAAAAAAATTCCAGTCTTCTGTTTTGTTTTGTTTTACATTTGTCAGACACTAAAAGTCTTCAAAGTATCTGTAATCCAAACTGAACTCACAAACAACTGAGTAGAAAAAACACCTGTTAAACATAAAATCTTAATAGGTGCCAGTATTTAGATTGGTCTGTAAGTCTGAGCATAGAATGAAATATATGTGAAATTATTTTAAAGTGGAGTTACTCCCTTTGCTGTTATTTTTACTTCTAATAATTTAAAAGTAGTTTTATGTAAATTACACAAGGCTTTCTATTTATAGGGAATGTTAACTTTTCAGTTACTTCCCTGCATTGGTGCTACTTCCTTGGAAGTTTCATTTTTCTTTTTTGTTTTTCTACCTGTGGAATTTCAGAAACTATAGAATATATATGTGTCATACTGAACTTTTTTTTTTTTTGTGGAGTTAAAAGAATTTATCAGTGATCTGTTTCACAGGAAAAAAAGTTCTCTATTTAGTACACTTAATATGTATTAGTACTGAATTTGACAGTCTATCATTTCAGCTAGCCAGGTGTTAAATTGTGAACTAAAAATGTACTTTCCATCACAAGTACCTTGAGAGGCAAAAGAAGTTCTGACAATCAATTCTCAATATTTATGGGTTGGTTCAGTTTCTGGACTATTTCTAAATTGTACTGGTTGGTGTACTCAGGAAGGTGGTTTAATAAATGGCGTTTAATAAGTCACTCGTCTCACTTTGTGGCATTCTCTTGCCATTCTGCTTCAGGTCATGAAGTACACTGGTTGAATTTTCTGTGGGTTGCCAGTGGCTGCCACAGACAGTTTTGGCCACCATAGGTCACTGACGTTCACACAGCCTCCAAACAACCTATTCCGAGAGTGTGGTAGGTACGGCTCCGCGGCAGGAAGAGTCA
The DNA here is from genome assembly GCF_030490865.1 of Poecile atricapillus. Taxonomy (NCBI): domain Eukaryota; kingdom Metazoa; phylum Chordata; class Aves; order Passeriformes; family Paridae; genus Poecile; species Poecile atricapillus. The sequence continues at coordinate 11,759,789 of NC_081250.1, forward strand.
TCGGGAAGCCTCTGACAGGTGGTTGTGCGCTCCTGGGGAAGGATGTGTTTGTGGCTACAGAGCCACTGCCCAGACGACTGACTCAAGATCGTTGACTTTGAATAGGACCATGTTGTTTTTCAGATAAACTCAAAGATCTGGTGTTGAGGAGGACAGCATAAGTAAGGGATGTAATGGCCTGGAATATCATAGCCCATCCTGCTTAAGTTAGCGGCTTCAAAGCATTCTAGGCTTCGCAAAGTTCCAAGGCTTAGTTAGTAGTATAGATATACCACTCTTGTCCCGGTGACATGGATTGGAAGAAGAAATTTTGGTGCTGAACAAATGAAAAAGCTCAACTCCTTCAGCAAATGCTGGGTTTAAAAACAGCTTGAAAAGAACCCTAAAGAAACCTTTTGGATTCCAGTGTTTTGGAATATCACAGACCATGACTGTGGAAGCAAAGATTTACATATTTATCCTCCTGAAGCAATAATGGCTGAGGAACATCATAAGGCATATTTAATATAGTACTGCGAGTGTATGTGATCTTGTCCTGGTATCAAAGTTTCTTTTTCCACCATAAGCTTCTAAACTAATACAGTAAATAAAATAAATATTTTTTTTAAAAAAAGTCACAAAATAAAACAACCACACTCTTATGTCATCCGCAATGGAGTTTACTTGTTAACACTCAGGTAATTTGAACATAGTCACAAGGAATTTTTGAGTTCTAGCCTCCTGCAAAGGGCACCTTTTCTAGCTAAGAACAGTGACTGCAAATAGACATGTATAAGAAATACATTTGTGTGTGTCTATAGATACAATGTTATAAGTACTATTTGTATGTAAAATTAAGGAATGTAGTTATTAATGGATTAGTGTGACTATTTCAATGCATTAAATATTTTTGAGACACTGCTTCTATAATTATTCAATCATTGAAACTGGTCTCTTAAGATTTTTATTTTAATTTTTAAGAAGGAGGTATGTTTACCATCTAGGTGTTCTGCTACTGAATATATTTGTGCAGTAGAATGTTCTGATCTAATACAGTTAGTGTTTAGAAAAATTGTGTAATGTTTTCTTCAGGTATCTAGAATAATTACTGTGATTATATGCAATAAAATGTGATGTAATTAAAAGTAAATGGAACAAATTCAAGTTGTATTTTTAATTACTTGTTCAGTTCTTGTATTTGACTGCTTCTCTTTTGATGATTATAGGCTCTCACTGACATAACCATTTACATGTTTGAATAAAGTCTTCCTGTTTGGTGATGTTTAGACATTTCCCTTACTGATGTTTGCTATATAGTCTTTTAAGTCTGAATCTTTATTCAGTGTAGCACTGAAACATATGTGCTAAGTCATTATGCCTGTGTTAAAGCCAATGTTTATCTTTAAAATTGGTGGTACTTAAGTATTTCTTGATGCTTGTCCAAGATGCATAGTTTTGATTTTGCTTTTGAATGGTTTATGTTACAGTTATTTATTTAAAGGCATGTCTAGCTGGCTAAAGCAAGGCAAACTTGGCTTAAACCCAAACTCATGTAGAACCTCCTCTATTGTAGTGGTACATAAGTATGTGGACCAGGATGTAGGCACAAGAGAGGGCTACTCTTTCAGAGGCAGAGTCTCTGAAATAATTGAAAGATCTCTGCAGTATTGTTTGTAACCCTGTTACGAAAACCAAGTGATTCTTTTAAGGACAATTGAATAAACAAGATCAAGGACAATAAATTATCAGCTTTTAAGTTAATTCAGATGTTATGTAAAGCCCTAAAAGTAGTTGTATTTCCCTTAATCTTTGCTGACTCCGAAAGAGCAAAATAAATATTTCCGTCTTTCCAAGTCTTTAATGCAAAAACAACTTGTAATTCAGAAACATTTTAAGTAATTCTTAAATTATTTTTTTAAAAATACTGGTTTTACTTGTGGCTTTCTTTTGAAGCTGTTATTCTAATCCTGTATGTTTATCAAACTGCATTTATTATTCAGGCCTAAATCTGCAGTTGACCTGGTAAATCTCTTTTAAAGCAATAAGCACGAGTAATAGCATTTCATGGTTATTGTGGTAATTCACAAATACTTCTGTAAGACTCCACAAATAATGAAATTTTATTAGACAGTCCTACAGAGGCTTAGTGAAATTTTTGTGTGTTTTTTCTTGAATTACTGCAGTTTAGACAGCCACATTGTAGAAGTCTAAAGCTGCAAAGTGCTAGTTGTATTTTTTAAGTGTCAAATTCTAACATCCTTTTGTCCTCAGCCCTTCTGAAACGTAAACCAGGAGCCTGGCAGTAGTCCTTTTTCTGTATAAGGACATAAAATATACAGCACAAAATAACAATAAAATGTAGGTTATGCAAACTTACAAAGCTGCAGTGGTAGTATTGGGAAGATGCTGTCTGTCTGTACTCCGTTGGACTTTTTTTCCTGGGTTTTTGCCTTTTCATGGAGCAGGCAAATAGTGAATTTTACCTATTTTTCATGCAAGAAACATGGAAACTGGAAGGTATTCACTAAGAAAGTATGTGGCTGTCTTAAGAATATATATTCAAACTTTCCTCAAACAAACCAAACCAGACAACAGCAGCTCCCCTCCAAAAAAACCCCAAAAGCCAGGACAGAACTGCCAAAAAACCTCCGTACCAAGCAACAACAACAAAAAAGCCTCCCACACAGCATGTGCTTTAATAGAAGCAAGCTGTGGGCTTTGGTGAAAGGAGTACCTTGTTCTGAGTGTTCCTGTTTGTGGAAAATGGCAGTGCTGTGATGAACTGTCAGCTTGGTAAAATTAAAGGTCTTTGTCTCTGAGGGTGTTAATTTTTGTTATGAAAACTGTTTCACTGGGGAGATAACTTTGCTCTGTTTATTCTGAGATTTATCATGCTAACTTTCTTTTCATTACAGGCTGTCAGATGAGATTCTCTGTTTTTCTTTGGCATCACCCAGTTCTTTGTATAAAGCTGTGCCTTTAGCTGTTTTGGCATTTGAAAACTTTTCCCAGCTATGCCACAAGGCTGACTCTGGCTGAAAGAATTATTGCTACAATTTCCTAAAACAGAACTTGGGTGAAAACACTGTTACCTGTGTTTCTTGTTTTTTAAGTGTAAGTGACATTGACACAAACACCAAAAGCAACTTCTTAATTTTGGCAAACTTAATTTTTTTTGTTTCATGTTAAGCAACATCAGGGACTTTCTGGTGTGTTCATAAGTAATGCATCTTTGAGAAAACCTCAGCCTGATTCTTCAGAGAGGCTGACCTTTACAGCTCAGTATTTTTTGCAGTTAAGGTAGATACTGTAGGATTACATCTTTGTGACTTGCTGTGTTGTTTATATATCCTAGTTATCAGCTTTTTATATCTGCAGAGAGGTGAACACTTAACACCCATGTCAAGCAGCAGAGCTTACCTACTACTTGTCTGTTTTGATACTAAATGCACCAGATTTGGAGAATTTGTGCATAGTACTTGGACTTGTCCATCCTTCTTGCATCCAGTTTTTACTGATGTGCCAAGATTATCAGTGTAGCCTAACTGCTTCTCTCATCATGCTTTGTGTGATCTCTTATGTTTGTTTTAGTGGTATGGAAGCAATTAGTTGATTAGTTTTGGAAAGTTCCTGAATAATGGGTAAGGTAATGCAGTATCTGAAAGGATGAGTTATAACAAATTCCTTTGCCCTGTGTAGAAGGACCAGTGGAACTTCCACTGTGGCTCAGGAGGTTAAGTGTTTGTGGGATTTAAATGGAAGATTTTACAGCAGTATAATTTGTCAGAGGTCTGTGAGCAGGGAATTCCAATCAGAGCTTGCATTTTTGGGACTAAAGTGGTGTTCAGATGTTTTTCTGTCAAATGAGTCAATGTAGCATTATTTATGTTCATTTACTGCTACTTTTGTCTTTTTAAATAAGCATCTGTCTAGGTCAACTTCAGCTCTTGCTCCCCTCAAAATTCTGTATATACCTGTGTTACTCTGGAAATCCCAGAAAAACTGTTATAATTTCTCATCTGAAGAAGCTACATTTTAACTTTCTGAATGTTTTGCATTTCAGACTGAAAGCTAACCATTACTGCAAAATTAATTTACTTTGTTGTTCAGTAGCTGTAACTTCTACAATGTTATTTTGCAGTCAGCAGCAATTTAATCTCTGATTAACACACACACTGGCATTCACATAATTATTGTAACAAAGAATAGTTCTGAACCCTTCATGCTCATGGGCTCTTCTCACTGTCATTAAGCAAATTTCTGTTTTAATGGATGCTGGTCATTGTCTTTCTTTAGGAATGAATTAATGTTCCCTTTATTTTCAAGACACTGAAAATTTTTGGTATACATAAAATGCTGGATGACTATAACAATGTGATTTTGCTTTTTCTTCCCAGGTATGAATGCTGCTGTGCGCGCAGTAGTACGCATGGGAATCTATGTAAATGCCAAAGTCTATTTTATTTATGAGGTTAGTTTTTGTTTCATTCATTCTGTATTTTGTCTTCTAACTAAACTTGAGTTTTTGTGGAAACACCATGGAGAGTAAATAGTATGAATTAAAAAATGCTGTAGGTGCCATCCCTTTTCATTGTGTTTTATTTAGTACTTTTCATTTTTATGGAAATTTGCATGTTACAAGTATATTCTAAAACTATGTAATTTAAAAGTAATTTCTTAAATATATGGAATTCTTTATGTGCCACCAAAGACTTGAAAGCAGAGAAAACCAGAGGTGGTTGTCACCCTACAGTGAGCTACAGATCTGTGCACTTATTGGATGTTTGGCCCCACTTATTGTACTTCTTAAATGTTTTCCTAAACCTGGTAACTACTGATTCTTAATCCTTTACTCCATTTTCCTAGAGTATGATAAGGATGTATCCTCACTCTCATTTCACAGCTTGATTTTGATCAAGAGTGCAGTGGCACTGCTGCCATCTTGCCTTGGCTTATAGGTAGAAAGTTGCAACTGAAGAAACTCAACCAACAAAGAAAAGAAAAGCCACATCAAAAACTTGACCATCGTTGGTCTGTCCTGACATCAGAATTTTGTGGCTGAAATTTGTAACTGTATGTGCAGAAAGATTGTAAGCTTCTGTAGCAGTTATACAATAAGAAAAAATGATGGGACAAGTTTAATGTCAATGCTGTGGTGATGCTCCATGTACTTGACTTCCTTCAAGAAGCAGTTTGACGTCCTTATAAAGGATGCTTTCAGTTTTTATACAGTTTCTGTACATTGAACAATACAGTAAATATATTGATTCCATTCCCACTGGAACTCCTGTACAGCTCATTAGTAGTTTGAGACTATTACAAATCATAATAAAAAATTGATGTGGGGGAAAGCTTGGTAGGTACCAAGTAAAGTCTAACTTTAATATAAAAATATGGAGTACTAGAATTCATAGCGGTGCTCAGAAAATACTTTAGTTTTGTGCAAGGCAAATACAGAATTTATCTTTAAAAAGTGGCTGTTTATCCATTTTTTTTCCCTGTCTGCTTGTTCCGATAGCTCATTTACTAATGAGATGCAGAGTATATTGAAATGCAAATAAGCAGAGGACTGTGCTCCAAAATTCTTTCCTACTACTGTGCTAACAGCAAGTTGTTCTGAATACTTAGTGTGTGCTAATTACATGGCCAATCTCTGGAATTCCTTCAGTGTTCAGCTGTTTTGCAGGCTCACTGAAATGGGTCAGACACTTCTCTGGAAGTAAGAAGGGAGCCTTGGACATCTTTAAGGCCAAAAATTTGATTTGAATTTATTTTTTAATTAAGCTTAAGTCAAAAATTGCCATATTTTTTCACCTTTTAAACATATTTGGTATCACAGAGTGATAAATTTTGAAAGAAATTTGAATATTTTATTTTTCTGAACTTATGAAAATAGCACTATTTAAGTTAGCATGTGTTCCTGTGTTTGGTAGAGCTGGCCAGTGTGAAGTCACAGGTATTTCTGAAAGAAAAGTGATTGTAAAAAATAAGTCAATGTTGGGAATTTTGAGTTTACCCATATATATTGTCCTTCTGTCTTCAATGTAACAGTAGGGTGTGGGGAGAAATGCACATTTCACTGCAAGTATGGGCTCTGAAAAAGATCTTTGCTTCTAGATTAGGCCGTTCAGTTCTGTGTTTTGTAAAGGATCGAACGCTTAGCTTCTTCTTTGACTGGTGATAATTGAAATAAGGAGTCACTTTTCTTTCACAATGCCTACAAGTACTTTAGAGAAACAGGGTTGCAAGCATTGAAATGAAACAGCTGTTTAATTTTACCCCTTTGAAATGGGAAACAGATGAAGGTGACAAGTGTAATTAAGGTAAAATCTTCTTCTGAGACTCGTCACTAGTGTTCCCTGTTAAAAACCTTTGCGTGATGTATAAAGATGTGTAAGGAGGAGATGTATTTTTGGGTATAGCTTGAGTTATTTAATAAGGTGTTCCTTCTGAGTTACAGTTTATTGAATGTAACTTGAGTGTGTTAAGCAAAGAGAAGAGTGTATCTTAAGCCTACTTTTTGAGCATTTTAACATGTAGGTCAGGATAAAATTATATTTGTATTGAAGTTGCTCTGAAAAAGTGAAGGAAAAACCTGAAGTGACAATATCCAAAAGAGGAAAAAAAACTGTTCTTGTTTGGTTCCAAAAAATCGAGTTAAAGGTCTCAGCCTTTTCAAGCTTGCTTTTCTGAAGTCATCATACGCTCTGTTTCTCCTGTAGCTATGTCTGTCGTATGAACTTTTTTGCACTGCAAAACCATCTGTCTTCTACAACTGTGGCCAGCACTAGTTTCATATTCTAAGATAGTGACTCTGTTTTCTTAACTCCATTTTTCTTCATCTTGTGATGAGAGATTATCAAGATAAATGAATTAAAATTGATAATGAATTAGATCCAAGTAATTTTCTAGCCTTTTTTAAATTGGTTTTGTGAAAACCCAAAGGAAGAAACAGTTAGATACTGGAATTCATGGCCTGTTTACACTTCAAGTCCCAAAAAAAAAAAGAGTAAACTCATGTAAAAATGAAAACTAGAAGATATTTTATATAAAAGGTATAATTAGTTATATATCTTTTTTTATAGTTTATATAAAACCTGTGAATTTATAGCTATAAATTGAAAATCCTATAAAATTAATACCCCTTGTGTATCTTAATTCACTAAAGTCAGCGCATTTCAAAATTTTACTATTAATTGCTAATCTATACAGTTGTGCTAGCTTCACAGTTTTATATTTTATATTTTATTTTAGTCTGTAATTACCCTTCTTGGCTATCATCTCATTCCTCAAATGTAGTCTAGTCTGAATTAAAATTTAAATACCCATGGATTAATTTCACTCATGGTATGAAAATGTAGGGGCTGGAAGTATGTGTAGAGTATCAGGCTGCTCTAGGGGGTTAGTTAAATTTTTTTTCACTAATCAGAAGCTATTAAAGTCAGGTTGATTTTTGTTTTGTCTTTTTCCTTTTTAATTGAGAGTGGGAAGAAAAAGTGATGACTCTCATATTTGGCAACTCATTTTAGAAACTTGGTCTTAAATATTTATACAAATAACGTGTGGTTTTTCCAGGATTGAAGGATATAGTTCCCAGTGAATGCGTGCTCTTGCTACTAAGCTATGGAGCTTTTAGATTCTTCATCTTGATTAAGAGTCTTTCTCAAGAGGCCATCATTGGGAATGCAATGGTATGGCAGTCATGGATTTCTGTGAGGAAAACTTCGTGTCTTTTCTGTAGTGGTTTGTGCTCTCAGTGGCAATAGTATTTTATATTGTTGAGCAATGGCTAAGACATCTCAGTAAGTAAATTCATGTAACTGTTAAAGCCCCAAATGTCTCGCATGTAACACATCAGAAGTTGGCTTGTTCTTTTTCCAAGGCTTTTGTCTTCAGAGTTCAGGCTGGAAGCCACATTTGCTCCTGGAGTTGCAGTGTCTGTGAATGTATCCTGTGAGCATTGGACCCACAGATATTTATTCTTATTCTTTGGATATTTAGATTTTTGGGTGCATGAGGACTAAACATAAAATGGAGCTGATCTTAACAAACTGTGCTTGCTGTTTTTTTGACAGCTTATTTTTTCCATTCTTGCCCCACATTTACAGTATCTCAGTACCCAAGCTCCTATATTTCTAGGATCTAAGTAAGAATTTACTTTTTTAATTAACAGATTCCCACTCTCATATTGAGGTCAGTAGTCACATCTGCCAGTGATTTTCAGTAACCATACAGTTGGAACAGTGGTGAACCTTCAAACATACATTGTCCAGTCCTCATCAGTGTTTACAAAACTAAAGCAATAAATGGAAATCATTGTCATTAATACTTCAGTTGTAATTAGTAATTCATTTTTTTCCCCAACAGTTTTTCTAGAAAGCTGTTTTAATTCTATAGCTTGTATCTTTTAATGGTGTGGAAAACAACGTGACAATTCTACCTTATTCAGAGATAGCGTACGCATACTTGGCAGACAACTGAATTAGGAAAGGTTAATATAATAGTTCAGACAGATCATGATTCCAAAGGTTCCCTGCACTTACCTTGTAGTGGAAGGAATTGTTAATACATCCCCTGTTCTTGCTTGTCTGCACAGGTACAGAATCCTGACCAAAATGCACAAGTTCTTTCTACTTCACAGAAACATGGTGAAGGAATGGGTCATAGCTTATCCTTAGCCTAGCTGTGAGATGTTTCATGTCTTACAGACAACTTAAGCTAATCTTTTACTTATTTGGTTTTTTCTGTGTTTTAGATTTGTTAATCTGGTAATTGGGAATTTTATTCCATCAGTCTTATTTATGTATATATTTCCTATATATAATACTTCTTTGGATGCACTTTTGGTTTTCCTCTGAAGTTAAAATGGAAGGTGAATGACTTGAGCACACATGAACTGTATATATTGTATATATTTTTGTCAGCTCTCAGTGCAGCTTACTGTAGTTACAAACTGAATTAAGATGCAACATTACACTGCTTTCAGGATTTAGTGCCAGTGGATCTCTTGAGTTATTATAGTTGTCAATAGAAATACTTTCAGGAAAAGCTATCGCTCCATTACTGACTAATATAAGGGACATAGAATTCTATGTTTAAAAAAAATCAAACCAGCAAAGCTGGTGATGAATGAATTTAGTAATTTATTAGCCATCATCAAGCTTAGTTGTATCCTCTGTAATGTTTCTTTCTGAGGATCTTTGCAATTTATCTGAGGGAGAAATTTTTCCTAAAGTTGCTATGTGGATTTAACGTTATTCCTTTTCCACTTTGCTCTAATTGTGAGCAAACGGTGTAAATAATGGCATAACTCTTGAAGTCATTGTGTGTATACATTAGCATACAAAGAGTGTATCCTATATGTAGGGGCCCACAAGGGAACTGGGAAGATAGTTCACCAGGAGCTGTAGTGATGGGACAAGGAGTAATGGGGTCAAACTGAAAGAGTGGAAATGTAGGTTAAATATAGAGGAAATTCTTTACTGTGAGAATGGTGAGTCACTGGAACAGGTTTCCCAGAGAAGATGTGGATGCCCCAACCCTGGCAGTGTTCCAGGCCAGGTTGGATGGGGCATTGAGCAACCTGTTCTAGTGGGAGATGTCCCTGCTGATGGCTGGGGAGTCAGAAGTTGATGATCTTTTAAGGTCCCATTGAACCCACGCCATTCTATGTCTATACATTAGATACATGTCAAAGTTATTTAGAGAGTATATAAAGTATTGAAAAGGTCTGTTGGATGGCAGAAATTAGAGATGTAAGTAGTTTTCCATATGGATGTTTTTTGCTGTTGCTTGATCATATTATCTCTAAATTAATCAGTCAAGTCTCACTGAGCAGAAATTTTCATGCTTTCCCCTTGGAATCCTAAAACACCTAATTGAGTAACTTGTACTTTTGCTGTGTCCAGGTTATCTTTACATTCGTATTTTCTCATGCTGGTGGGGACTCAAAGTTTGACATAAAAAACCCCATATGTATTATATGAATAGCAAACCACTTTAGGCTTTGTATATTTCCAGTTTACTGCTTATTGAGTAAATTCTGCAATGTACTGTGAATCATGCCAAATTAAATTTCTCCAATTTATAATGTCAGTTTTGCTGTTCTCTGAACTCCCTTCTTTTTCTAGTTCCTGACTTATTCTTGAAAAAATTGCACAGAGAAAAATGTTAACTAATTGTTCCTTGGCATGGGGAATATGTACACATAATCTAAAAATGGAGACATAAACATTGTCATGGTTATTCTTTAGTAGTTTTTTTTTTTTAATTTTCTTTAACATGTTATGATTTTCCCTGTGGATTTAAATAAATGTCAAAAAGTTGAATGGTAGTTCTAGTTTTATTCTGGTGTGTCAGTTAGGGTTTTCCAAACTTAGGACTCGACTGCTTTTCCTTTTCTTTTCTTCTTGTTTCTTTTCATTTATTTGTTTCCTTGTTTATTTTTAATCAATGCTGACAATATCACCTAATGGAAAAGAATCTAATTGCCATTCAGATAGTATTTTTGTAGAGAGGTAATAAAGCAAAGCCAGGTGGGTTTTTTTTTTGTTTTTTAGATGCTTGCAGAATAGTTTTCCTTCTTTCAGATAAGTGTAGTTCTTACATTACAGCATGCAGTGGTTTTAGAAGACCATTTAAGTTAAGCTATTAGGAATTTCTTAAATTCATAACTAAACATATTTTTTCTTATTAAATACCTTTTATTTATTGTGTGACTGCTTAAAAAAAAAAAGGTTGTGTCGCCTGATTTCTTGTACTTTCATGAAAAAATTTTGGTTATTACTCTTTATCTTGGTTTGCTTATTACCAGCACAGGTAGGGGGGACGTACAATGTGCTGTAAAGATTTCCTAAGTTCATGGCCCCAGGCTGAGGTTATGTTTTTAAGGAACATATTTTATAATGTCTTTCAAAGTTCTTTGTAGTCTTTAAAAAAAAAAAAACAACTTGACTATTTATTCTTAAAGAAAAAGCACATTACCGTTCTAGTTTAGTAGCTCTGTAATCTTAATTATTGTCTTATCTTGAAGTTGTTTTTGCAATTGATCCTTTTGGAGGAGGGTTTGTTTTGCTTTATTCCCCCCTTAAAAGAAGCAGTGATACCTGCTTGAATATTGTTTCATTTGAGTAGTTTTTTTTATTCAGTGTTTATAATTAAAGTTGCATTAAAGTGCACAAGGTAACTACTATTGTAGTGGAAATTTGATGTAGTTTTTAAAATCAGACTTATGAAATACCTTCCCTTTTACAGGGGTACCAGGGAATGGTTGATGGAGGTGACAATATTGTAGAAGTTTCATGGGAAAGTGTTTCAAGTATCCTGCAAGTGGTAAGTGCTAAGGGGTGAGAGTGGGACCGAAAACCTTTTTATTCAAACAAAAGAAACGAAATTCTAAATCCAGGCAACCGCTGTAATTATGTATTTGAACTGTGTGATGACTGAGTGACCAGCATGTACCACTTCCAGCAGACAGTGATTTCTACAGTGTGGATGGCTGACACTTGCTAAAGATCTTGCTGTGGTCTTGAATTTGGAACCCAGAAGTAATCTTGAAAACCTTTGTTCTAGATTTGCAACATCACATGTCATTAGCTTCCTAAAGCCATATTGACAAGTCTATATTTAATAAAAAAGGCATTATAGGGCCAAAACATGAACCAGCTCTGTTTTGTAAGGCAAATAATTTCTTACGAAACCCTGTTGGCTTTCTGTGTAAGTGGATGTAGAATTACAGTAACGGGTGTAATTACAGTGCAGTTCTGCAGAGCTCAGATACTGCCAGTGACTTAGTACATTTTATTACAACATTCTGCAGTGTGGCCATTTGGATCTCCTCAGCTTTTGCTCAGCATGGTAATGTTGTTACCTCTTCCAGAGCAGGTGCTATGTTTGGTGAAGAGGCCTTACTGCTTGCCAAGCTTTCTGAAAACTACCTCCAGGTGAAGCATGGGTTTCTTTGGAGTTTTTTGTAAAGTTAATGAACATAAAGCAGTTAGCAGAGACAATTTTTTTTTTTTTTTAACCAATGCCCTGGAGTATTGTGAGGTATTATGTCGCCTGTGTTTGGTTGTTTTTATTTTCTTCTTTTTTCCCCCATGTCTATCTTGAAGAATCTGTAAATAGAGTCATAGAATATATCAAGTTGACAGGGACTCGTAGGGTTCCTTGAGTCCTAAAAATAAGCAATATGACTAAGAGCATCATCCAGATGCACCTTACGATGATGAGAAGATGGAGTTCTCTTGGCCAAGCCACACAAGAGCATAGGCTGGAGCAGGATGTAGGGTTCTATGTGTGTGCAGTGTAAAAGAAAAACATCTTTCTGAGCTTAATAGCTGGTAATTCAACAGACCAACAGTGAACCTCAGCATGTATCTTACAGAATGTGTTTAGTTGATTTGATGAGAAAGGTTTTTCAGCTCATTGTATAGTTTTCTTTATTCAGAACAAGTAGCACTTTGTTTCAAATACAGTTTCTTTTCCTCTTACAGCTGTTCTTTCTAAGTATGAAAATACCTAGTTTTAGGGACATTTTTTAGTCCTGATTTTTGTTCTTTTGAGCATCTCTGTGGGTACACATCTACCTTTTTGTCTGGAGACAACTGAATTCTGTTCCATTTTCTTTTTCCTTTCCACTAGCAACTATGCAACACAGATAACAAACTGGCCCAAGAGCTGAAACATCTATTGACAGGATAAATCATGTCAGTACAGCCACTGCAGATTTGAAATTCAAATTTAGATGGAAGTCACAGATTTACTACAAGTTGAAGTGAGGGGAATGTTTATGCAAAAGTAATGATGTAATCATCTCCAGATTTGTTTGCAGGGAAAAAAAATAATTTTTTTCAGTCTTAATTAATACTATTTTTTACTGTGACAATAAATAAGGGAAAAATTAAACTTCTTGAGTGAATGAACAACATAAACACAGAACACGTGTAAATTATATGTGTCCAGCAAGACACCCAGCAGTTCTCAGTGATGGGGAAGTTCAATTATTTATAAAAATGACCACCACCATTTCCAAAAGAAGCTTTTTAATTCATATTAATAAATGCAACAGATAATAAAACAGAAAGTGTTGCATTAATCTGATCTGTAAGAAATTAAAGGCAGTTATTTCCATAATTCTGTGGAATGACAATGCTAATTTTGAATTTCAGGGATGCATTTTTTCTCTTATTGTTTATGTATGTCTTGATAATCGGGGGAAAAATACCACACAGAGGCAAATAATTCAAAATGCTTTAGTAGCTATTACATCACTTTTCCTTTTGCCATTAAAGTAACAATGTGTTTATTGTAATACTGCTAAAATTAATCCCATGTAATTTAACATTTTCCTTCCAGAGTGGCTCTTTATCAGTCATTTCTCAGTGTTTTTTTTGTTTTTCCCTTGTGTGTGTATCTGCTCTCGAATATAAATACCCACGGGTTTGATAATATTTTGTTTATCATTACTTTATCTCACTCTAAAATTAAAATACAGAGGTTATGCTACAAAATTCATCGTTAATCCATCTCAGAAATACACAGTATTGTATCAGATCATTAACTAAAAGTGCTGTTCTTGCCTTTCCTAGGGAGGCACGGTGATCGGCAGCGCGCGCTGCAAATCCTTCCGCACGCGCGAGGGCCGGCTGCAGGCCGCCTTCAACCTGGTGCAGAGAGGGATCACCAACCTGTGCGTGATCGGCGGTGACGGCAGCCTGACCGGCGCCAACCTCTTCAGGGAGGAGTGGAGCGGGCTGCTGGAAGAGCTGGCACAGAAAGGTGAGTGTGCCTTCAGGGCCCCTAGACTTCACCTCCAGTGTGCAGGGAAGTTATGAACCCTAACTGTAGCTGTGCAGACTGTATCCAGAGGGTATCTCTGAAGTTTAAAAATCAATTGCGTTCATTCTAGGAAATCCTGTGGTTCTTCATCAAATAATAGCTTTTGGTTTCTGTACATCTGCTCATGCGTATCATAAAGGTCCAAAAAAGGCCAAATAAGTTGGGGGCAACAGTCTGTGTGATTTTTTTCTCTATTGTGAATAATTTTCAGGATCTGAACTTTTTACCTTTTGCTTGAAAAGCCCAATGCCCTCATATCCAATCTGAGGTGGTAATTCCTTTCCTACAACAAGCTACACATGTGTATGTTATTAAGTCATGATGCTTTCCTGCCTGTGTCACTCTTTGTTTAAGATCAGAACATTATGTGGATATTGATAGAAGTACAGCCAGCCCAGTAGTTGTCTTTGATAGCATCCAGGAGAATGTACAGGGGAGAGTAAAGAGTAATATAATGCTGTGCTGATGCTATGTGTTACTCATAATACATAAATGCTCTGATAGCTTCCATCCATTTCTGTCTTCGGGGCTTCGTGAACCAGATGCTGTTAGCAGTCCTTAATGAATTTCTCTTCCATGAATGTATACAGTCTACTTGAAAGCATACAGAGTTTTGCTGAAAACATTGTGTAGCAAGGAGTTCTGCAGCTTCATTGAATATTGAAGATTGTGAAGAATCTTCTGTTTGTTTTGATCCTGCTGGCTTCTAGATCATTTGATGTCCATAGTTTCTGTGTTAGAGTAAACCATGATCAGTCCTGCTTCCTCTCTGCATGCCACTTGAGATTTTACAGCTGTCTTATTTTCCCTTCATCATCTCTTTTTCTAGATGGATGAATCCTAGTTTGCTTAGTTGTTCCTTATATGTAAGTTCTATATCTTTGATCATCTTTGTTGCCCTTCTCTGAACCTTTTCCAGTTCTGCCCTGTTTTGAGGTGGGGAGGACCACAACTGCACCCAGTATTCAAGATGAGGGCAAACCATGGATCTACACAGTAGTATAATGATCTTTGTTTTGTTCTCTATTCCTAATATTTTCTAATATTTTTTTTTTACTGCTGTTGGGCATTGAAGCTGATTTATTAATGAAAACAGCATTATTATATTATGCTGGAAATAGTGTTATTTTGTTTGTGGTATTAGGGTACATTTTTTTTCATGTGTCTTAGTTTACATTTATCTGCAATGAATTCCATCTGATACTTTACTGCTCACTGTGTCTTGTTAGTCTTCATTTCTTCTCAGACACTCCATGCGTTTAGATCCCAAATCAGTTTGATCAGTAAACTTTGGCACTTTGCTGCTCATTCCCTTTTCTAGGTTATTACTGAGTGTGTTGAACAGCGCAGATCCCTGTAGAACTCCATTGGTTACCTTCCTAATACACAAGAATTTGTGTTTACCACTGCCCTCTGCCTTGTATTTTTTACCCTCTGTTTCACATAATTTATTCTATGAAAAGACTTCTGTCTTATACGGTGACTGCTTAGTTTCCTCAAAATCCTTTGGCAAAAGACTTTGTCAATGGCTTTTTAGAAATCTAAGTAGATTATGTCAACCAGATATTAAGTTACATTTGGAGCTCTAGAAGAGGTTTGTAATGCATGGTATACATTCATAGAAAACATTTTGATTCTTCTTCACAATGTTATATATATCTTCATGGACATTAGTTATATTTTTCATTATGGTTTCTGCTGCTTTTCTGTAACGTAGACATTAAACACACTGATACATAGTTCTTGAATCTCATATTAAAAATTTGACATTATATTTACTACCATCCCATCCACAGATACTAAGGTAGTTTTAAGTGCTTAAGCAGCTGAGTTATTCCATCCTTGAGGTCCTTTGGAACTCTTGGATGATGCAGCATTTTCATTGCTGTCTTGGGAGACTCTGCTAAGACTTAGAATAGGAGCTTTTCTGTTCTGTTTGCTTATTAATCATGAAATCAGAGCCTTTCAGTGTTGCAAAAGAGAAGTCTTCAAAAGTTGAATGTTGGTTTCTAAGCGTTTACATATGCCCATAATCGCATCCAGTTTGCATCCTTTTGCTTCTTCATTGCACGTTATACACTGAGACTACAATTTGAATGATACTGTTTTAATTTGAAACCATCAATTTTAAGGTTGGTTACAAAACTTGGTAATTATTTGACACTTTGAGATGGACTGAAAAGCTCTTATTTCCTTCCTTACTCTAAGGAGTTCCGTGCAGGATTCTTTTGTTTGGATGTTTGATTGGCTTTTGTTTGTAGTTTTGACTAACCTTGTTACCTAAAATATCTAAACATAATTTAATGTTTGGATATGTTTAGTAGAGCACCCAAGCAGTATGTCTATTTTATTTTTTTTTAATAGTCTTACAGTTCTTTCTCCAAATACTTCTTTACAGGAAAGATTGATGCAGAGGCTGTTAAGAAATATGCTTACCTTAACATTGTGGGAATGGTTGGATCCATAGACAATGACTTCTGTGGCACTGATATGACCATAGGTACTGACTCAGCTCTGCACAGGATAATTGAAGTTGTGGATGCCATCATGACCACTGCTCAGAGGTAAATTGAGTATATTATAGAGACTGATAACAAATGCACAGATGTTTATGCTTTTGTTTAAGGTGATTTTAAATAGAGGTTAGGTAGATGGGGAAATAAAAGTTCTTTTTGACTGCATCTTTCAAGTGTCTTTGTTCCTTTTTTTCTTAGTAACTGCTTTTTCATCATTCCTGTGGTGGCAGCACTTCCAGTGTGTGATTATAGAGACTGCATCAGCCTTAGGGGCAGACTTGGTTTTTAATGTTTTTAGTCTTTCTCAGACATAGTCTGTTAGAGGAGATCCAGACACACTGTGAATAGTACAAAAATAGCATCTGTCTTATATAAGCTTTATGTCAGTAAAAATTAGGCAATTATTTTTTTTTTAAATACAGCTATATCATTACAGTTCTTAACTATGGGTCTACATCATTTACATTTCCAGTAAAGGTTCACTTCTTGTCTCATAGCTGCCCATACGTGTTTTGCAAGAAAGTGGTGAAAATTAATTATGTATTGGAAGATACTTGATTTTAAATATGTTGCTTAATGTGATAATAATTTTGTTTTCTTAATGTTTCCTGTTTTGCTAAGGAATTGTGAGTTTAGTAACCATAGTAAACACAAGCTGTTTTTTGATACTAGGTTCAGTTAATTTGCATTCTTGTTTTTACAGCCATCAGAGGACATTTGTTCTGGAGGTTATGGGGCGACACTGTGGGTATGTATTGTTTTCAGCATTTTGTGTCTTGTACAGGTATAATTATGAAAGAAATCTGAACCATAAAAGTTTAATGATTTGTTCTGTTTATTAGGTATCTAGCTCTGGTTAGTGCCTTAGCCTGTGGTGCAGACTGGGTGTTTATTCCTGAATACCCACCAGAGGAAGGCTGGGAAGATTCAATGTGTGTTAAGCTTTCAGAGGTAATTTATCAATATGTTTGACTTTCTCTGATGTTTTTGTGGATGTTTATTTGAAAGCAGTGGTTAAAAAGTGTTGATCAGGACTTTAAGCAAGTCTTTGGTTTTGGTGTCACAAAGTTCTCTGTGATCTTGAACATTTCTTTTCTTGCACTCTGTGATTGTTTTGAGGAAACATATGACCCACGCTGGGAATTGCATAAAATTATACCTATATAAACAATATGTTCATTTCCTCAGTAATTTGATCTTAGACATTTTACTTCAGCGATGAAAAGATTTGTATCAAGATAAAAGGTGTGCGAATGCGTCACATATGAGTGATCAAGTACAAGAAATGTTTCCTCAAATCCTATCATTTTTTAAATGTTTCCTATAATCCTATCCTTAATGTAGACCAAATGATTATAAAATTAGGCTGTAGATTCCTTGGGGTTTTTTTTTAACTACACAAGTGTGCTTTTATTTTTATTACAGAACCGTGCACGAAAGAAAAGGCTGAATATTATTATTGTAGCTGAAGGAGCTATTGACTGTCACAACAAACCTATAACCTCAGAGAAGGTTAAGGATGTGAGTATCAGCATCCCTATGATACAAGATTTCTGTTCATAAGATGGGGCTTATTGTTAACAGTAACATTCCTGTAGAGTAAATCTGTTCCTGTAAGGTAGCTTATCACACAGTTGTATTTTATGCTTGTGCTTTATTATCTGAAATTCCATAGTCAAATTAAAGGGCCATGTTTTCAGTGGCAATTAATTAGAACCTTTCCTCTTTGTGATATAACACAGCGGTTCAGAAGCATCTGCTTCATGGGTGTCTTAATTGATAAACTGATAGTTTGAAATCAGCTCAAATCTGTATAATCTTATTTTACTTTGTATGTCTTGTAAAATTTTTAATACTGGTCTGTCTCACAGTGAAGTAATACTGTGTGCTTTGGACAAAATCTTGTCCAACTGGTTGCTTTGCCAAAAATTTCATTGGTGTCTAAGATTAAGAAAACTTTTAAGCTTAATTGTTCTGCTCTTTTTTCTTTTTTTTTTTTTTTTTTTTTTTAAGGGGTCATTAAGAAAACGAATTGGGAAATAGTCATTGCTAGAAAGGAGCTATTAAACTTTGCCTTTACCTGGGGTTTATCTGTCCTGTGACTGTGAGGTTCTCTTTTCCATAGCTGTCAGTTTTAGAGAAACCTTTGACTTCATTCAGAATTGCAGTTTTATGAAGTAACATTTAGCACTAAGTGGTGTTAAGTGTACATGATGCTACCATATATATATAATAATAATAATGATTCTGTATTCTGAAATTCTATGCAGCTTGTGGTTCAGCGGCTTGGTTTTGACACCCGAGTAACCATCCTGGGTCATGTGCAAAGAGGTGGAACCCCTTCAGCTTTTGACAGAATTCTTGTGAGTATTCCCAAAATAACTGCTCATGGCACCACATAGAACAACTGCTTTCTGATTATTTATTTGGGGGTGGGATTGTTTTCTACCTGATGAACTTGACAATCAAACTGTTATATCACATTAATTGTCTGAATAGCTCAAATTCAGAGTAATGAAGCAATTTGTGTGAAGGAACCTATGTTTAAGATCAAAATGCGAAGCTTAATTGTCCATACTTACAGGTAGAAGCAGCCCACAATTTTTGCACCTTACCAAGGAGTGATTTGTGTCAGCTTGAGTTACAGAGAAATCAGGACCATTTCTGTGATTGGAAGCCTTGTGCTTTAAAGGGCTTGCTTGAGCACTCAAACATTCTCTACTTGCAGGCGAGTCGCATGGGTGTGGAAGCCGTGCTTGCCCTTTTAGAAGCCACTCCAGATACCCCTGCCTGTGTTGTGTCCCTGTCTGGAAACCAGGCTGTCCGTCTGCCTCTGATGGAGTGTGTGCAGATGGTGAGGCTCTGGCAAAAAGCCAATTTATGTTATTTATTTACTACAAAGGACTACTATGTATTGCCTGTTCTCATTAGGATATTGATGGAATGTGTACAGCACTTTTCCATATATGGGAATGAATAATGAAGTTCATGTATGTTCTCTATGTGTTAAATATTCATTTGCAAACTATCCAGGAATAAGAAATACACATCTTCTTAATTTGTTCTAAAATTTCATTTCAGATCTTCATTTTTTGTTACAACAAATTCTTCAGATGCTTGCATCCATTTATGTGTCATAGACAAATCAGGTTTCTGCATTAAAACTGCTCAGATTAAACTGAAAAAAAGAAAATGCATAATAGATACATTGATTTATTTGTCCCATGAGGGCTTTAGGTATTTGTTTCTACTTCATTCTTCTTCCGTACCCTGAAATTTGTGCTGTGAGAGGAGGTAGCTCATAAACTGAGGAATTGTCAGTATTTCTTTTTTCACTGTGGAAATATATTAATACATGGAATATATTAAATAATCCACCTCCTGCATTTTTTTAAACATATTGAATAATCAACTTGTTTTTTCAAGACTCAAGAAGTTCAGAAAGCCATGGATGAGGGAAGATTCCTTGAGGCTGTGAGGCTTCGTGGAAGGTATGGCCAATAGCTCATATCAGTTTACTTGCTGTAGAAAAGCTGAGTTGCCTTGTTGTTATGCTGGCACATGACATTTTATTTGAAATATTTAACTAACAGTATGTTCTTATGGGTTTGAGAATGAGAGGAGACAAAAGATTTGCCTAAACAGAATAATTTATGCACCAAAACATGCAAAACAAAGCAAACTGTAATTCACTGCTGTGTCAGACTAGTGACTGTTCCTAAGCTAACCGGTCACAAAGCAAAAAGCTTCTGTGCTGTATGACCTGACTGGTAGCAGCCATAAGTTTGTTTGTTCTTGAATTTGAGGCCAGTCCTGTGAGCTTGTTTGTAAGTTGGTAGTTTTCCAGCAGTAATGTAGGAGAAGGTATTCTTTTCCTGTCAGGAGAGTGATTTCTGTTTCAAGTCATTTGAGAATAAAATACTTTCTCCCCAGTCCAGAAAACTAATTTGTTAGCTACATAGTTGTTTTATATTTTATGACTCTTAGCTTAAAGAATTGAATGTTTTTCATTCTTCTTGCATTTCCAGTTTTTGCCATGTTTTGCATTTGCAATAACAGTGGTGATGATATTACATACCAGTTTTTTAAAGTTTCTGAAAAATTCAAATGTTCCTTTAAAATGAGTTTAAAATTTTACTATTTTATTTGCTTATCTTACTTACTCGTTTGTTTAGGAGCTTTGAAAACAATCTTAACACGTACAAATTACTGTCGCACAAAAAGCCAGATGCCGAGCTCCCAAAGGTAAGGGGGTTTGTTCAGTGTGCAGTGCATGTCTGCTTTTGGGATCTATTAATAACGCCCTTCAAACCTCTATTACATTATAATTTATAAATTAAATATTATAAAGATGTTTGAAGAACCCTAGTTTATTCTAATAAATAACATTTTTTAAAGTGAAATACCATTGTAACTAGAAAATTGCTGTACACCATTTCTTTCTGTCTTCGATGGATGTACATCTGGTCTCAGTTGTTATCATGTTGTCTGGTCCTAATAGTTGCTGTTTTGCCCCTCTGTTTCTTACCATGGAGAGAAGGAGGGGTGATGTTTAAGATAAGACTCTGAAAATCTTGAGATAAAGGAAGAGTCTATATTAAAAGAATTCTAAACCTCCTTTTGAAGGGTAAGACCACTCAAGAGCAATGGCAAATCCAGGAATTCATGGGAAGCAGTACTGAGGATAGATGCATCACCTTTATGTGAAGTAATAACTTGCTGTGCATAGTACAGTAACAGACATTTAGTTTCTTTGTAGTTCCTAAGATTTGTATGGGAGGAAATTTGGATTTATACAGGAAGCAGACACTAAATTTTGTGTGCAAATAAATCTTAGACAGTATTTTTTTTTTGTTGTTTTTATTAGAAGTTTACTGAACAGGTCTGTGTTTGATCATAGTTGGTGACTATGTCATCTTGTTCCTCCCTCTTGATTTTGTTTTGTGACCATTTGTTACCTTATTTTTGCATAATGATGTTACTGTTGCACTTTCTAGAAATCTTTTTCCCAAATAAGTATTTGCGTAATGATTACTGGTGTTAGCTTCTCAATATTATTAAGGAGCAAAATTTCATTGAAAATACAGTAAGGTCCTAAGACTGACCTTCAAGAGATCAAGGAATTCAGGATTTTTTAGGTGGTTATTTAATATTTTCTTTGGTGGATCAGGTTTTTGGGTGGTGGGGTTTTTTAATACAGTAATGCAAATTCAGGACTGTTAGCAGTGGGCTTTTTTTATTTTTTTTTTTAATATTTTTTCATATCTCCTGTGACAAATGGCATTAGAAGGAAATGTCCACATGTAATTACTAACTACTCGGATTTGACCATACTAACAAAATCTGTGCCTTCAGTAAAAGAGGTTGAATAGGAGTTAAAAAGTAGATGAAATATGCATGTCACAGGAACTGAGGAAAAAGCTAAGCTGATCAGATCAGGAGAGCCAGCTGAATGCTCTGCTTCAGCAGTGCTTCTGCACACATTATATTTTGCTGTTTGTGATTACATTGCATTTTTCTACAATCCTTTGATTGTACCAGAACCAAAGAAAAAAAAAACAAAACGAACTACATATACTTTGGTTCATGTCTCTTTTATTGTGTTTTTTTTGGGGGGTTGTTGTTGGTTTGGATATTTTTGGTTTTGTTTGCTTGTTTTGTTTTTTAATCAGATGAGATTCCATGATCATTACTTAACAATTGTTCTTCTTTTTTTTTTTGTTTGGTTTTTTTCTCATCTTTCAGAATACAACTAAATAACTTCTACCTCTTCTGCAGGAGCAAATTGTTATAATTGTCATTAAGAAATGTTTTAAAAACTTCCATAATCTGAAAATGTATGGTGTTGGGAAAGATGCTGAATGTTCCTGTTTGCCAGCATATTGTCAGCTGCTTGAAAAACCTGGCCTAATTAACCTAGCTTAATTTTAAATCTTGTCTGTTCCACTCTGCATTGTACTGATGATACACACATAAATGCTGTGGTGCTAGAATTCTTTCTTTTGCTATTATTGGTGTGTTTGCAAAAAAAAATTCCTGCTTTAGTAACATGAAGCTGGTTGAATAGCAATGGCCAGCTTGGGTGGAGCTCTGAGCAGCCTGGCCTAGTGAAAGGTGTCCCTGGCCATGTCAGGGGGTTGGAATGAGATGACCTTTATGGTCCTACCCAAAACATTCTGTGATTCTATTTTATGTTTCTTGAACCTGGGCTAGAATATAAAAACCTGAATAACTGAACTTGTAAACTAAATGGAATTATGACGAAGTCCTACTTAAATTTTTATTTTGGTTGTTTGTCTCTTTGATATTCTACAAGTGGGGAAATGTGTCTGTACTTTCCAGCTAACTTCAAATTTTCAACATGTTTAAGGGCTTTAAACTTTCCTTTCCTGCATTCCAGTATTTAGCAACTGCATATGATGTACAAATTAACCATGGTGTAGAAATCAAAGTCCTTACTAAATATAATTTTTATCTTGCAGACTAATTTTAATGTGGCAGTTTTAAATGTTGGTGCCCCTGCAGCTGGAATGAATGCCGCAGTGAGGGCTGCAGTGAGAGTTGGAATGACTGAAGGTCACAAAATTTTTGCTGTCATTGATGGTTTTGAAGGGTTCGCTAGAGGGAAGGTCAGTGTCACGTGTGTGCATTACCAAGTGCATTGTACCCCATCCCACACCACCACCCTTGTTCATGTTCTTGGAAGGCATACTACTGTTCTGTCATAACTGCTGGGGGAACTGGTTCTCTGAGTGCTTTTATTTCATAAAGATCTATAAAACCTAGATTGTAACTGTGTTTCCCAACTATTCAAGTCTGTAGAGTCATTTATGCTGAGTGTTACTAATTACATGCTGCAGAGCTACAAAATTAGTTCAGATGAATCCTTCCTTTGAATTTGAGTTCAGCACATGCATTCCTTTGTAATGGTGCTTATTGAGAGAGGAATATTTTTTTTACTTACGTAAGTTAAATTCTTCTATTTCCCTGTTTTTAAATGTTACACATCAGTTGGTGTACTAAAGAGAAACTGAATGCAAGACTTATGATTTCTGTGCCTGGCTGGAGCCACAGATCCCAAAACTTGTATCAAAGTCCTAGCTTTAGATTTTTTGCTTCACATTCAGTAGGAGAGGATGTGGAAATACCGAGATACGAAACACAGAGACAGGGTTAATCTTGGTCTGGAAGCAGAAAGAGCAAATGGAATGGAAAGGGATTGTAGTAATTCAAGAGAAATTATGTTAAACTCTTGGTACTGTTTTCTTTCTTGGCCTCATCTAGTTTTAGTGATGTCAGTGCCCAACAACTTGTTCCAACAGCTTTTCATGAAGTAGTACCTGGTGTTTGCTGCAGCTCAAAAGAAGTAAGTGGATAATTATTTAACAAAATCTCCTTTTCTGCTTTTATTCAAAGATAAAGGAAATTTCCTGGGGAGATGTTGGAGGCTGGACGGGTCAAGGAGGATCAATTCTTGGTACAAAACGGTAACATAAATATTTTTGTCAATTGATATGATGAACTGTAGTGCTTTATATGACCACTGTATGATTCCATGCTCTTTTCTTTGCACAGAGTGTTTTTAAGTCCTCAGTATTTGTACACTGGGGTTTTTTTGACTTGTTTTTTGTTCAATTCCTTGTGCTCCAACTTAGATATCTTTACAGTACTGAGCCAGCTCTGAAGAGTGGGAGTTAGGACCTCAACTTAAAAATTTCATGGGGTCCTTATACTTTAAATGATTGCAAACCTGCTGTTTCTGGAAGAGTTACTCGATAAATATGTAAAACAAAAAACATTGTGTTGCCGTCTCACTTTATGGTTTCAGCTTGGTAATGAGTTCTTAGTGCTTCAGAGTCTGTAAATTGTTTCTATTTTTCTTTTGGTTTAATGATTTCTAGTACTCTTCCTGCAAAATACTTGGAGAAGATTGCTGACCAGATGCGCACTAACAACATTAACGCCCTTATGGTTATTGGTGGATTTGAGGTACACTGAAATATCTAATTATGTCTAAGTAGAGTAGAATTCCTAACAAAATTAATAGTCTGTTTTGATTTTTACCCAATCTTCATGTAAGGTGCATTTGGCTCTATCTGTATTTGATACATGACATAGATGGTGTTTAGAATCAAAAGTGTTGTCAATCAGTGGTTGTCTGGAAAGCTGGCATTCAAGACAGTGAGTAGAACTGCTAAACAGATGTGCTAAATGGATAAATGAGATGAGATAGTGTTACAGTTTTTTGTACTAAAATTAATAACTTCTGTAGTGCAAGTTTCAGTCCATACTGTATCAATACTTGGAACATCCTTGCAGAAGTTCTTGATTCTTAGTAGAATTTGCACTGTGTTTCCTTATTTAAGCTGCTCTTCTCACATAGTGCATGTCAAAAATCTGTAATGGATCTAGAGAAATATTTTTTTTCCCCTGTATTTCATGTTTGCTTTGTTTTAAAAAAAATTTTGAAATTTTGATTCAGGAAAGTATTTTGCCTAGTCTTTGCAGAGAAGAATGTGTTCATTGCTTCTTGATAAAGAATGTATCTTCCTTTATTTGTCCACGCTGTTAGCTGTGACCCTAATTCAGAATATTAAGATTTTTAAATCAGGAGTAACAGTACCTGAAGATTGGGCAACTAGTTTGTTTTGTTGAAAACCGATCTTTTCTGTCTAAATTAATAGTTTTCAAGAGAACATATGTTCCATTTACTGTTTTCAAATGTATGCTTGTTTCTAATGCTTGTTTTTTTTGTCTGTGTTAGATTTTAGTGGTTCCTTAGTGCTCTGACTTGCTGAAGTGTGCTGTGGTAGAAATGGCTCCCCCTGTGGCCCTTCTCATTTTGTCACTCCCAACTCTGCCCTTTATTCATCCTAATTTTTCACCCGATGCCTGTGCCCAACAGGCTTACCTTGGACTTCTGGAATTGTCAGCTGCCCGGGAGAAATATGACGAATTCTGTGTTCCAATGGTTATGGTTCCTGCAACTGTATCCAATAATGTACCGGGTTCAGATTTCAGCATTGGTGCAGATACTGCTCTGAACACTATAACTGATGTAAGTCTGCTCTGGTGTGTGCACATGCTAACAAAACAGTTATTTAAATTTACTCAATTGGCTACAACTGGATATTTTTGTAGACCAGAACTTCGGAAATGTGATCTGGGAAATTATAATTACTTGATATAGCCACTTTAGAAAAAAAAAGCCTAGGATCCCAAGTGCTTCCATTTAATTTCTGGTGAAAGTAAAATGACCTCTAAATTGTTTAAAGTGCAGAATAAGATGGCATCTGTTGTTGTATAAAAAAGAAAGAAACCTGAAAAGCTGAGACTTGATCATCATTTGCACTGTAGAGGGGAAAAAATCCCTGTTCATAATATGTAGAGTTGTGTTATACCCAGCTGCAACAAACACTGTAGGAAAGTTGCTCTGTTGTGAAGAAGATTCTTAGTTATGTAACATCTTTACTCCTGTAAGACAATATGTAAAATCCATATATCTCTAATTATAGGCATTACATTTATTTAGCTAATAGCAGATTTAATAAAAATAATTGAGACATGTTAAGAAGTATTTTTTAAAAAATCAAATCCTGTCATACAATATAAAGTAAAAATTGAATATTTAATCTCTTATGTGGAAAAACTTCTCTACTCTGAGTGTGATAGAGCACTGGAGAAAGCTGCCCAGAGAGGTCGTGCAGTCTCCTGTGGAGATAATCCAAACCCACCTGGATTGTTCCTGTGTCACTTGCTCAGGTGATCCTGCCTTGGCAGGGGATTGAACTACATGATCTCCAGAGGTCCCTCCCAACCCTGGCCATTCCTCAGTTCTCTCATACTAATCTCAGTGGAACAGAAAGCATAGTCAATTGAAAAAGAGAGTTTCAAGTTGCTTTTGAAAATGAAATGACAATTCTCTTATCACTTAAATGTATTTGAAAATTTTAATCATGATAGCTTTTTCATTTCAAGGATTCTTCAGATGCCACCAACTTTGAATGCACTACCATAATTTCCTTTTGTTGTTTTTTGGTTTGTTTTACCATTGCAAGAGAAATAATTTTATCAAAAGAAACCCTTCAGTTAGGAAATATCAGTTTCTTGAAGTATTGCCTTGAATAAGACTAAAAGCCAACTAAAATTCATTGAATGAATTCTTTATAGACAACTTGGGTTATAAATGTTGATGTTGTTTCCAGTTCTGGTAAATAAAAATATCCCTCCAAAATGACTGATCATGAACTAAGGTGAGTAAAATGATTGTGCATAACATCTGCTTTCCTTCTTCTCTTATCTTCATAAGCTTTGTTAACCAAACTGACTTCTTTTTATAGGTTATTTCATAGAAAGGGGGTATATCATAGTCAGTCCTTGTTGCTGTGATTTGCTATCTATTTAGGTTTGTAGGTATCATTTGCCTTCATTAGATAAAATGTTCTTCTCTCCATATTTTCAATGTGATAGTTGAAAACTTTTTATAAGCACCTTTTTTTCTTATTTTTTTGCTAATGGCTTTCTTCTGGTTGTTTTGTATTTAATTTTGCCTAGATCTTTCTCTGGATTAAATATGAAAAGTAATGGCTTTTCAAGATTTCTATTCAGTTGAGTGGAAAATGAAATTTGAGTTGATTTTTTTTTTTTTTTTTGGAAGGAGCAGACTTTTGCATTCAGAAAATATTTCTGCTTGGTGTCTTTACAGTTTTTTGCTCTGATTGTTTGAACGTGATTCACCAAAACTGTCAGTTTTGTCAGAAAAACACGTCCTTTCATTCTTGTGCCATGCTCAGCTCAGGTGCAGTAGCAACTGTGCTCCGTGTTAAATGTGACCAAATAAGCTCGATACACGTCATACAATTGACTGTGGTAAACAAAAGTAGGAGGTGGACATGAATATCCATTTTATCTAGTTTATATATAGTTTTTCACCCCTGTTACCACAGTTAGGTCAATAAATACATCCTAGTTTACAGTGCTCTCAGAGCTGTAGAACCTCTTCTGAACACCAAAGTGTCATTACACTTAGATTTTCTCTGGTATGGTTCTTACTTGAATGTTCTTGCCTACCTCTAGTAAGGTAAGTACAATTGTGCTGGTAATGAGGGATTGTTGCTGTTTGGCACCAACAGACACTTGCCAGTTGTTTAAACTTGTCAAGCCATTTAAATAGTACCCTGAAACATTTGCTAATAAAATGTGTTAAAATTCTGCATTTAAAAAGAAAAATAATTTAAAACCAGCCTTAACAGATACATAACTTCTGAATGAGAGATTAGTAAAGAGTGTGCTCCTCACAAAGGCATAAACAGTGGATACATTTATCAATAACTAATTTAGATTCTGTAACAGATCATGGGACCCTTTAAAAATATTCTATTTTTCCACTTCTGTTTTAAAATCTTGGCTTCAAATTTGATTTATCTTTTAAATAGTGTTTTAAACTTATGATAAACTGTATTTTTCACTTCACTTTTCAGAATATTAGAAAAACTGCTAATGACAACATAATTATAAAATACCTGGGAAAAGCTGGATGTTTCTTCCTGAGGAGGATATGTTTAAGACTGATATATATAGGCATACAAAGTAAACTTTTTAGGATTGCAGGATAAGAACATGAACTTCGTATTTTCTATTAAATGAAGCATCACTAAAATAACTACCATAATAAATATATCTATATTCTCAAGCATGTTGTCAATTTAATGAAATGAATAGGATGTTATTTTGGATATCAGACCTCAGGAATGTGACAACCATGAAAGGAAAAGGTATCAGCTAGATAAGAATGATGGAACCTGAAAAATGGAGAGGCTAAAACTTTCTATTGTGTTTCTTTGACAATCCTTTTCAGAAAAGGAAAAGGAGGTACAGACTGATGATTTGGTTTTGTGGGAAAAAAAATAAAATCAAACATCCCCTGAGGAACAAAGAAAGCTACAGTGTGCTTTAAGGCAGTCTCCACACATTTCCTGTGGAAAACAGATGCCTGTACCCTCCCAGAAGCATATATGGCTCCACATTATGCTGAACTAGGAAGCTGCAAATTAGCCTTGGCCGCTAGTTAACCTGTTAATTTTTCATCTCCTTCAGTCCTAGTAACAGCTGGAGTAAGGGCAGTAACTCCATCCCCATCCCCTTCAGTGGCCATTTGTATTTAGATCAACTTAAAGTCAACAAACAGTAGTCAGTGCTGGACTGCATGAATTTTTATAAAGCATCCTTGGTTCTAATAACCTTTTTAGTAACACAAATCCAATAAAAGGGTAGGAAATTATTAAACCATTTTATTAACATAGTGCAGTATCTCTCTATGACTGTATTGTAGTAATTTAAAAACAAATACTAGCATAGCAGTTATTAAAATCATTGATCACATTTTTACCCTTTATAATTAAGTGACCATATATTAAAATGATTTTCCTATTTTGCCACAGTGATGCAGAGATGTTGCATATAATCATCTAATGCTCATGCTTGGTGAAGGTACAGTCATTGGATATGTTGGCTGAAATCACTTGCATCAAATAAAATGGCAATATTTAATGCAAGTAAAACATATCTTAACTGCATCTTAACATAGCATAAATGCAGACTAACCAGTTACGTTAGTTACTGCTCTACATCTCCCTTTGACTTGGTTTTCCAGAAGTCTTAATATAAAAAACCTTTTGGAGAAAGTCATGTTCTGCTGATCTCCAGGAAGCTGTATGGTTCTACCAAACCACTGTTACTTTGTATGTCTTTATTCTTTTAGAAGAAATAAAAGTTCAAAGCAGCCTGAGTAGGGCAATTACTGAAATTTCCTAAGTGAAGTCTCAGCCATCCAAAAAAACAAATCCCAAATAAGCCACTCCTGTTTCTTGCTCTC
This sequence comes from Poecile atricapillus, assembly GCF_030490865.1. Taxonomy (NCBI): domain Eukaryota; kingdom Metazoa; phylum Chordata; class Aves; order Passeriformes; family Paridae; genus Poecile; species Poecile atricapillus. Next base: position 11,788,997 of record NC_081250.1, read on the forward strand.
TTGGCTGTACTGCTTCTCAGCTCTTTGGGTCTGAAAGTGCCGACTTCTAGGCTGTGTTTCAGCCTTAAACTGAAAGTGTAACACTGAGCTGTTTCATTTACAAAACACATGAGAAGAGAGAGGTTTTTAGAAAGTCAGTTTGCATTTATGCACCTACAGCCATAAATATCCTGTCTTCTCACTGAACAGGATCTGCTCTGTCTAGGACAAAAAGCCCAGAAGGAGAACTCTCACAGGCAGGGGATTTTCCCATGATTTTCTTCTAAGTTGTTCCTTAAATCAGTCACTGTACAGATATGCCTGGAGATACCTCAGTAAGTATCTAATTTTGATCTGCAATAATTTGCTTCTCTGAACCGATTTGAGAAATCAAGAACATGAGACTTCTGTGAACATCAGTTTCTGGGAGAAAGAGATGGAAAAGTAATGTACTATGTAATCAGACTTTCTGGTGGAGAGCCATTACATAGGCAGTTCAAAAAATTGCCACACTTCATGAGAGATGCTAATTAGTTTAGATTAGAAATAATTGGAATAATGTAATGTGTGTTTACTTGAAACAGCTGCAAAATTTTAACATTTATTTTGACATCCACTAGGAACACCTAATCCTTTTGACATGATTATATATTTTGTAGAGTTTGGAGTCTTTCCAAGGACCTAAAACTGCTTTTCAAACAATCCTTGAACTATACTTGCAGACTTTATTAACTCATCCATGTACACATGTTCCTGATGTTTCTAGGCCTACATCCAGTCTGTGTGCACAGAGGCAGAGGCGTGATGTTGATAAAAACTTTGACGGCATGGGTGAACTTTATTTTTTCCTTTCTCTTGGTGGAAATAGATGTGTGTCTTTACTTTTTAGGATAACATAGTTTTTTTAAAATATTTCTTTCTTTAAGCATTTTCTTCAAGTTGCAAGGGTTTTACTAGTTAACTTTCTAAGCTCCTTGGCATGTATCAAACTTCGTTCTTGAAGTCCTCTCTTGTGGAATGATTTCTACTCCAGCTTTTTGCCATCATTTCCTACCTGTCTGCTTCAGACCTCTCTGCTGTGCACACTTTACCTTCCATCTGTACTAACTTGTACTAATCCTCTGCATTTCTTCAAAGAGCATTGTGCCAATGCAACCCCAGTGCACTGTTGTGGTGTGTACAGGATGTTTTCCACCCCCCAAATAATCTCACCAATTGTATTTACTTGGGCCAATGGGCAGCCACATTTACCATTCACATGCCAGGAGTCATTAGCAGAACGGTGCAAAGACAAGGAATGTTTCACTCACACTTGTACCACTGCTTCAGGCCTTTGAAAGTTGTCTGCAGCTCCACGAGGCACGTGCCAGCTTTGAGGAGTTTAGAGTTCCTATGTGTGTGTTGCCTGCTACTATTAGCAACAATGTGCCAGGCACAGACTATTGCCTTGGTACTGACACTGCCTTGAATGCTATTGTGGAGGTAAGACTGCATATCTTTTAAAAGTTTAGATGATTAAATGCGTAAGAGGAGGATACCTAAAGACCTTGAAATGTCTGGTTTTCTTAAATAACTCAGTTGCTGTGTTTTTTTAATGGTTAATAGTTTAGTTTTTCAAGACTGATTAAAGATTAACCTTAGAAAAAAATATATGCTTAATTTCTGGGCAGTCTCTTTTGTTCTTCAAGACTCCTGCATTAGTGCTTAGGGTATTTGCTTTTACTTGTATTTTGCTTTCTTCAATTTAATTTTTATCTTACCTATTACTTAGGTAAAAGAAGAAAGCACATATTTTATAAATAAATGCCCCATTTGTTGGATGAACTATTGACAGCTCAGTGCAGTAGAGCATTTTAAATACATGAGTAACACTAAACACATGAATAATCCCATAGACTCAATTAGGCTTAATATACATTAAGTGCATATAAATGCATGGATAGTATAAGCAGTAAAGTCTGTCACTGATGTTCAGCTAAACAGTGCAGGGTCAGAACAATCAGTGTTCTATTTTTAGTCTACCAGAGTTTTTCCCTTTATGAGCTTTCAGTCCTATTTACTCTGCTTAAGGCACAGCAAAGGGAACTTAGCTGAGATCTAATGCCAACAAATGAGTATATCTTTCCAGCTCTGAGTTTTATCAAACCCATCATTAGCAAGCCATATAACTAATCCTGAAGTAATTTGCCAAGGAAGTCAAGTCAGGACTACAGATCCAGGGGGTTGGGAAAACCAGGTTTGTTTTCTTGCTTTATACAGTGTTCTTATGTAGTAAGTGAAAAACCTCCAGTAGATACCTGGAAGAGCTGTGTCAGAAAACAGGGTGGCCTGGCCTTTGGGAGCAGCAGTGCGGCATCCCTGGGGTGAGATGTCTTAAGGTATTGTGTGGGCTCATCATGTAGCAATGTTCATAAGCAGGACACGGATACTTTACCTCCTTCAGCCTTTTCCCCCTTGGTCTGACATTTATAGAAGTAGCTAAGTTTGCTAATTGTGACTGATGCACCTTCAAAAGTGGTAACTTCAAAAACACAGTGAGGCAACAAATGATGACATACAGTGCTGCTTACTCTTATTTAATTTGTTTTGGTATTAGTTTAATTACAGTTTGTATAGATTTCGGTAATGCTTTCAGTAAAAAAAATGGTTGCATCATTTGAATTTTACTGTCATTAGGATGTTTAGTTAATGCTAATAGCAGAACACTTGACTTGGTGTTTAAACATTAGGATTTCTCTTTAAGGTGGGTCAGTTCATACGAAAGGTCAACTAGCAATAGAATTCCAAAATGATGTCTGAAACCTGCACCAAGCATTTGAGGTTTGGCTTTTCCAGCCTGTAATGTAGTGTATGAATTAATAATTCATTAAAGTCCATCTGTGCCAATTTTGTATTTGTATATTTCTGTCACAGTCATTCTGAGAAAGCAAGAACAGTATAAAGTTTCTACTCCATCTCTTGTACAGTCAGGGATAGAAACCCTTGTAAGTAGACTTCAAGTTATTAGTCCCGTAGGCAATGCTGATTTACCTCCTTGCTTAGTACTTGGAGATTCTCAGAAGGCAGAAAGTTTCATTCTATCAGCAGATGGAAAATCTTTTTAGAAGTCTTGGGGTTTACAAATATTTTAAGTCTCTCAAAATGGTGGAAATCTTCATAAGTGTATTTATTGTCTAAAGACAAGATTGTTTTACAACGTAAGTTAAACACATACTACCTATCCAGTTTCAGGCAGCTTTTTAAAAAATGAGGTAAATTGCTCCAGTGTATTCTGCAGTGAATACAGTGTTTGGAAGGAGAAGGTAAAGTGCTTGGGGACATTGTAAAACCCAAGACAGGTAAAAGTGTCACTTTGAAAAACTGATAGAAAGTAAACATAGACTTTTGTGATGTATCTTGTTATGGAGATACTTTTCTGCTTAGGATAACAGAATATCCATATTCTGAATAAATTCATGTGAATGCTGCACTTTTGTATGTAAGCACATAGTATGCATATATGCAAATACATAAATAAAATATGTATAAATTAAATTACATCTATCTTTTTGCTAGCTTGACCTAAATGCATGCATACACCAGTCTTGGTCTTAGACTTTAAATGCATTAAACTGTATTATGCAAGAAGTTCTAGAGTTTTTATATTAAGTTTTCTCATGTATCAGTTAATGATTTGTTCTGTGATGTGTTAGGTATGATTTTAAGGATCGCATTGCTCACAACCTGAATTTCAGCCTGAAGTAGTATTTTCAGTTAACTGAATGAAGTTTTGGTTTTAAAAAACTCTGAAATAGAAATACCTCATATATTACAGCACCTACAGTTACTCATTCAAAAAAAACAGTAAGGCCATGGTGATTTTTTAATGATACCATAATTCAGGCTGCAAGATGACAAACTTGCCAGGTACTTCCATTTCCATTTTTATGAAACAGAACTGGTGTTGGGACACTACATCAGTTTCACAAAAATTCTTCCTGTCACAAAGTGTGGTATATCCTATTTATTTGCTTGTTTCTAAGACAAAGAAGAAAATAGGATCTTCTTACTTCTCTTACTTGCTTTCTGAAAGGAAATTACATTAATCAACCTTAAAATAACTTCGAATGGTAGAAAAATTGATTTCAGGAGGTGAGCTTCTCAAATAGATTGAGTATTATTAAAACTAAAGCTGGATAGTAAACTAGTTCCTAGGTTTCTGTATTTTCCTGAGTTACAATGTTTTCCTAAGATTCCTAGGTATTGCCACACTGGAGATTGCCTCTGTCTTTGTTACTTTCCATATCTTTTAGGCAGCTCTACCAAATATTGGTGTTAATTGGTTTCATGTAAGTAACAGATCTCCTTGTAGAGAACGTTCTTTATGCTGGTCAGTTTAAGGTGGACATTTCAGTCTTGCAGTATGTACCTGTTAAAAAACCCAAAGCATTTTAAAACATGCACCAGTAGTGCTTGAAAGAATTATATTTGTGTAGAAATCATTACTGGAAGGTAATTGGGCAATATCTGCTCAGGACTTACGAAGTTCAGTATAGATGGGAATGCAGTGAATTTTAATATCAATACTAAGAAGTGAGCTTAAGTAATGAATAGTTAAAGAAGAGAAGTTTATTCATACCACAATTCCTTAAAAAAGTTTATTAGATCTACTTGTATCTGTGTTAGCAAATGCCGGTGTACAACTGGTTAATGCCATTACAAACCAAAATGAATTCTTGTTTCAGTATTTGCATGAAGCGAATACATGTTCCGAATACATGTTCAGAGTTGCTAGTAGAAAAACATTTTATTTCTACCCTGGTGTTCAGTATATGATTTATAAGAAATCCTTTACTGGATAATTATTATAGTTACATAAGTTATACTGTTTTGGAATTCTTTAAAGATTTATTTTTTTTAAATGCTGTATTTTTAATTTTTTGTTACCAGTAGGTGACACAAATGTATGCATGACATAGAAAAAGGTAAAACGTGAGGGGTTTTAGTGCATACTCAGGCTGTCGTGTCTCTGAGCAGACGTGTGACCGCATCAAGCAGTCGGCCAGCGGCACCAAACGCCGCGTGTTCATCATCGAGACCATGGGCGGCTACTGCGGCTACCTGGCCAACATGGGGGCCCTGGCAGCAGGAGCTGATGCTGCCTACATCTTCGAAGAGCAGTTTGATATCAGAGAGCTCCAGGTACTCAGCACCTTTTGCTCATTTTTAAGTAGATCTAAAGCTGTTGTATGTGTGTATCACAACATGTATTCTTGAAGTAGATGGCTTATGAAAGAAAAAACCTGGTCCAACCAGCTGAGTTTGGACCTAGAATCTGTGCTTGTCATGCCAATTCCTGTGCCATAACTTTATATAAAGGAACGTAGACACAATCACTGTTGGCACCCAAGTTAGTAAAATGACAAAAATAATTGTATTGGCCATTAAGCACTGCTAGATTAATTATTTCTAAAAATTGATGAATTTTTAGTCTTCTAATTGAAATTCAAATTAAGTGAACAGACCTGGGTAGTTTTAAAATAAAGCAAAAAACAAAAGAACTGTATTTTTCCATTATGGTAGAGTTGTGTTTAAAGGCTTTTCAGGACAGGAACTGACCCGTATGTCAGGTTTATTAGACACTGACTGTTACCACAGCTATTCAGAGCATGTCTGGGGGTGTTGGTAAAATAAAGCCCTCGGGCTTTAAGGATTAGGTATTACAGTGTAATACATACACAAGATGATGTGGAACTTGTTTGCTGTGAGGACTTTTACACTTCTGAGATAGTGCTAGCTGCAGTCATGGACAAACACAAAGCTAAAAGGTTAGAAATTTCCTGAGAAGCAGAGATGTGAAATGAACCAGAACTTATCCCCACACAGTTGTTGGGCAGGACTGGAAGTAAGCACAAGCTGTAAACTTCAGTGGCAATTTCTGTATTTTTATGTGTATCAAGCTGGATGTTGTACCAGTGTAGTTAATAAAATCTGCTACTTCTGATACAGAGAAAGATGTTAGTTTTAACCCCAGATGAATAGCCATACATAGTATGTTATCCTGAATCTCCAAAAATCTTGCTAATTTGAATTTGCACATAGTGCTTTATGTGGAATATTTGACATGAGTTCTCAGGAAATGTAGGCTCATTAAAGTTGTTTCAGATACCAAGTTCTGTATGATCTTTAAAAATACTTCTGTTTCTAGGCTAATGTGGAACACTTGACTGAAAAAATGAAAACCAGTATCCAGCGTGGTTTAGTGCTAAGGTAGGTAAAAGTAGTTGTAATAGATGGCATCAGTGATACTGAGCATTCCCAGCCACTTGGAATGACACTCCAAGTATATATTCTGTGATTATTCCTTTAACTTGAGATTTTTGGAAATGCTGTTGCTTCAGAAGGCAATTCTGGGACCTGTCTGGAAGTTCAAGTCCAAAACTTACTTCTTTCTATGTAAATTTATTTGCTCTGTAATCTAATACTTCATCCTATTTTCAGTCTATTTTCTCATTGGGTTTGTCTTTCATTCTAGATTCTTCCTTACTAAAGGTAGTGTGTCACATGCACTATGGCCTTTACTATAAAAACCCTGAAAATCATCAGCCTGTTACATGGAAGTGAGGGTTATGTGATCAGATGAAAATGTCCAAGGCAGGATTATTGCTATCAAGAAAAGGGAAAAGACTTGTCATTCAGTAGCTGTAAAGACATCTATTGCTTTAGAGTAAATTTGCTAACTTTTGGGCCTTAATTGTTACAGAAATGAGAACTGCAATGAGAACTACACAACTGATTTCATTTATCAGCTGTATTCTGAAGAAGGAAAAGGAGTTTTTGACTGTCGAAAAAATGTATTGGGCCATATGCAGCAGGTAACTAAAACCCTAGAAGTTACAGACAAGACTAACTTGGTATGCACAAAGTATATACACTACACTATTCAAGCATTCCAAACAAGTCTGACTCAAGATGAAGGAAAACAAGTGTGGATTTTTGTTTGTAGGCAACTCAGAAAGTTTTTTTAGCATCAGGTTTTATTGCATACCCTTTTTAAAAACCTAGGAAAAATGCATTAGATTATTTTATGAATTTTGATTCCTCTCCTGTCTGTATTAATAAATAATTCCACTTTTTGTCTTCTAATTAATTGTAATACCTTCTTCATAATAAAATTATCTGCCCATCCGTAATGTATCTGCCTCTTGAAGAGCAGATTTCATTAAGAAAATCTGTACAGATGGGTGTTTATGTGGAAGAGACAAAAGTGAGCTTCTCCTTTGGCCTGTGTTACCTGCATTGCTTTATCTCACTGTGCAGCTGGATGGTGGGCAAAGGGAGTTCCCAATTTGGCTACACTCATCACCGAGGCTGAGGAAACTGCACAGTCCCCTCCATTCTTCTGTGTGAGAACTAGTATTGATTCTGTGAGAATTCCCCACAGGTGCTGAACACAAATTTTAAACACCTTAGGTGGATTTATGGGGTGAGGCTTTTGGTTTGTTTTTATAAGTGGGGGAAATGGAAATAAGAGGTAGAGCAGGCCATTATCAGAGATAACTGATGAAACAGACGCCAATCCTAGTTTGATAATCTAACCAAGAATTCAATTTTCGCACAGGGTGGAGCACCTTCACCATTTGATAGAAATTTCGGGACAAAAATTTCAGCAAAAGCTATGCAGTGGATCTCCAAAAAACTGAAAGAAACCTACCGGAAAGGTGCAGAAATGTTTGGTGCAGTCTCTTCTTACTGTCTTTGTCTGTCACTATGTAAGATTCCTCCACTTTGAAAACATATGAATGTTTGTTAGTCAACATACTCTTTCCCGTCTTACTGTTTTTATTATTCAGTAGTGCCTTGTTGTGCTTCCTGCTGTATGAGCATTTCCACTTGAGTGAGGTCAATAACTCAGTTATCTGTTTCATCATCCTCTTGAACAGCCAGTGTGATTGCAGGTTTTCATGTATGCTGGAATTGATGTTTGAATAGTTACATGTGTTCTTTTTTGTTTCATGCTGCCTTCATGGGAGACAGAAGGAGGTAATATGTCATCTTTGGGAATTTTTGTAAAGCACTACTTCCTAAAATTTGATCTAAAACTGGATGCTAAAATTCAATCCTTTTGTTGTTTAATTGCACTGTTATTTCATTGCTAATCACAAAAAGTTAAGCTAAAAAGTGAAGTTCTAACCCTATTAAAGCACTAACTTGATGTTTTATCACTCTTTTAAATAATCAGTAGCTGAAATTAGGCTACTGTAAGTTTTTTGTTCAGTTTAATCACAGAAAAAATCCTATTTGCCCATACACATGTAGGAAAGATGCTGAATTATTTCATTCTTTTTAGGAAAAGTATTTGCCAATACCGATGACTCAGTTTGTTTGCTGGGAATGCGGAGACGCAACCTTGTTTTCCAACCTGTGGCTGAGCTCAAGAGTGAAACAGACTTTGTGTACGTATGCAGTGCCTGTGGTAAACACCTCACTACAACCTGCCTTGCACCACTTCAAACAAACACTTCCAAACACCTTACTGCTTTTGCCTTAGGCCTGAATTCTGCCAGATCCATTTGGATTGTTTGCTTCTCTCTTGCCTTTGTGCTTTTACTTCATCTTCCTTACACTCGAGTCTCATGAAGTCTGGGACTCTGCTGTCCTGTGAAGTAACTTTCGTGTGACTGCCTTTACCTTAATGACCAGAATTACTTTACTTCCGTTTCAGTTCAGTGGGGCAGTATTTTTGTTCTGAATTTGGTATTATGCTTAACATCTTCCTGTAAAACCTGTTCATTTCTTTGGGATTTTGTCCTTGATTCTCCTCATTTTGGGTCAGTGTTTTACATCCCCCCATGATGGTCAATGCTTGGTTCCATTTATAAGGAAGGTGTTTGCCCTACCCCCATGTATTTCACCTGCCTGTTTACCCCCCAGACACAGGATTCCCAAGGAGCAGTGGTGGCTGAAGCTGAGACCCCTGATGAAGATCCTGGCCAAGTACAAGACCAGCTATGATGTGTCAGACTCAGGCCAGCTGGAACACGTGGCCATGCTCCCAAAGGAAGCTGAGACCGGAGCCATCTAAACACACCACATTTAGATTGTTGTCATAGATGCACATTGTGAGTAACAATGCTTTAGAATCGTTAAAGCTTTGTTTTGTAACATTTAAATTATTGTTCCAGCACTTTATGTGAAACAAGACGTTCAGCTGTCACACAGATTTTGTCCTGTTTGTGTGTTACGTTTGAAACAAACCCTTGCATCTAATGGAAAACACCAGTTACTGATACTGCCCTTTAACAAGCAAGTGCAACACCGTTCTATGCACTCCGTAAGTTACTCATCTACTGCACTTTGTTTCAGAGTACTTACACCCCAAAAATAAGTGTAGATGGCTAGTTCTTGTGTTGAGTTACAGGATGTGCTTAATGTTTCTGAAGTGAAATAAAATACTGTTGCAAACATCACATGTATGTTCACTTGCTTTTGAACAACCGGGGGAATAGCACTTGAAGGATTCTCTATAGACTCCAGTCAAGAAAAAAGAAACTCCCCGTTTCCTTTCTCAACTCTGCAAGCATCAGTCACACCAGGGCACGTGTTTCCACTGTTGCTTCAGGATCAGGCTAGGAGTTGGAATCCTTTCCCCTTGTAAGAAATGATAAAACTAGTTCTTGGGGTTGCAAGTGGGGAGGAGCAGCTTTAGCAACCTGAGATTCATAAGGGTGTAACCTGGCCCTTGCTTCATATTTCCTTTTTCTCAGAGCTTCTTTAAGATTATTAACACCCCCTACTGATGAAAAAAGGTAATGAGGCTGACAAACAGCCAAAAATGTTTTCTCCTGCCACTTGATGTTAACTGGACCTTCACAACAAGGTAAATACTAAATCATGGCAGACTGAAATCCAACTGAATGTTGCCCAAACTGTCAAGCTAAACTGAACTTTTTATATAAAACAGACTCCCCTGATTGATTTGGGATACACCCACTGTACTGCACATTCAGGTTGGTGGAATGTACTGTCACAGACTGCTCAGGCTGGAGGTGGCTTATGCAAAGACAGCTGGAATTACCACACCACAGAATGAAATCTGTCAGTATGAGAGACAGCTCTTTATATATCCAACAGCAGACATGACTTCAACCAAAACACCATTTAAACCTAGAGTTTTACATATACAAAAATATTTCATTTATATAGTATTCATATGTGATTGGAGGAGTGAATCTTCAGTAAAAGATTAAGATCTTTGCCATGCAGAGCATGTAATTCTTGCTCTCAAATACTGTATGGTTAGAAAATTTTTCACATAGTTATTTTGAGAAGAGAAGCATCTAACTGATTTGGTGAACACTGTTAAAAAACAGCAGTGAATAATTCAGTTGGACCATAGCACTGCTAAAAGTTACTAAAAAATCCCTAATGCTGTAATCACACATTGGCTTGTTTTCTGTGGATGTTCAGCTGCAGAGTCATCGTTTGACCCATGAGGGATCTTTGGTGATATCTGCATTTTCTGGGCCAAGTACAGCTTGACCACGAGTGCTCTTCCCAACTGCAAGGTACCTTGAAAAAAAGAAAAATAACCCATGAACAAGTTAGAAGCTGCCACATCCAGTTAACCATAGCTCTGCTATACAAGTTAAAAATACTTCCATCTCAGGAAGCATGTCCTTTGTTACATACAACTTGTGTTTTGCCCAGTCATCACAACAGTCTATCCTCAACTCTGCATGGCTGTAGTGGAATTCTTACATTACAGTGGAATGCAAATGTCAGATACAAAATGCTGTAAGTGTAGAACCAACTCATAATAGTCTGCTCATACTCCACATACTTTCTGGGCCTTTTGAAAGTGAATCAAACCCAATCTCACACAAATTCAGAGTGCAGGATGGAGTTACATCTGCTAAACATGCAGTTGTTTATAAAATAAGCAGGATATAATTAACATGTCCTTTTCTAGGTTACAGAAGAAAAGAAAGTAGTATGGAAGACCAAGGGAAGAAATCCGGCCACTTAAATATGACAACTGAACACAGGCTTACTTGTTTGATACATCAACCAGGTTATCACTGCTGACAGCAAAAAGTTGTTCTCTGTGCAACTGCTTCATTTCATCAGAAATCCCATATAAGAAATGACCCATTCCTAGGGAAAAGAAAACAAAACCACACAATGCTCTGGTGCACTGGAATCTGTCACAGCCACATGCAGGAATGAGAGCAAACTACGACAGGAATGTGTGCTGGAAAGGAATAGAGACTCCCATCAAGCCACTGTTCTGAGAGGATATCTAACTGAATCAAGCATCACAAGTTAAAAACTGGGTGAGGTAGTAAGTTTCCTATTCAGGAAAAAACAACTCTTATTTTGGCAAATGATTTAGTTTGTCAAAAATCTGAACATAATGGTGGCCCAGGCAACTTAAGACATAATTCATTCTGAAGAGTGACAGTTCTTTCAAACAGTTTTTAAACAAACTGCATTTCATGAAGCATATTTTTAGAACTTTTTTTAAATTTTCAGTCAATCGTGATGTATCTGTAATGTGAAGGTTTACTCACATTTTTGTATTAAACACAGAAATCTGCATACAAATACTTTTAATGTTTTGTTGGAGTACTTGCCTGCAGCATTTTAATACTGAATATTATCACTCCTTGAACAGCCAAAGAACTCCAAAATAATTACAGAAAAGCTTTTTGTCAGGCAAATAACCATAGGTAAATAAAGGTGGCTGGGAGGATTTGAGTCACCTAGTCCAACCTCCTGCCCAAGGCAGGGCTGACGTCCCAGCCAGGTAAGGTTTTCACATGCATCTGCAGGGCCCAGTGACTCAAAAGCATGAAGGGACAGGCATTCCTTGCACCAGTTCCCAGGCCTCTGGAACAGCTCTCCTATTCAGTGCTCTGTTAAGATCTGTGTTCAAATGCCAAAGAATGTTCGTCATCCCTCGCTGACACCAACACCCAGTGTGCAGACACTGCACTCGTGTGCACCTCGCAGAGATTGCTTTTTAATTGCCCAGACCAAATCCAGATTCTGACAGGTAAAAAGTTTAATTTAAGTGTTCTTGTTTAAAAAGTTAGTGTTAATACAAGCACATATTAAAATAATACTAATTTTAACCTTATAATTCCTTTGTGTATAGGAAGGAAACGTTATTGCAACTGGGCAAGTTTTGGATTGAAATTCAGCTGAGAGCAAGGGAGAGAAAACTACATGTCAGTAAACTGAAAAGATAACTACCAATGCATCCTGAGTGTGCAGATCTGCAAAGAAGCTAACATGCTGTATCCCAGCAGACAGCCTTCTGTGCTTTAATTTCTTCAGAGAATATATGCACAAAGGGCTAGTGACATTCACAATCAGTATGCCTGCTTGAGTCAGGAAAATAATCCTTCACCTCTTTCTGAATCAGAGAACCAGTATTTCTTTTCATTTGTCTGCATATAATGCTCTCCAAACCTAAAATAATTTCCTCAATCTACCTCCATCTGATGCAGAGGAGGAGTATGAACACAGAACTCCAGCAGAGCTGAGTGCATGAGGGGTTTCTGAAAGGGAGCAACAGGAACCAATGGGTTCATTTAAACTGCTATTATCTTTCATCTGCCAAACACAAATTTTATCATCTGACACAGTTTAGAAAACTATTTTCTTCACTTAAATTAAAAAACAGATAAACACTGACAGCCCTGGGAGGATGATGAGAATGTACCTTTGTCTGAGGGAGCTATTGGTGCATCCACAGCAGCAAACACTGCTAGTTTAGCTTCATCAATATCTTGCTGTGTGAATTCTCCAGATTTGGCCCATTCAACTGCCTTTTCAAATGTTTTCAAGGTGGCTAATGAATTTGGGTCCCTTAGAAGAAAAATAAAAAAATTACTTCAATGAAAAACTGAAAATTCATTTTTTCTCAATTAATTCATAATTTACTTATGCATCACACAAACATACATGGGGAAAAATAAATTATAAACTTCCATTTTTTCATACAAAAAGAGGTCTATGTGATTTGGTTTTGTGTTTCTTTTCCAGAAGCAGTGTTACTAGCCAAGCAGATTTGGAATTTTAGATACACAGGTACAGAAATTCAGCTGTCTAAAAGTAGTTCCAAGATGGTGTAGAGAGAAGTGGTGTAATAAAAGCAGGTCAGGTAAGCCAGCGCTGTTCAGTGGGCTCCAAAAGCACCACTGCCATTACTGCCCACACCAGGAATATTTATGATATGCCCTATCTTCTCTCAGTTGCTTTTCTTGCCACACCTGTTTTTACTCTCTGTAAAACAGGTGCCACAGGTTAACTGCTACTGGCAAGTTAAGGATTACTGCCTGGACAAGTCCTACCTTGCTGAAGCTTCACACAAAGGCCAGGCTGCTCAAACCTCACTTAGGAACCCTGGCCAAGCTCTGTGCCAGGCTGCCTTTGGGCTAGGAAAACAGCTGAAGCCAGGACTCCATCCACACATTTCTAGTGGGGATTACAACTATAATACATACCTCCAGTTCAAATTTCACCTGAAAATGCCTTGGTAAATCAGATACAAGGTAACTGTTCAGGACTGGCAAGAGAGGAATAGAAAAGAAGGAGCAAGCAGTTCTAGCTCATCACCAGCAGCTTTCTGCTGTATCTTTGATGATTTCAGCCAGTCACTTTAAGGAAGCTGCATATTTTCAACTCAGGATCTTACGGAACATCACCATTCTACTTCATGATCTCAAATTTAGAGTAATCTTAAATTTCCTTTTTTAGGGCCTCCTTAACCCAGAAAAAAAAAAGTGAACGCCAGTTAGTGAGACAGTAAACACCAAAGTGCAGAGCTGCAGCAGCACTGAATCACTCAATTTCATCCCTTTTATTTCACTTCTTCATGAAAGACTGCTACAATTAAACCAAAAACAAGACACAGCCAAATGCACCAGTGGTCCCCTCAGCCATCACAAGGAAAGAAGCACAGTTACCTGTAGGAGTAGAATGTGAATATGCCATTAGGACCAAGTTTAGCACCTCCACCATAAGCCCCTCCTTTCTCTCTGATTTCTGTGTGTAGGAATTTAGCTGTCATCAACCGCGCGAGAATTCGAAGGCTGAAATGAGAGCAATAGAAGCACAAAGATGTGAACAAAGCAACAACACCAGTCTCAACTGCCTCTAAAGCTCATCCAGATCCCCATTTACAGTGCACTGCTTCTTGTAAACTATGACAATCACAACAGCAATACTCAGTATTTAGTAATAGCTGAATGATGTCCCATCACTGTAAGAGGGGCACTGAACTTCGTTGCATGCAGTAGGACTGTCAACTCAGGACATATCCAAGTAGGCAGGGCTGTTTATTCCAAGGTAGGGGATAGCAGCCCCTCAGTACTTAATCAGCATTTACAGGGCTGCTCGGAGCCCAGCCATGCAACAGTTGCTTCGTGAAGATTTTGTGACAAATGCATTGCAAATAATTTTCTACCAACACTCCATTTTCTGCAGTCAGTCCAACCCAACCCTTTCCATTTTGTTTTGTGCTGTGCAAGCTCCCTGATGTTCTGCTTCATACCTGGCATAGTCTGCAGCCGTGTAGGGAACTGTTCGAATGCATTCCCCAATGTAGTTCACTGGGAAGGGAAGTACAAAGTGGGTCTTCATCTGGCATGGCTTGAAAGTAGGATCCTAGGAGAAGAACACATTATTGTCACGGTTAGCAGCAGAGACAATTTATCCATCTGAGAACTCTCATTTTTTTGAGAGATAGGAAATTCTGCCAAGCACACAGACACACACAAATGCTACCCCTGCCCTGCAACCAGGGACATTTTGCTTGTGCTTGTATCAGCAAACCAGTACAAAAAACTGCCTTGGAAAACTAAAGGAGAGGGACACCACACAGCAGCTACCCATCTTTGCATCCCCACTTCTCAGTTCTGCAGATTTGAAATCATTACGAAGGATTTTGGGTTTAGGCATGGATGTACTCAGATTGAAACAGGTGTTCATAATTCTCCACTTGTAACACATGTGCATGTACATTGTATCCCAATCCATTCATTCTAGACATTGAAAACAGAGTCAAACTGGGTGCCCATAAAAAAAGTAAACTATTTATGACAGTAGCTGTAATATAAATACCTGCTCAAATATCTCCTGCAACAGACTCAATTCTTCCTTACAAACTCAATTCCAAATTTCCAGTCCTCTTCATGTCTCTGGGTCTGCAGAGCTCTCTCCTTTGCCTCTTTCACACATCTGCTTGTGTGCTCACTTAAGCACAAGCAGATCCTTACACACCTCCAGTGCTGCTATTTCAGAACTCCCCATCCTTTCTTAAATTCAGAAATCCCATTCCCAGACCCTCACACAACTGGCTGGGCCAAGCAGAGCCTATTTACAGCCAGCCAGCACTGGGCTGAGCTGTCTCCTCTGGAAGGGGAGTTCAGGGTATGCTTTTCATTCCTGTAGCCAAATACAGACCTTCATTTTAACCTAATTCACTGATTCACACATGCTCTTCTGTCAGTGTCATTCACATTCAGAATAATTTAGGGAGGAGACCAAGGAAAGGAAGGGACTAGCTGGAAGTGATTAAGTTTGATGGTTAGCTGTGGAACTGAAGGGTATGAATTATGTTTCAGTGCTGTGATTCTGTAACAGCTGAAGATGAACCATTACTATCAGGAACAGCCCTGTAATACCAATATCCCCCATCAATAATGTACTTACATTAACTAATTTCCTTGTGATCTGCAAGCCACTAACCATTTCACTCCCCACAGGTTTCACTTCTGAAGATTTCTGCAAGAGAGCCAGTCCTCATATTAAAAGACGATTTAACAATTTAGACCAAGACTACCACAAATGCAACCCCTTCCACTCAAACCTATTTAAGGCAATCATCAAACCATGCCTTCACAAACATAAGTAAGGAACTCAATTGCTTCTTTAGATTTCCTAAACAAATGCAAAATTAATTTTCTTCCAAGGGTAATCTGGCATTGAGAGACACCAAGACCCAGATTAAATTAGGCCCATAAAGTTAGAAACTATCATTTCACTCATGGGTAAGGAACCAGGACCTTATTCCAGTTTAATCAGAAATTAAGACCTCTGACTAGTGACAGAACAGATCCTTTGTCAACTCCACTGAATCAAGCATATTTTGTGCCAAATGTCCCAAACACCCTGATAACAAAACAAACTCATATGCAACTGAGGAACTGCACATCATGCCCTATTTGCTTTTGGCCAACATTTCAAGTGAAGCTCAGCTAAAAAAGAATTACAGTTTTATGCAACAGGGAAAGGAAGAAATTCTTTTTCCCCATCCCACGCCACAGAAGTAACCCCAGGGTAAAGCCTAACAGCCGATCTGCATTTTTTGTGTCCACTGTGCTGCAGTGATGACACTCCATGGAAAAACAGAGCAGCTGATCATGGAGATGTCTGGCAGATTTCTTCAGACATCCTTACATGGACACAATATCAAAGTTCAAACCTTTCCTGATTGCACAGTGGTACTGACACGATCAAGTCAACTGTATTTGATGCCCTAATCACAAATGACAATTCCTCACCTCAATCACATGTGGACGAACAGGTTTTCTCTCTTTTTTGCTTCTGGCTATGCCCTTTAGAAATTTCTCTACTTCTTTAGATGCTTCTGGTATCTGCTGAGGTGCTGCATTCACAGAACATCTATCAAAAATACATATCAAGTTTTTAAATATGGTTTTGTGTTCTCAGAGGGTCTTTTATAATTTGTACCACTTTGTCTTTCTAAACATTTTCTATTAAATCATCAGAATGTTAGGTGAGTGACCTCAGGTAATAATTAACAAAGAGAAAGGCAAGATACTCAATCTAACATCTAATGTGAAAAAATAAAATAAAATACAGTCCAACTGCTGTTCTTTAGCTTGACCTAGAACACTTTCAGACCAAAACAGTAGCTTGTGTTTGAGCAGCAGCTGTGAAACCACTTCTGTGCACAAGACAGGAGTAGCTCAGTTTTGCAAATAAAAGCATCTCTCCAGGCAAATAATGCTCTCTGTATCCTCTCTTTACAGACTGCCCTAACATGGTCTTGAATTGTACAGATATTTGCATAGTTTCATTTGTCATTTCATGCTTTAAAAAACAAAACTTTGCAACTTACAACACTTCAAACAGACCCATTTTTGGAACTAATGCATCTGACATTAAACACCTTAATGTGCTCTCTTTTACTTTTTCCAATATATGCACAAAGCAAGTTTCAGAATGTCATTGCTTTCCTTTTAAGAGCAAAACAAAATCCAAACCAAATTATATTCAACTGTTACAAAACAATGTAACAGTATTTGTCTAATGGGCACCTTGAAGGGAAAAATAAAAGGCAGATTTTTGACTATTTTGATTTTTTCTGTAAAATTGCACAGGTCACTTACAATCTTTGGGTACAACTGTTACCTGTAAAATTTGCTGTAAGTTTCTCATACCACTTAAAGACTGAACAAAATGAGCTACCATAGCTACTGCACTGTAAGCAAGGGAATTTAAATTAACATTTCTGTAGATTTTCCACAGATGTCCCATTTCTTAAAGCCCCATAACACTCAGTGCACTTTTCTCAGTGCACTGAGAGAAGCATATCCACAGGCCATGCCTCTCTAACTAAAACGCTCCTTTTCTTTTTAGCTCACCTGATGTTGTCACTGTTTAATAAATACTTCTTAATGCGTGGTAGTTTGCGTAGTATTGGTTTAATATCAGACATTTCTGCTATTCTCTTCATCAACTTCACCTGTGCAGGAAGGGAAGACAGAAATACCACAGATTAAATCAACAGGAAGAATTAACAAAAACCAGCCTGTAATTCCACAGTCTAGGATTTGGGCCTTGCAGAAGGGCATTATTAACTTCTCACCTGATCCATCCCGCTGAACATTTCCTGCAGCTCTCCAGAAGGTGTAAGGTTTTTGCTGGCTCTTATAGAGGCATATAAATGCCCACAATCTGGAATGCCATTTGACAGCTCCTGGGCAGTTTTCTTAACCAGGACTCTGAAATGTTCTTCCTCCTCAAATCTTGGGCTGAAAAAAAGAGTACAAGCAGGTCTCATGCAAAAGGACACCAATGAAATTTATTTTACTGAATCATTCATCATCCCAAGTTCAACAAAGTGCTTTTAAACTGTTGGTTGTCCATTTAATCCACTCTACAGTCATGCTTTTGATGCAATACATATGTTTAGAATGACATTAGAGATAGAATTATGAAAATAAATCCCAAAGTAGGATCACTAAGAAGAGGAGAATGGTTGGGGAAGAGTGAAAAAGAGAACCCCAAAACACATGCAAACCCACAAACAAACAAAACCCAATGTACTGTACTTGTTAAATATTTCACTCCATATATTCATCATGTCTGGCAGATTTCTATCCAAGCACAGAGATGAAAAAAGCACACCCTGAAGGAAAAAAATAAACAAAACACAAAAAACCCTTCACAAAAGACAACCACAGCAATGGCCCAAGAAATGCACAGTAATTTTTCATGGAAGTGATGTAATGATGCCAACCTAATGCTACACATCACAAAATCACTCTAATGCAGGCTGTGCTACTGAAGTCAGAGCAGACATGAAATGAGATTGCTCTTCTTACAAAGCAAGCCTGGCAATTTCTCAGTTTCTTCTCCTCAACAGCAAGCAGCAGTTCAGACACAAAATTTCATATTTTTTTTCCCATAAAATACAAGTTCTGCTCTGGGGTGCAACTTCCTCCAAGGGAATTCTATTAATTTAACTCCAGGATCCAGAGGGAGCAGACCCCCAGCAAGTTTGCAGAAATCTCAAGAAATATTGCCAGAGCTGTCATGCCCAACACACAGATCTATGATGCTGCCAACAGTGACATGTTAACAGAAGTCCCTGTGTGTAACACCACACTGTTCCATCCCCTACCCTTTGTTTCCAAACTATTTTGGAGCACTCAAAAACATGGTGAGAGATGCTAGCAAAGCACTGCCTTAGCCAGAACACCCACATCAAGCACTCCCCAAACAGAAAATACTAAGTTACTGTAATTATCTAATTTATATCTTACAAAAGAGGCAGGGGTCCTTTCATACACAAAGTTTTCAATGCACATTAGCTTGACCCTCTACCTAGAAGCCCTGACTGACCCATAACTACAGAACTGTTACTGCAAGTGTAACATCTGCAATGTTATGATTAATTTACCTGTTCATAGACATCCAGGTGTGAATCATCTGGAATGATATGTGGGCTGACAGACATACCACCTGTTTTTAGTTCTATTTTCTGGGCTTGTTCCCTGTAATCAAGGGCTCCACATCCCATCCTGTGAAAAGCAAGAGAGATTTGTTTCCCTTTTCAGTGTATGTCAAAACCAAAATCCATGTAGCATTTGCAAAGTAGTCTGTTTAGGACAATACAAATTTAGCAACTAAACAATTTGGGGCATTATCAAGCAAACCTAATACTTCATGCTTTATAAAAGCTTCTCACCAAGCTTTTCAACTAAAACATCCTTCTAATTTAAAATTCAGTATTAAAAAGCATGCTTTATGTGCAGGCTTGCTACAAACATCCATTAACATCCATATCAACATTAACAAAATCATATAAATTTTTTTCATCAACAAAAACATATTCCTCCCAGCCCAGGTCACTTGTTCTGCTCTGTGCTCCTCTTTCCCCTGTGATGGGATCACTCTTTGTCCCCACAAGGAAAAAGTGCACCAGAAGTCTACTCAAGCAAAAAATTTAATCTCTGTTAGGCTATTTCTCATTTATAGATATTTTCCAATCTGTTGAGGGAATGCTTGTGTTGATGCTGGGAAAAAAGGCAATGTAGAGACTGGTGGAGAAGGGGAAACAATTTAGCAACACTGAGGAATAAAGAAGACAATTTTCTGCAGGAAACCAACTTATCAGCCTTTCCTTTTTATAGTAATAACAGATGCTGGAATTATTAAAGGCAGTGCTAGCATTTTGGCAAGTTGTATTACGTGGCTGTTGCTTCAGCTTCCAAGAAAGCAAACCTCTCACTTGGTAATGACGTTGCAGAAGAGTGGCACATATGGCTTGAGCTCCTCAGGAAGTGTGTTCAAGCTGGAAACAGCTCGGAAATAAACCACCCCATTGGTTGGCTGAGCACAGTACTGGACAGGAATTTCATCAGCTAGAGATAAGAAAAAAGCAAAGAATAACCAGCAACTTCCTACTACAAACACACAAAAGCAAAACGATTTCTTACAAGAACATCTCATTAAGAATAATTTTCTGTTGGTGTTTCAGAGCCACTTGATGATTAAATTTTGCACATTATACTGAATGCTAGACCTGAGGCGTTTTTCTGTATCTGTCCGTGGTAAGGTAATGGGCACCTGGATAATTTGAAAAGAGAATTCTTCTAACAGAGGTCATATTTTAGAGAGAACATTAAAATAAAAAGTAGTAACTTGTTCCTGAACAAGTCAAAAAGCTTTTCTTCCTTATTTTTGCCTTCATCCATTCAAAAATTGAGGAAAGCAGTTTCTTGTACTGTACACTCTTCCTAAGCCAGGCCATTAGAATATAGATATTGAATATAGAATATAGATATAGATATTGGAATTTTCATGAAATCAGGTCATTTTTTGCATCAAAATTAAAGTCTTGACACTTGCTGGTAGATTTTGAAGAAAAAGGTCTGTTAGAAATATATTACAGAACAATATTTCCCTGCAAAATTTTGACAGAACTGTAACAGATCAGATCTACTATCTCCTATCAGTTCCTGGGGAAACCACTACCAAAGCAGGGAAAAACCTGCACCTAAGTTATGAGGAATGACAGTAACTCATTTTTTCCCATGGCTCCTTGTATGTTGTATTCTGTATAAAGCAGGTGGGGAGGGACTGCAGCAAGGAAGGCTTGCTGCCCTAGCTGCCCAGAGTTCTGCAACCTGGGTAAGCCTTTGGAAAGTGGGGAGATTGCTCAAGAGCACTGAATGTGCCAGGCAGAGACCGCTCTGACTGCAGGGCAAGGTGGGAACATGCCTGGAGCAGGGAGTTGCCGTCAGGAGCTCCTGCCAGCCCTGGGAAACCAGGAGGCTGCTCCATGCTGCCCCTCAGAGGCGACGGCTCAGCGGATCCACTGCCACGGCTGCCCAGAGGTGCCGGGCTGGAGAGGAAAAAGAGCACAACTGTGGGCCACAGAGCCAGGCCTTGTGCTGGGCAAGGGGCCACAGCTGGGCCAGCAGCCAGGGAATAACCCAACAGCTAGGACATGAGACAGTGGTGACACTAACCTGTGAGTGCTGTCTCCAGCACAGTAAAGGGGATTTTGGGCTCAATGTCGGACACTTTTAAAGCTGGGAGACAAGAGGTATCCTGAGGTTTGCTTTGAAGAGCAATTAATTCCAAACCTAGTAAGGACAGAATACCAAATTGTTATTTTCAGCTTGTAATGAAAGTGCTGTCAAGACCTAGAACCTGCTGAGATGATGCGGGCCAGAAAATCCCAAGAGTCAAGTTTGGAGTCTTCTATCAGCAATTTTGCAAATATTTTACTAAAGCAAATTCTGAAGATTATCATTTAACAACAGCAAAGAAAACATTCTTGTTAGATTCTTTTTTCAATCCCATCTTCACGACCTGTTTACAGTAACATGAAATTTAATCTTTAAGTGACACCTGCCAGTCTGTCCTGTCACTCAGTTCCGCAAGCATCGACCCAGACCTGGCAGATAAGAAGCTTCTTTCTATCCCAATCCGCTCCAGTTCTTACTCAAGTGCTCTGTCAGAACACTGATGCAGCTAAATTGTTGTGATTACTTTCACATTTCAGACTTTCAGATACTAGCTGGTCACCTCTGAGTACTCTCCAATTTATCTCTGTAAGTAGAAAGCCTCCTCTGATTTTGTGCTCCCCTATCTCCTGTCACACACCAAAGCTTCAGAAGATTAATGCCACATTTTTGGAGGATTTCTGTGACTAGACACCGCTTTAACAAAATTAGATGACTGCCCACGGTTTTCAAGCGTTAAGTTATTCTCCAGAATAAGTAAAACCCAGCATTACTTTTATAGTTTGACTTTTTAACCAGAAAATATAAGAAATATAATTTCAAATGTAAGTTTTACAGGAACATGAAACAGACCTCACACTCATAAAGAGCTTCAAGGTACAAGATATCTAAATATCTCAAGAAAGGCTGCCAAGAGGATGGAGCCAGGCTCTGCTTGGTGGTGCTGAGCAAAAGGACAGGAGGCAACAGGCAGAAAGTCATGCATCAAAAAGTTCCAACTGAACATGAGGAAGAGCTTCTTTACTGTGAAGTGACCAAGCCTGGAACAGATTGCCCACAGAGGGTGTGGATCTCCCTCACTGGAGATATTCCAGAACCCCCTGGATGCACTGCTGTGTTCTAGGATGTGTCTGCCTGAGCAGGGAGGCTGGCCCAGATGACCCAACTGTGGTCTCTTCCAACCTGACCCATTCTGGGATTCTGTGAACTCATCTTCCACTCAGTGCAAGTTAATGTGGGAAAGAATAAACAGACTGGTATTTTAAAACAATTTCCTTTATTCTGCCCTAATGAAGACATTCATCATTCTATTTTTGTGTGTTAAAACTACTGGAATAAACCAACCATACACTAGAGTGTAAGCACTGCACAGCCCTGTAACACATAAACACAAATTTGCAACAAAAAAAACCTATCCCTTTCAGAGCAAATGCTGGAGAGTGCCTTAGAATTTAAGGAATTCTACAGAACAACAGCTAAGAAACGATTATACAAATAAAAATGGGAAAAAGCAAGCTAACCTTTTTCAAAGATTTGTGTTTTTTCTTCTTCAGAAAGTGCCTTGACCTTTTTTTCCAGCTTTTCTGCTTCCATTTTTGCTTGTTTATCATGGTAGTCCTCCTCTGGACTCATCGAGAGAGTTAATTTGTGTGGATTATCCTGCAGAAATATATCCCAAAACAAAGCATTAATTCTGAAGGCAACTTCCCTGCCTCAGATTATTGCTCCATCAGCAGCAAACAGCCTGTGCATCGTTTGGCTTGCATGCTATCAAAAGTATCACAGCCACACAGACTGAACCCTTGGTTTCATACAGAACAAGCTGCTGTGGGGAAGAGGCTGCTCACCACAAGAACAAGCACCAACAGCCTTCTGCTAAGTTTCAGTCTGGAGTCAGAATCCTTCAACAGCACACAGTACTCATTAGTTTAATTAAATCCAGGTTAAACAACTGTGTGTAACGCTACAGAGCTACATGCTCAAAGTTTTATCTGGAGGGTGTTCTAAGATGGGGCAATTCTGTTAAATGCAGGAGGGTTTGATTAAACACCTCTTTCAACCTGCCCAAGCTTGAGTGCACAGAGATCCCATATGATGTAGAATATGCATGCCTTATCCTGCTCAGAAATGTTTTACACATCAGCCTTGTGTAAAGAACTCCAGGCATTATGCAAGTGTCATAACTGCTGCTGAATTCTTCTTTGTTTATACCAGACTGTGGAATTTTAATATCAAAATTACTCAAGCAGCTCCCATTTTCCATAATAGGAAAGGAAGGCCAGTCAAAAGAGAGTGACCTCAAAAAATGCCCACTTCAATGTAGGAGTCAAACAGCAACATCTGGCACTGACAGACACCGATAATTTGGGACACTGAAACTCATAAAACAGAATCTGATTAATCTTCCCCATGCCTGTGTGAAAAGACTACAGAAACCTGACTACAGAGTTAAAGAGGGAAACACAAAATTAATCAGCCATAGTAAAATGGACAGGATGAATGGCATTCTCTCCCTTGCTGCCTGTCTGCTTTAATAATTTTCCAGCACAAGGTACAACAGTGCAAAATCTTCTGATGTGAGAACACCCAACTATTCTTTTCATTTCCTACCAAGATGTGCCTTTGCCTCAGCCCCCTCGACAGAACTGTACAGTAAAGGACATTCACAAAAATACTGCACCTGTATTTCTTCCCTACAGAAGGCAAAGCTTTAACAGCTCCCTATTACCACCAGACACTAGTCAATGATCTTAGGAAAACTGACTTCAACTGATGTCACTGTCTCTTGTTGCTTTTGAGTATATTAGAATCAAGATTTACTCCAATCAGGATGACAGTTACTTATAATAAATCTGCCCTTCAAAACAAACAAGTTGACTAGGGAAAAAAGAAAAATCCAAACAAAAACCTACCAAAAAAAAGAAAACAAACAAAACAAAGCCAATGAAACAAACAAACCCCACAAAAAAAACCACACCACTTTTGTATTGCTATCACTGGATTTTTTATTTTTTTTTTATTTTTGTTTTTTTTTCTGGAATTTTTCTGGAACTAATTCAGGTCTTCAGAACTAATTCAGCATTATAATGTCTTTACTGCTTATTTTTTATTTCTGAAAAAACTCCAGAAGAACATATGGAAAGGAAAATAAGAGAAAGAGCAGAAAGTAATTGGCACTGACAGCAAAATTCAGACAGCAGTTAAATGAACATGAGGAACACCAAGACAATCTTACTTGTAACCAAATCCTTTGCAAGGAAAAGGAGATACACCTTGCTATGTCAATTCTAAGGAACACATAACTAGGTCCAAAATTTTCTGTTTATATCTGAACTTCTCATCAGGAAAGAGATGTGCCCTTCTACATGAATCACAGTTTGGTAAAACACTAGCATTTGATCAGTGTTCTATTAAATGTAGTTCCAAAAAAACAGCCAGATAATTTTTTTTTTCACTTTGGAAAGTGAAAACTGAAACCATTAAAATGAATGTTTCATTTGAATATGTTGCCGTTCAATCTACACCTAGAAATAGGCAATATGGTGGTATAAAATTAGCCTTCAGTTAAACTTCATATACAAAACTGTGATTTAAAAATTAATGCAAGATAACTTTCTGTAAGTTTGCCTACCTTGAAGTATTTTTTAACTTTTTCCTGAAGAAATCTGGGATTTTCTTTAAGACACTGCCTGAACTGAGAGACTTTATCTGCAATCTTCAGAAGCTCCACCGGATCCCCATCTTGATTCCAGCAGGAGGCTATGTACTGAATGGGAAAAGAATAATTAGGTGAGCAGGACAACCCAGCTACATTTCTCTAACTGACAGCATCCATGCTCCAAAACCACCTTAACACTTATACTTGAATAGCAGACACAGAATGAGTTGCCTTAATGTAGCTGTAGGGGCAAAATATTGTTCAGATAAAGGTTCTATTCCATCATCACCCATCTCCTGTTCTCTCCATTCTTGCCTTTAATTTCACCAAACCACGATTTTTTAAATTACTTTTTTTTTGCACAGCTGTGCATATCTGGAAATATACTGTGATATTCTTTAGTCCTTCACATTAAAATTAATTTTCCAGCTCAAAAAAGAAGGAAAACAGAAACTGGCAGTAGAGACAAATTAGTACAAACTTACTACAGTTTTGTATCAGCTAGCTGAAATGATTTACAGGAAGGTGACTCAAACATGTGTAGTATGTAAATCAGATGAAACTTTGGAGAAAGAAAATACTAAATAACCAGAAATATCCCCAGGATATTTCTTTCATTTTCTAATTTGAGTTTGCTTAAGTTGCTATTTAAAGTTCTCCGAAACACCACAAATGCAAGATACTAAAAGTTTCTCCATTTCTACTCTGTGAGAATAGGCAGAAAAACAAAGCAAAGTATAAAAATCCCAAGACATATATAATAAAAAAACCAAACTTTAAAAGGCTTTATATAGAGAAATAATGCATCGTAACTGTCAAATCCACTTTCTCTTTTCTCACGTCTTTAACTACAAGCAGGTCCATAAACCTTCAGCACTTTTTGGTATGAACTGTTTTTATCTATTCTGTGGAAATTTCCTAATATGATACAAAGTTTAGTATTCTTTTAGACCATGCTTGATCTAATTCTTTTGAAATAAATGTAGTCACTCCTTATTTGATGCTGCTGTGAACATTACAACAGTTCAGGCCTGGTTCCCAGTAGGCAGCATAAAAGTTTAACCACGTATCTAAGAGCATTGTCCCAGGAGTTTTTGAACACTGACTAGGCTTGAACACGTGGCTTGGGGCCAGGACCACTTCTCTGGTGTCACAGTTCAGTCCTGGCTGGCAGCTCAGCTCCACACAACCACTCACTCTCTGCCCCTCTGCAGGATGTGGGGAGGGATTAAAAGGGTGAAAGTAAAGGGAAGTAAAGGAACTCCTGTGTTAACAGGTAAAGCAAAAGCTGTGTACAACCAGAGCAAGCCAAGGAGTTCATTCCTTGCTTTCCACAGACAGACAGATGTTCATCATCCTCAGGACAGCAGGGCTCCATCACATATACTGGTGACTTGGGAAGACAAACACCATCACTCCAAACACCCCCTTCTTTTTTTTTTCTTCCCTCAGCTCTTACTGCTGAGCATGGTGTGAGATAACCCTTGGGTCATTTGGGTGTCCCCTCCCAGCTCCTTGCCCCTCCTGGCTGGTGGGGTGGGGGGACAAGCAGAGAAAGCCTTGACACTGTGCCAACACTGAGCAATAATGAAAACACCGCTGTGTTATCAGCAAACCCAGAACAAAGCCCCCTTCCAACCACTGGGAAGAGATTTAACTCTATCCCAGCCACATGGGAGAGCTTGTTCCAATGTCTGACCACCCTCTTGTGAACAGCTTTTTCCTAATATCAAAACTCATGTCACCTATCTTGGCTTTCACAGGATTTATGACAGTCCCACACAACATCCTTCACTGTTAGACTGGAAAGATATGGATTTGATGGATGGACTATTGGATGGATAAGGAATTGGCTGGATGGTGACATGCAAGCAGTTGCATTCCAATGGCCAGCATCCAAAGGGAGATCAGTAACAAGCACTGCCTGTCCCTCAGGGGTCTGTACTGGGTCCAATACTATTCAACACCTTTATCAATGACACAGCCAGCGGCACTGAGGGCACTCACAGCAGGTCTGCATATGACACCAAACTGAGAGGTATGGTGAACACTCTGGAGGGAAGGGATGACATCCAGAGGCTTGAGGAATGCACCTACATGAATCTCACAAAGTTCAAACAAGGACAAGTGCAAGTTCCTGGATTGGGGCTGGGGCAATGACCAATAATCAGTACAAGTTTAATGATTCAAGGTTTGAAAGCAGACATGTAGAGAAGGGCTTGGGGATATTGGTAGATGAGAAATTGGAAATGAGACCACAATGTGTGGTCCCTGCACAGGAAGCCAATTGTACCCTGGGATGCACCAAAAGACTCAAGGCCAGCAAGGCTGCCCCTCTACCCAGTCCCATTAGAGCCCACCTGAAGTACGACATCCAGCCCTGGGACCTGCAGTGCAAGACACACATTGACCTGCTAGAGGAGATCACAGGAGGACCACAAAAATAAACAAAGTGCTGAACACCTGTCCTACAAACACAGGCTGAAAGACTCAAGGCTGTTCAGCCTGGAGAAGGAAGGGGCTTTGGAGAGACCTTACTGTGACCTTTCAATATATGAAGGGGGCTTATAACAAGAGACTTTTTACACATCCTGTACAGACAGGACAAGCAGCAATGGTTTTAAACTGAAAGAAGGAAGATTTAGATTGGACATAAAGACGAAATTCTTTACTATGAGGGTGGTGAGAGAGTGGAACAGAAGCTGTGGGTGCCCCATTCCCTGGAAGTGTTTGAAGACGTATCAAAAGTGCTCTGAGTAACTGGATATATGAATCATCATATGAATGATGGCCCTGCTTATGGAAGGGAGGTAGGAAGTGGATGATCTTCAAAGGTCCCTTCCAACCCAAATCATTCTATAATTCTAAGATCACTTTAGTTATAATTACGTCTCTGTAACTAGGCCCTCATCAAAGCGTGCTTCTAAAATGTGACTTCAGGGAAACAAACTGAAACATAACTCTCCTCTACAGGAGTACTAACACTACATGCTGCAAGACTGATATTTAAAAGCAATAAAAATTCTAGAGCTTTCTTTTCTAGAATGAAGGCATAGCAGTTGAATCAATTTCAAGACTTAAAAATGTTGAGTGAAAAAGTTATATGCATAATTATTTCATCAAATAGAATTACAACATCTGAAGATGTGCCAGAAAGAACTGACTATTAAGGTCAGGCATATTTTGCCAGATTTACCATGAAACATGACAGGCACTTAAATATCCACAATTTGCCTATTTGGCTGCATGGCAATCTGATTTGAAACAGCTTTTCTTTGTGCTCTCCCATTTACAAATCTCTTGTTAATACAGGGCTCTGTTTCTTTGCCTAACTGTATATATCTAGGAATTAAATCCTGCTCACGCAAAGAATATACATCACCTGAGAGACAGAAAGGAAAAGAGCTACTGAGGAACTGAAGCTGCTGCAGAGTGGAAAGGAACAGAGGAAAATAAAGAAAGAATGGGTGCAGGAGACCCTGATTTCCACAGTGACAACAAATACCACACCTCACTCATTCCAAATATAAGATGACTTGCAGACTTCTTCAAGACACAACATTCTGCTGTGGAATGGATTTTCCTTAACAGTTTGGTATTAAAATCTGAGGCCAAGAATTGCATTTGTGTACATTTTCCCTTGTGAAGCAAGAAATTAACTTGCAGCAATACAATCCTAAAGTCCTCAGAGAAATACAGTCCTTCTATTTGGCTTTTAGAAACCACACAGCCATCTAGCCAGAACATACAGCTCCCAGAGCCAGTATGATATGCCCCTCACAGAAGTACCCAGTGCTACTACAATCAAAGCTGCTGTTCAAAGCAAAGACAGCTCACTGCCTGATTAACTCATACAGTGGGAAGTCCGCAGACAGTCTGACAGCTACAGAAAAGGAAGAAAGATGTACACAATATGACAAAGGAAGAGCCCTTAAGTGGAAAATTTTACATATCAGTAGCCAACAAAATAACCCTGTATTTTATAAAGACATAGGTAGTAGATTATTTTTAACTGTTCTTAAAAAAAAACACACACACAGACTTACAGATGTCAGGGCAAGTCCAAAACTTGTAGACTGATGCTTCAATTGTATTTCAATTTTGTGAAGTAGAGCTTCAATCCTATCTTCCTCAAATCCTTTCCTTTGGGAAGGGGTGATGAGAGAAGGAAATCATACCCATTAACACTAAGTGAAGTTATGAAAATGAATTATTAGATTGATAAAGGAAGCATTACAACATAACATCTTTCACACTGAATTAAAATTGATATGAAATAATCTAATCATGCTGTCATTGAGAGAAACTGAACTAACATGAGTAAACCCCTGAAGGTTATGCTGATGAGAGCAAGCTACAATACAGGAAGTAGACACAAGTTTTAAGAGTATTGAACAATATTACTTCTGCCTTAGTGCCTTTATTGTAATGTAACTAGATTTTTAAGGCATGTGATTATATACAAGTCTGTGTCATTACGTGCCCATATATTATTATTTTAACTATGAGTATTCTTAAAAATTTAGCATTACTCACGCAATAACTTCATCGACTGTTCTATCAATTATCTGCTTCACAGTAACAATGTCTCTTTCAGCAATACCCTGTAGACCCACACTGAAATAAGCCTCTCTTGTTGAGCCATTAAACCTAGAATAAAACACAACCAACTCAGTGACAAGTACTAGAACTTAAGCATTAAAGCTGCCAACAAAGGCGGGAGAAGGGAAAAATAAGCCATTTTTTCCACATATACAAACATACAAGACTTTAAAAGCTAGATAGAAAGTAAAATAATTACCAAAGAGGCAAGAAATGGAACTTAAAAGCATTTTTTGTTCAAATTCAGTAGTAGTAGCCACTGTTAAGAAAAACTACAGCAAAGGGTTTTAGAGAAAGAAAAACAGCTACAGAAGTAAAGCTTTTTTTTCTCTTCATCTTCCCATTCATCTGTAATTTCTTTCAGGTAAAAAGAAAATTTCTCTTTTTAAGGTGAAAATTTTAGCATGTTACATGAAACACACACATTCTACTTAAGCAGATGAGTGGGACAGTACTTCTAAAGCAGTGTTTGCAAAGTGGTTATGGTGATGTTTTCAATGTTTGCTGCAATTATTATCAACTGTATTAAAAAAAATTATAACAGTAAAGAGATCTTTTTCCAAGCTATCACGCAGGGCTAATCACAGAGCTCATCTTTAGAGAGACAAATTGGCACTAGCAGAAATACAAAACACCTAGCAGTTGAAACCAAAACCAGTAAATGAAAAACAATAGGTGCTCATGCACTTGTAAACAACCACTGCTACACATCTAAAAACCACAGAAGGAATTCAATGGCAGGTTCAGGCACTGGATTCTGCAATACTCATCTCTGGACTCAAAGTTCTTCTTGTAGATTCAACACTACAGTCACTGAGGCAAATTAAAGCCAGCTCACCGAACAGTTCAACTATGTATCAATCCAGCCAACCTGGAAAAGGACGAGCTGACAAAAAATACAACATAATCCCTACTTCAGCGTCTAAAGATGGATTTCTACTGCCAAGCCCTGGAATATTAAGATGTCTACATGGCACAGGACTTGCACAAAGCCAATTACTTCATGTAGAGACAGGTCAAGCCAGGCAGAGTAAGACATTAAAATCATGGGTGAGCATAATAAGGTTTCCCACTCAAACACCTGAGAGAGTCACTGGAGAAAAAGGCACTATTTTTGTCATCCTCAAGTCTAGAAATCAGTCAGATGAATCATGTCTGGAAAGCACATCTGCCTTTGTGGTGACAAAAAAAGGCAAAATGTGATGAGCAGCTGAGGCCAAGTTCAGTGCAGATAACATGCCCACCCTGAGCCTGCAGCACACACACAGCGTGCTCAGGAGATGGGCTGGGAGCTGCAGCAAGTGTCAGCTGAAATACCCTTTTGTACTGAGCTGATGGCAAGTTAACAGCACCTCACTGTACAAAGGGCCACTTGTGACAAACCTACCTACCATTAAACCATAGAATTAAAGCAACAAAAGCAATAAAAGTGTTCACAAACACTTCTGAGTAATACTTAAATGTCCAGAATGAAAAACACAGGTAAATCAAGGCACTGAAGGTATTCTATATTTTATTCCATCTATCCACTTTTATGGTTCATCAGCTGTAAACAATACAACTTTGATTAAACCAACTTAGCTTCTTTCCAAGTACTTCGATGGGCCAAAAGTTACATATGGGAATGCTTTACAGTTCACCAGGAGAAACTCTCACAATGTTTTAATATTAAAATAAGAGTACTCTGGTGTAAATTGCCTGTATAAGAGATGAGTTCTTCCAACTTAAAATTACTTTTTAGTTTTTCTAACATTGCTTATAGTGAAGAAATGTAAATTGCAACACTTACCCAACATCAGGAGAAAAATCTGTACCAACACCAGACTCAATTAAGGCTTTGTAAAAAGGAGAATTCGGCCCATCAACCAACAGCGAAGACAACAGGCTTAGGGTGAACGTTTCAAAAGTATCTGTAATACTGAAGAAGAACTATTAGTTCTTAAAAACCACATGTGATTCCCAGTATCACTGAGTCCATTTCAAAAGAACTAGAAAACAGAGGTAGAGGGAGCAAGAGAGAAATAACTGTCAGCTGTGAACCTCGCATCAGATCATCATCTAATTTCCCTAATATTTTCTATTAGGAAAATAGGAGGGCTCTGCATCTTTCACTTGTGGTAACTACAAGGAAAGCAATTTAAATTAGGCTGCAAGGGGAGACAAGTTAGTAGCAGAGTCATACAGAAGAGCTTGCACATGGCAAGGAATTGAAAGGAAGACAATGTTTTCAAATGTCTCATCCACTGAACAGTTCTGGAAAGCAACACTTGATTTTTCTTGTGTCCATCAGCTAAAGCAAACTATCCAGCACTTAAACTTTTATTTACTAAAGCAGGATTGATCTATTTTCCCATGGCATCATTTTCTTTAGAGATGACATTTGTTAAGAGGGACTAGGGACAAGAAACATGCCTGCACCTTCCTTAAAAGATCTAAAATTAACCTTTTATTCAGAATTTCATTTTTATATACTTACTCTGTCAACAAGTAGCTGACGCTGACAGTGGTCTGCTTGGAAGGATCAGCAGCAAAGGAGTCTAAGCCACATGTTACCCTGTGCTCTCTCTATAAAGTACAATAAATGACACACTATAAACTCAGAGCAGAAGTTAGAAACAAAAAACTACTTGCATCTTCATAGCATCATCTTTCCAATTATTGAAATAATTTTACAGATGCTCATGAAAAAAATCAAGATCCATGAACAAATACACAAACACACATTATCTTGAAAAATGCGAGTAGCATCTCAATTTTTAAAAGTGGACAATATAGGAGAGGTTGAAGAAAGACTGGCCATAAATAACATTCTGAGCTGCTTCTGATAAAAATGTTTACACTTCTGGACAAGCCAGGGAAGAAAATGAGGAGGGGGGATGAAGAGAATGGGAAAATTACTTTTGATACCAATGTTTAGAAGATTAGATACCATTAGAAAGCTTATTTCCTGACACTAAGTATCAGTACTTCGTTCATTAGGCCTGAATGCTTTCCAATAAGTGCTTGCTTCAGTGCTCCAAGAGACATGGGACTTGAAAATTGGAAATAAGAAAAACAAACAACTGCAGGCAATCATTACATTACTGAAACTCAAAAGTAAACTGTAGTTTGTCCCTCATGTAAGCAAAAATAAAAATACTTCAGCTCATTCACACTATTCTAAAAAAAGAGTAACTCCAGCAGATTAGGTTAAAATATTAAGCTGGGGGTTTTTTTTAGTGGTTTTTATTTGTTTGTTGGTTTTACTTACAGGCTTTTCCCAGAGTTTCTGTTTTGGGATGTCAGTATTTGATTCAATTCTTTCAAATTTTACCAATGCTTCCTCGTGTATTTGCTTCAGATGTTGCTCCAGTGGAAAGTTACCATATGTTAAAAACCTGCCATTTCAAATAAAATATTGTGATTAAGCATTTGATTTAATATAAATTTTACTGTAGCTACTTGTATACTATGAATTTCATGTGCTTTCCAGTAATTCTGTTACATCTGGAGTGGAAAATAGTTTGGTGGAGTCTTCAACTTATGCAACATATATAAAACTCATAGATTTCTTGATAAAAATCCACATTTCTCAGCTTGTGGGGCACAAAACACTATGATTTTCATTACGTTAAGTTTTATTCCATTCATATTTGTTCAGCTGCAGGAATATACAATGTTCCAGGAAAAAAAATTAGTAATTGAAGCCAGAAACCCAGTGCTCCTATGTTTCAGAAAACAAAATTCTTATGGTCTCACAATTTATGTATAAAATACAATGATTCATGTCCTAGGTTTTGTCTGTCTATAAAACATGGCTGGGTTCCATGGGTCACTTCACCAAACACGTTCCCTTACCTAAAAGTCTTCCACTGGACCAAATAAGAGCAAAAGCTATGCCTTAGGTAAATCTCATCCCTTCATTAAAATCTCAACACCAGTACAGTAAAATACTTGGGATGATGAGAAAAATCAAGAAATTATGAATTCACTGTCATGCCATAAACTGATGTTCCACAAGTGAATTAATCAGAATAACAGACTGGCCACAAAACTAGCACAGAAGAAAGTATTATTTTCCCATATGTAACTTTCAAACTGACTTCCAGTTTAAATACCTTATTAGTCACCAACCAAATCAGTACCTGAATCCAAAAACTATCCATTATTTAGAACACACTACAGTAATATGTGACACAAGAGGAAATTAAACCATTAATTTGTAACTTCTAACTTAATCTGTGTTACTTCAAAGTGGACAGGAACCCTTAAATTAATCTATGCTACTTGTATCTTAACTCTCTAACACTATTGCTGAACACTTACTAGTATGCACCCTTTTTCCCCCAGCTCATATGAGGTCAATCAAACCCCAAAACACATCCTCATGATCAAACACACACACCTAAGAAAATCATCCACCTTTCTTTCCCACTTTCAATTCATTCTTCACTGCTCTTTCTAGAAAAAAATTCCTTGCTTCCACACTGGTCCAGTGCTGCTGTAGGGCAAAGGTTATCTCCGTTACTGCTATGTACATAAAAACACTGCTTCTGGTTTTTTCCCCACAAAAATACAAACAAAGCACTAACCCAATAACCTAGGAAATTAGTCACCAATCTCACATACCTGGAATTGCTTGGATGATAATGTGTGGCATGGAACTGCTTAAGCTGCTCCCATGTAAGATCAGGAATACATAATGGATCTCCACCAGAAATTACACCATAAGTGTGATCAGGAAGGATTTTGTTCTGCAGGTGCTGTGCAAATATCCTCTCATTATCTGTCTTAATAGGAAAATACTGCATTTCAGTGAAAGCCATCGAAACACATTTTAAAGAAAAAAGGTGCTCAGAGTTCTAACTTACACAACCCCCTCACATAAACATGCAGTCTCATGAACTTTAATAGAGCTAGCTACATTTCCATGCTAATGTAAGAGAGTATTTTACAATAAAAACCATTAACAAAGTACCCTTCTATAAGTTAAAGAGCTTTTGACAGGCTAACTTTCAAAAAAAAAAAAAAAAATCTATGCAAGTGTTCACTTTACTGAGGACCTAAATTCTCAAAAGGAAGAATGTGAATCTCTGGTGTAATGATGTCACTGATAACCTTCAGCTGAAGCTACTTCACCATCTGCAAGAACTTAAACCAAACATCCACAAAACTTACAAACGCCCCTTTCATTTCATTAAAAACAACTCCTTTGAAGACCAGCGGTGTCTGAGGATCAGCTGGGTTCTCATGTTCTAACCTCCAACCTTCTTGCCTGAAAAATTAATAGTAGCAAGTGTTAAGAGTTCAAAGGTTTTGTTGATTTGGGGTGTTGTTTTTTTTTAATTTAAGGTTTGCATACATCTCAAACTGTCTTACCAGAAATCTAGCTGACGTAAACATGGAAAGAAAGCTGCATCCAAGTACACTGACAGGAGATTCTGGAAGTCCTTGGGATTTTGTGTTGAAAATGGATAGAGTGTGTAATCACTAGCTGCATATAAATGTAAAAATAATCAGAATTTTTGAAAGTCTAAGACGTATTTTGCCCTTGTTTTTTTAATTTCTCATGCATATAAATAACTGGAAGAGGAGAAATATACTAAATGAAATGTATTT
Organism: Poecile atricapillus; assembly: GCF_030490865.1. Lineage (NCBI taxonomy): Eukaryota > Metazoa > Chordata > Aves > Passeriformes > Paridae > Poecile > Poecile atricapillus. The sequence continues at coordinate 11,824,109 of NC_081250.1, forward strand.
TTGCTGAGGAATACATCTATTTAACACTGCAGCTATTTTACCATGGAAACTTTGCTTCAGCCATATATCCATATAAATAATTAAATGTATTTTGGTATACTATAGAGTTCCAGCTCTACTGGGACTTTGTAACTGACAAATGAACTGGACTTGTCTTGCCTTGTTAGTTTTTCACAACATTCACACCCAATAATAATGGTTCCCCAAAGCCAAATTAAGGAGAGCAAACAGACAGCTCTACTGCAATAAAATCTCTTGCATTTTAACTGGTGTTATTTCCTTTGGGCTTACCTGTGAATGCATTCATAAAAGTAGACAGTGACCTGTTTAACATTTTAAAGAAGGGATCCCTGCAGGGATACTTTTGGGAGCCACACAGCACCGTGTGCTCCAGAATATGTGGGACCCCGGTGCTGTCCATCGGAGTGGTTCGGAATTGGATACTGCAAGAGAGAGCACAGAGAGGGACACAGTCATACAGGACAAGTCCACCCACCCCTACCTGCACCTGTGATTTATGGGAGCATCATCACTGCCCAAGAGCTACCATGGCACAAGCCAGGTGCAGAGAGTGCTCAGCCATCTCTTTCAGAGGGTGTACGGCCTCTGCACTCCTATTTCTGGAGTTAGTACAGGAGTGCTCAGCACATGAGTAAACACACTTCTTTATACCTAAAAGGCTCAAATAACAAACTTCATGGAAGGTTATGGCTGCTTAACCTGCCTTTGAAAGTTTTCAAGGCAGGGACTGGAACTCAATTAAACACTGACACTGTTTTGAGCAGCAGACCAAACAACACATTGTATCTGATCCAACCTGAAAAATTCTAAGAAGCCCTACAAAGGAAGTACTGTCCTCCCTGTTATCACAGAATAATCCAGCCATGATGCCAGATTACAACTGAAAAAACACAAGGTGATGTGGAGATTGAATGTGTAATACCTATATTAATGTCTTACCTGAACAGATTATTGGAGTCCTCCCGAGCCACATGTAGATACCTGGCTCCTGTACCATCGTGACTAAGCTTCACTGCAGTCAGGAACAGCTCAGGAACAGCTGTCACCTGCATTGGAAGAAAACATCTTTATTGCTGTGACTTCAACTACATCAAATAAATTGTGTGTGATATAAGAATTACAGTTTGTTGGTCCTATATACAATACTGGCTTATACAGTATTAAATAAATTTTTGCTTCCGTGGGTTGAGAGGAAAAAAATAATTGCACAAATTAAAAATAAAATTTTAATGAAATTTATAACCTGATAAAAAGCATACTACCACCAAAGAACCACAGTCTTACGGTACAGATAAAAATTCAATCATAAATACAAGAAGGAAAGGCATATATTCAAATATCAATGACTAGGGAAGATATAGAAAAAGTAAGGACCCTGTTCTACCGCTAGCTCTGTCACTAGCAATCACTTCTCACAAATAACCTTTACTCTCTACTTTGTGTTTTTCCTTTAAAAAAAGGAGAAAGAAATTCAACATATTTCCATGGGAGCCTTCCAACCGAGGTATTAAAAGCCTCTTAGGAAATAAAGTGTTACCTGAATGCGTTCATCAAAGCACATTCACACAAGTTAAGTTCCGTTATCTGTCAGGACTTTTAGAAGGCCACACTGCAAGATCACATGCGCAGCAGACACACAAGCTCGTGGGGGGCATAATTTACTCTAGAATTAGCTCCCTATAAGAATATGTATTAACGGCACCTAAACTATTTGTTTGCAGAGAAGTAACTACAAGGAACTCCTGAATAATTTTATGACTGACCACCCAAAGCAAAGCAAGTATTTAAGGTGCAGACGGCTGGCTTCACCCAGGTGCCTTCCAGCCACGGGTTAGTTTATGTGCACAATCAGAGGAAACGCCAGCGGCAGGCGCCGCTCACCTGCTCCACGGTGAAGCCGTGGATCTGCTCGCCCACCCGGTACAGCAGCGCTCTCTCATGCGCGGCAACGCTCTTCCACCTCCACGCCCTCCGACTCAGGGACCTGAAACGACACAATTTCCTCTAAACAAACGCGCTCCTGCCCGCGGTGCCACAGCCGCTACCGGCCCGGGCTTCCGCGGGGAGCAGGGCCCTGTGCCCGGCCTGGGGCTCAGAGCTCCGCGGCGCTCAGCTGAGCGCCAGGGGCCGGGGCAGCGTAGGGCGAGGGTCCCCGGCCGCTCCCGCTCGCTCACCGGCCGCGGCCCAGCAGCCCCCGGTAGCGGCTCCACATGGCTGCGGGGCCAGGCGGGCCGGGCCGCACGGCGGAGCGCAGCGGGACCGGCGCAGGCGCCGCCGCCCCGCCCGCATTGGCGGCGACCCCGCGGCTCCGCCCGCCCCGGCCTGAGCCGCCCCGGCCGCGCGGAGCCGCCCCGGCCGCGCGGAGCCGCCCCGGCCGCGCGGAGCCGCCCCGGCCGCGCGGAGCCGCCCCGGCCGCGCGGAGCCGCCCCGGCCGCGCGGAGCCGCCCCGCGCCGAGACCCAGCGCCGGGAGCCAGCGCGGCTGCTGAGGGGCCTGGCCTGAGGGGCCTGGGCGAGTTCGGCCGCGCTCTGCTTGCCGTTTTGGGGAGGGTTGGCCTGGGATGGCAGGGAAATCTCTTAGAAATGACTCTGCGTTGTTCATGAAGTTCTCAGGAAAATCGGAAGCTCCGTTGGTTGTGACAGGAGCGACCTTTGAGCAGAGTTTATTGTTTGCTTTTCCAAATTAAAGAAAACAACAAAATAAAGCACAATGCCCGAGATCAATGTGTTCCAGGGGCTGCTCCCCCGTACCTTGCCAGTTGATCCGTATGTTAATGCTTGGTGAGGGAAATGGGCGAGCCCTGTGTATGTGCGAGCAGCAAACAGTAAGGGAACTGAGGCCGCTTTAATGACCTGCGGCTGTGCCTGGGGGTGCAGAGCCCTGAGTGTGTGCAGAGCCCTGTGTGTGTGTGCACAGTCCTTGTGTGTGTGTGCACAGCCCTGTGTGTGTGTGTGTGCACAGCCCTGAGTGTGTGCACAGCCCTGTGTGTGTGTGCACAGTCCTTGTGTGTGTGTGTGTGTGTGTGTGTGCACAGCCCTGTGTGTGTGTGTGCACAGCCCTGTGTGTGTGTGCACAGCCCTGTGTGTGTGTGCACAGCCCTTGCAGCTGCACAAAGCTTCTGCATAGTCCAGATAAGCTTGGAAACACCCAGCTTGTACTGGGACCTCACTGCGGCTTCACAGCGTGTTGTACCCACCAGGAAAGTGCTTGTACATGCCTGGGCATTTTTTTCCTTCGGTTTTGTAAATGAATAGGATTTTGAGATAAATAAGTTGAAATTTGATTCCATACTGCGTTTTCCTGAGGCTGCCCAGAAGAGCAGCACCTGAGAAGTTTGGCCATCAAATTGCCAATCCCTTGGTCCTGGATATAAGAGCCTGGTTACGTGATTTACACGTAAGAAGCCTGGTGCCAAATGAGAATACATGAGATTTTAAATGTAGGAAAGGGCAGGCGCTTGGCACATCTCACTCCACTTGTTCTCAATTCTTTGGCTATGATGTTAGCCAAATAACATGTTAACAAAAATAAATGAAAAAAAAAAAAAAAAGATAAGAAAAGGCATTTAAAGTATGCTGGGAATTTTTGTGTCCACCGTCTCTGATCTCTTCCTCCTCGTCTCTGGCAGGAGTTGCCTGCCTCCAGCTGCTGCTGCGGTCAGTCGCTGTAGGGATTTTATCAGCCTCTCTGGATGCTCTTTAGCCCTCCTGCCTTAGGGCACACCCACCGCCTCCCCAGTGACCACATGGCTCCTGATTGCTCCAAAACCCTTTTCTCTGGTTGTCTCATTTGTGTTTTCCACATAATTTTCCCATTTCATTAATTTTTAAATTAAATAAAAATCCAATAATTTGCCCTAGTTAAAGTCTGGATGTTGTGCCTTAACCCATAAAAACCTGTCATCTATCTTAATTACTTATCTTTCTCATTCTTTTTTAAGGTTAGTGAAAAGATCCAGTAGCTTATGTAAAGCTTAGATCCTGGATACTAGCAAATGCAATCTATTTTCATTACACCCGATTTCTTCCCTGCCTTCTACCAACTCGGCTCCTCTCTTTGTCCTATTTTTCTGTATTTGTTTCAGATTAGATTCAAATCACACCCCTTTCATAGGATCTGCTTCCAGTATGTGTTTCTTTTCAGTATATATTTTAGCATATATTTCCAGATATTATTTCTAACATTATGAGGAACCAGTCATGATAGGAACTTCTATATTTTCTCAAATTACAGCCAAATAATGATGTAAACACATAATGAACAATGTTCTCAAAAGAATGAGCATATTGAAAAAGGTATTTCTGAGCCTTGCGTAGAACCATGAGTCTACACTGCATTGTTCAGTTTTCAAATATTTCTAAATGTTTTCATATGCTTTATGTTATATGCTAAATGTTTTCATATGGTTTATTATTGGTCACAACAAGGTTAATTTCTAGCAATTTTTGTATCCAAGGGTATACTGTTGTTTCTGTTGACTGTTCAGTTCCTTTGTTTTGCTAACAGTTTTCTAATCTGACCATAAGCTACTGTCTCTCTTTACAGATTTCTTGTCATCAATATTTAGTTTTCTTCATGGCTTATAACATTCATCTTAATGGAACATCAGGCTGGCATTCTGCTGCAGACATTTATTTACTTTTAGTTGATGTTTATATTGGAAGGATGATTTTCTGGCTGTCTGTTTTCATATCACTGACATAGCGTTTGACAGGCAACCTTTCACAAACTTAACCAGTCTGAGCAAGCAGAGTTTCAAAATACATCAAACATCATTCCTAAACTTAATCAAAAGATGGAAGTCTTTTATACAATCCCTCAGACAACTTTGTTTTTTCTTTTTTCTGCTATTGTCTCTGATATGTTTTATACATCAAGGCTTTTTTTCCTGTGAAACAAACCAGAAACTGGTATGTTACACTACTTTCTTTTTTTATTTTAATTTTCTTGCTGTGTAAGATTTCTGCTACACTGATAGTTTAAGAGTAGTACATTATATTCTTTGTGAAGTATAGTCACACACACACAAATATATATATTTGTAACATGACTTTTGCATCTTAAGAAAAGAGTAATTCAGGCAAACCACCATCATGTGAAAATATAACATCTAAAATTAGTTTTGTTGACTTGTCTCAGTGAATGGCATAAAACCATTTTGATTACTATGACCAGATTTTGCTTTCAGTTATTTAGTGAAAAATTCTGTGTAACTGCAATTGTGGCAAATGAGCTTTTCCAATGGTGAGAATGAGATGATAATTTAATTCTCAGTGTTTAAGTAGAGATACTTTGTGTTATTTTCCTTCAAAAGATTTTGTTTTCGTTCACATGTTTATCTAGATATTTGCTCTAAAAAGTCCCATGCCTATACAAGCTGTTTCTTTCAAAAAATTTCAACATAATCTGTTCAGGAATGGAAATGCTATTTTGTGTTTAACTAAGAAGTTCTTTATTCTTTACCCTCTGCAGCAGAGGTTGGTCCCTCCCACTTGACAAATGCATCTTATATTCATAAAACAATGAGGCCCAAAGCTTGTTGAGTTAAAATATCTGAAAAAGAGAAAGACTCTGCCTACCAGTCCTTTCCTGAAGGACATGAGGAAAGGCTGTCTTCATGAGTGAAGGAGGTTCATGGCAATGGTGTTAGCTGGTGGGTTGAGAATGAACTTTAGCATCCCAGATGCCAGCCCTTCTCTACCCAGTGCCCTGCAATCACCACCCATCGCCTTCTTGAGAGAAGATGAGAGGATGAGAGCACGATCCTGGCTTCAGCTGTGCCTGGAGCAAGATGGAACCCTACTAGTACCCTTTGCTTATGTATCAATTTTGTTTCTGGAATTTATCACAGAATCAGAGAACAGTTTGTGTTGGAAGGGACTTCAATGATCATCTAATTCCAGCACCCCCTGCCAAGGGCAGGGAGACCTTCCACTATGCCCAAAGCCCCGTCCAACCTAACCTTTGAACACTTTCAGGGATGGAGCTTCCACAGCTGCACCAGGCAATCCGCATCAGTGCCTCACCACCATCACAGTGAAGAACTTATTCCTAAAATCTAGTCTAAACTTGCCCTCTTTCAGTTTAAGGCCATTACCTCTTGTCCTACCCCTAACATGCCTTTATAAAAAGCCCCTCTCTAGCTTTCTTGTAGACTCCTTTTAGAAATGTTTATTTCTATCTTTAAGTGCATTCTCTTCAATAACAAAACCTCAGCAAGGCAAGGATTTTGTATCACATTAACATTCAGTGGGGCACTGAAATCTGTATTTTACAAACCACATGGAGAAGAACATCCCCATACCTCATCACACCTTCTCATTTACCTTGTCTATATTTTTTTCCAGACAAGTTTTCAAGAGGCAGAGACAGAAGCTGATCTTTGTACTGCTGATGCTTTTCTTCTTCCTTCCTAATTTCACAAGTGTGTCTTTATCCTGAAATTTAGGATTTGGGGCTTTCCCAGGGGTTGTCTGCACGCTAGCAGCTTCCTGCCTGTAGCATTTGGAAGATTATGAAACAAATATGTGTTGAAGAGAGGGGAATGTTCCCCACAAAAATTTTCCAGTAGAAATCAGAATGAAAACAAAGCCCACCCTTTAGGTGGCTTTTGAACAATTTATTTCAAGAGATCCAATTAGGTGGAAATAGGCTTTGCACTGGGCTAGGTGACCCCATGCAGGACTGGCATGTGCAGACCCTGCTTTGTCCTGTCCTGAGAACAGGAGACTGCCATTGCTGCATTGCCAGGAGTAGCTTTGTTCCCAAACAATGATTTGAAAGAAAGAAAAAAGGAAACTCATCTGCTTTGCTAAAAGCCTGGATGATGTAGTGTATCAGATGTGCTTCTGTGTTTTTGGGTTATTGTAAGCAGACCAGAATACTTGGTTAGGGTCAAAACAAAAATCTTACTTAATAGTTTCCATTTCAAATAATTTTACTACCCTCTGAAAATCACAAAATATAAACATTTTGATCACTTATTCTGCTAATAAATAGTGTGACAGTGAGGAATTCAGGGACAGGAAGATAAAGGGGAAATAAGGGTTTGGGTCAAGGTTGGCAAAAATTATGTGGTCCTATAATTTTATGCATACATATAAGTGAGGTCACATAAATGAGTGACTTATGTGTATGCATACACGTAAGTGAGGTCATATCAATGTTATTTGCACAAAACAGAATGCTATGCAGGAATAAATGAAAAACATTGCTACAGAATATCACAAATGTAGAAGTGGAAAGTTGCTCAACACCTCAGTTTCTCAGGAGTTAAGCAGAACTTTGTGCACAACTTGTATGTTGCCTCCAAATTGCAGTCTAGTGCTGTATTCAAATTCTGTATGAGTCACTTGTTAATAATGGCAGCTGAAGGAACATTATTCTGTTTGGAAGGACCTTTATTGAGTGGTTGCTTTTAATACCCAGAAATATTCTGCTATGTGGCTTACCTATTCTTACCAGACATTTCATTCATCCTTTTAGAAACATTTTGTAAATATCTCCACTTAATATTAGTAATGTTACTTGCTGTAGGGAAATATATCTAATATAGATTATCATGAGTTACATCAAAATCCATTTTTTTCAATGGAAAAAAACCCAAAAGCCTCACTGATGAGAAATTTCACTGTTGTTGTCACAGACCTGTTCATGAACTATAGTCCACAACACCAAGAAGAGGATAAACACATTCTTGATACTGCAGAGCAATCTAGATTTTATGAATTTTCTTTTAACCTTTGTTTGCTGATCTTAGTTGGATTATATTTAATTTCTCAGCTTCCTTGTTGAAGCACAATGAGGCACGCCAGGGTAGAGATTAATGCTGTGCATTTGTGGTCTCTCACATAACTCTAACAAGGTTCATCAGTCTTACTCCTGTCACCCTGCTGACAGAGAGCCTTTATTAAGTCCTTAGCAGTGCAGATACACAAATAGCACAGCTACAGGCCAAAGCAAACTCTTTGTGTGTGGTAGGAACCATGTCAGCATAAAGGAGTTGTGGAGTTCATGCTAAAAGTTTCATTTTCAAAGGGAGCTCTCTGCCTATATCTGCCAAACCACATTCTAGATCTTGTGGAGGTGTAGTAATGGAAAAGAATGTGAAATACTTGCCTAGGTTTACTATAAGTGAAACATGTACTGAGGATAGGTGAGATCTAGTCCATATCTGATGCTGTCCAGAGTAGATGGAAAATTGCTCTGCATGTATTTATGTTTCAACTACCACACTCTGGAAATATTTTTTTTATGTTATCTCTTACCTTTCATTTTGGGAGGAGGACTGAGAGGAGAGAAAAAGTATTTAACCCTCCCATTTCTTGCAACTTTTGCATACTTAAGTGTCAGTGTTACACGGCATCCCCATAATGAAATGCATCTTCAGCTGCAAAGCCAGAGAAGGTTGTGTAAATTAAGGCACTTGGCCCTTGGTCTCACATCCCTATGTGGCCCTACAGTATAACTGAGGAGAAGGAATTTCAGTTTAAATTACCTGAAATAGTGAGAGAACTGTAATACTACTTACTGGGGCAGTGTTTTTATAATATGAAACTGTGCTGCATTCCTCTGTGTGTGGAAAATGGGCCTTGAAGGAAGAATCTGAAATGCAAAGCCTTAGCTTAAGTTGATGGGTTGTGTAAGGTGATGGCAGCCTAACCCAGTAAAGTCCTCTTCCAGTTGCTGTTTATAAAAGGTTCTTGAGTAACTTATCTCCTTAATTTTACCAGGTTTTATTTCAGGACTAGGCTATTTACTTCAAAAGCCTGAGAGTGAATTAATGTATGATCTGAACCACCAGGGGATGATATTGCCAGAGTCTCTACACCAATAGCCAGAGGAGCAAATTTTTACTGATCTTCAACTTTCCTTATTATGTTTGAACACATAGTGTACTCATCTGGGTGAATTCTGACATGCTGAAGTAGCAGTGACAGTAAAAATGCCATATTTACATCTGTGAGTACTTAAGTATCAGAAGGTTGTTACGTGAAGAAACAGGTGCTTACATAAGTTGTGTACATTACATTGAAGTAAAGCCGTTCCCCATTATCTGTCCCCATATTGCAGTGTTGTCAAAGCCTCTCATCCCTCCTCTGACTTTTCATTACCTGAGCTAGCAGTGTAAAATCATAGTCATTTAGTTTGGAAAAAACCTTTAAGATTGTCGAGTCCAACCATTACCATCACACTGCCAAGGCCACTAAACTATGTCCCAAAGCAGCACATCTGCGTGTCTTTTAAATTCCTCCAGGATTGGTGACTCAAACCATTTCTCTGTTCCAGTGACTGACAACAGTTTCCATTAAGATGTTTTTCCTAATACCCAATCTAAACTCCCCCAGGTGCAACTTAAGATGATTTCCTCTTGCCTCTTGTTGTGTGGGAGGAGAGGCTGAGCCCCACCTGGCTGCAGCCTCCTGTCAGGGAGTTGTAGAGAGCAGTAAGGTCCCACCTGAGCCTTCTGTTCTCCAGGCTAAACACCCCCAGCTCCTCAGCTGTGCTCATGTAACTTGTGCTCCAGACCCTGTCTCAACTCCATTGCCCTTCTCTGGACACAATTCAGCACCTCAGTGTCTTCCTTGTCAGGAGAGGCCCAAACTAAACACAGGATTTGAGATGTGGCCTCACTGGTGTGGAGTGCAGGGGAATGATAACTTCCTCAGTCTTGCTGGCCACACGTTGTGCTGGGTTTGGCTGAGGTAGAATTAGTTGTCTTCATAGGGGAGGGTATGGGGTTGTATTTTGGATTTTGCTGAACACAGGGTTCATCATTTAGCAACTGATGTTGAGCAGGGCTCACAGCCAAAGCCCTTTCTGCTTTTTGCATGGCCCCAGTGGCCAGGAGCCTGGGGGTGCCTGGGAGGCTGGGAGGAAACACAGCCAGGACAGGTGACCCAAAGTGACCAAAGGGATATTCCAGACCATGTGCCATCATGCTCAGTATATGAACTGGGGGGAAGAAGGAGGAAAGGGGGAGGTTTGGAGCGATGGGGTTTGTCTTCCCCAGTCACTGTTAGGTGTGATGGAGCCCTGCCCTCCTGGGAATGGCTGAACACCTGCCTGCCCTTGGGAAGAACTAAATTAATTGTTTTATTTTCCTTTGTTTTTGCTTTCCCTGGGTCTGTATCTCAGCCCACAAGTTTTACCCTTTTGATTTTCTCCCCCATCCCACTGGTGGGACAGTGAGCAAGAGGCTGTGTCGGGTTTGGTTGTTGGCTGGGGTAAAACCACAACACAAACTGTGATGCCATTGGCCCTCTTGGCTACCTGAGCACCATGTGGGCCACCTGGGCAATCATTGCTGTCGCTGATTTGGAGTGGTGCATGGGCAGATCGCTCAGCAAAATGAGCATATAAGGGATAGCCTCTTCCTGCTTTTCTCTCATCTGAGCATTCATCTTTTCTGTTGCTCATCTTGTCTCTTTAAAGAAAACATGGAATCTAATATCCCTGGGACTTCTGCTCTCATCAGGTTCCTTTGCAACTAGCTCGGAAAGGAGAGGGGAACTCAGTGACAGGCAGAAAAGCATGAGCTGCAAGTCTAATTTTCTTAGCAAACCGAGATGTACAAAGGATATCCAGTTAAAGTAATCAAAACATTCTCCAGTTCACTGACTCTTTCTGAAAAGCAAGGCATATTATATTCTAAGTAGTACTTGGTTTTAGATTTTGTACTGGGTCTTAAACAGCTGTTTAAAATGCAGCACAAAATGCAAGTTGACTTACACTTTATTATTGTAAACAAATGCTAAGCAGAAACCATCTGTATCTTCTACTGTTAATGTCTACATGGTTCTGCAGTTGGCCAGCTCTTATAAACACATTGTAGACACAAGACACAATTTCAAGTCTCGTTAAATGTCTTTTTTGTGTCATCATTTTGTACCATTGAAATTAAACTTTAAAATGTGGGTCATTGTTCTGAAGATTTGGAGTCAAAACACTTCAGAAATGTTGACAACTGTGCAAATTTTTTTTTTTTTTAAATTTGCTCAAAACCCTTGTTTTCAGTTAATCTTCAAGTCTCATGGCTCAAACAATTTCTGCTAATTTACATATGCCTTAGTAAGTCATATACTGAAATAAATAGCATTTCATGATGCACAAAACAGTGCAATATTGTCTCATGGCTTTTGTTCTTCATGGTGCTTTCTCCATAGCTGTAGTTACAGTGGCAACTGAGTGGAGAGGTGCACAAGAACTGCTACTACCAGAAAAGCATCCTTCTGACAGACAACTGCAGCTTCTGCAATCCTTGAGTTCCAGGCAGGGTACAGGCATTCCTGTAAATCTCCTGGGAGCTACACCTAAGTAAGGTTGCAGAACTGGGGCAGAATTTTTATCACGCACATTTCACTTCTACTTACAGCTTTCAGGACTTGTAAGTCTCTCTCCTTTGAATAATCCATAAAGTCTTCAAATAGGCAGTGTGACCTAATCTGCTGAATGATCCCATGCTTTGTCAGATGTAAAATATTATCCAAAGTGAACGAAATGAGATGATTTGAAATTTTGAAAAGATGTCTCTGAAATGCATCAACATATTTGTTTCATCTTCCACGTGTAACCCAAATAAAGAGGGCATTATGATGTACTCCACATAGTATACAGTTCATTATGTTCAGCAACATGTCTCTCCCTTCGTGTATTAAAGCAAAGTATTCTCTTTCATCTCTGTTCCTGAAAAAGACCTGCCACCTTTTACTGCTTAATTATTGAAGGCAGCCTACTACAGAAGCTTAGTGTTGGATGACTGCCTGCAACAATAATATGAAAATTGAGTTAGTATTTTCGATGGCTTTAGTAGTTATTAAAACTGAAGATTGTATGTCATGACTCCAGGAATCTTTTAACTTTGCCACTGACTTACAAAAAGAAACCCTGACCTTGCTAAGGTTAATGGTGACTTCTGCATCACTATAATCTCTACTTCAGTCATCAAGTCTCTGAGTCTCACTATATCTCATAGGAATAATGAGTTAAGGTTGCTATTCTTGTCTGTTTTATATATAATAGGATTACATTAATTGATAGTAGAACAATATTAATTTCTTTATAAGAATCATATAACACCTATGTGTTGACATATATAGGCAAAACTTCTGGAGTTCCAGGAAAGTTGGCACACTTTTTGCAGAAATGCAAATTCATTTGTATATATTTGAAATTCAAATATATGTTGCTCTTAATCTTTCATTATGACTTTCAAAACAAGGCAATTTTCTGAAATATTTATTTTGCATAAATGGATTTCCTAAACAAATGGATCTAGTTTGAACACAGACTTCTAAGTCACCTCTGTGGTGATCTAATACATTTTGAAAACTTTGGGGGTTTTTTTGTGTTAGTTTTCTTGCAACATGAAAAATAATTCAGCAGTGAATCTTTCTCAAGAGCAGCAAAACCTCTAAAGCTTGCTTTTTGCTCATTTTGACCAAAATCATAACAAAACCAGTATTAAAAGAAATCATGATGTTAGCTTTGTAGCTACAGCCTCCTGCATTGTTAAAACAAACAAACTAATGAGGAGCATTTCAGTGTGGATTTCATCTGTCTGTGTGTGGAACGTACATGTCATTCAGCTTTCTATTTGTTTGCAATGTCTCATGTCTTTCACAAACAAATGGAAAATGAAGAGGATGTGAAAAAATGCTGATCAAATCAAGGACCGCTCTGGTAAAATAGGGTCAGCGCAACAAGGTTTCAGTTCCAGGGTTGTCCTTTCATTTTATCAGGAGAAGCTGGACTGAACTATGACTAATGGGGGTATGTAGTTGCAAACAGAAAAATTCCAGCATGAATTTGTGAGCCTATGACAAAATGGAACTAAAAAGAGATTGGAAGACTCTAATTAAAATATGTGTAGCTAGAAATATGGAATCCTTGGAGCCTCCAAATCTTACTGTCAATAAAATATAGATAATATTTTTCACTTTACCCATTCTATGTATTTCACATTTCTGTACTTAGCAAGTCAGAAAAAGGCACTCTGTTTCTGGAGCAACAAATATAATTTTTTAATTTTCCCTATAAGATGAATGCCCAATGAAAACATAAAGGCCAGGCAGCATGTGTCAATAGATTGTCTCTAGAATGACAACTGAGCACAAACATGATAATAGCTTTGACTTATTCAACTCTTAAACATAACTTAGGGTGCAATTGAATCCAGATGAGGCAATGTCTCATACAGTGCTGCTATGGGCCAAAGCTTTTGCCCTCTTGCAGTTTGTGTGCCATTATTGTGATGAGCTTTTCTATTGTGGTTAACTCAAGCACATAGAGTTTGCCATTCAAAACAGAACCAAGAGAGCTTCCAATAAATGGAATAATGTACATCGTGAGTGTCAGATACAACATCAACCATTAGAAAAATCACCATACATGGAAAAATCATTGAAGATACATCCCCCAGGCCTGCTTACACATATGCTTCTTTCAGTAATTTATCTATTAAAAATAGAGCTCAACAAACTCATATTTTGCCTTCAGATAACAGTGTTTGGCTAGAATAAATTATTTAACTGTGTGCTATGTAATGTATCAAGCACCCATGTATATGTCATATGTGCAAACTATTTAAATAAATTAGCAAACATGCCAAGAATACATCCAGTTTGAGATTATAGATTATAGATTATAGATTATAGATTATAGATTATAGATTATAGATTATAGATTATAGATTATAGATTATAGATTATAGATTATAGATTATAGATTATAGATTATAGATTATAGATCTATATGTTGCCCCCAAACCTTCTTCTGGTACATCAACACTTTCCAGAGGGAGGGTTGATGTAATTAAATTATGAGAAGGGCTGCGTTTATTTGCAAAACTGAACAGTTACAGTTTCTGATCCTGCTTAACACATTGCTCAAAAATAGAAGATATTAAGTCCAGCTAGGAATTCAAATACATTTTCATTTTCAAAAATAACAATTTTGCACAAATAGGCTTTGAAATAATATCTCATGGGTAAGCTTGTTTTGAGAGAAGATTAATTGGAGAATTGCATAATGTTGTTAGTAAGCAATTAAAATTCAACAGAGCCTTAAAATTTACACCTTAGGGAACACTAGTCATATTTACACATCTTTCAAAAATAAAAGTACAAACTGCTTCCAAAGTGCTATTATATGCCATGCATATTTAAGAGTTTTCTGCTAAATGATCCGTTTAGCATTGCTTAAATTATCTTGGGAATACTCTTAGTTTGGTAACTTTGGAACTGTCAAAAAATTATTTGTCCTCCACAACCAAAAAGGTTTTGTTAAACTCAGTCCATTCCTTGGATGACAATTTTGCTTTCTTCACTCATATTAATGGTTCATTTTTAAGGAATCAATACCTACAGTGGAGAATTTTAGGTTGGTATGGTAGGAGGTGCTGGATTAGGGAAAAGTTAAAAAACTCCCCCATCTTCCACACCTTTGGAGACTGTGGAGAATATAGAAAGAAAACTAATAGAATGCAAGACCAAGCTGGTGGGTACTTGTGCCACACAGGGAGATTAAAGCTGGCCAGAGAACAGGGAAAGAGAGAAAAACTAAATTATGCCTTGGGAAGGGTTGATATCAGTTTCAGGTGAGATTGAGGATCATGGCAGACTTAATGCCCAAGAAATGGTATTGGAAAATAAAACCTGCTGTGATTTGTTCCAGGAATGTCACAATTTGCAAGTTTGTAGCTCCAGAAACTCCTAATCATTTTACAGATAGCTTTAGTGTACAGACTGATAGCTTTAGTGTTCAGTTTTTGCAGTGAGTTTCATGGTTTAACCTCAGACAGTAACTGAACCCCACACAACTGCTCACACACCTTGAGAGAGTTGGGAGGGTAAAAGTGAGGAAACTCATGGGTTAAGATAAAGGCAGTTTAATAGGGGTGCAAAAGCTGCATGTGCAAGCAAAGGAAAACAAGGAATTCATTCCCTGCTTCCTGTGTGCAGCAGGTGTTCAGCCATGCCCAGGAAAGCGGGGTTCCATCATGTGTGGTGGTGACTTGGTATGACAAACTCCACCACTCTGAATGTCCCCCCCCATGGCCTTCCTCCCCCAGCTTTGTAACTGAGCATGGTGCCACATGGTGTGGGACATCCCTTGGGCCAGCTGGGGACAGCTCTCCCCCCAGCTGTCCCCTTTCTCTTGCCCCCCCATGCTCCTCGCTGGTGGGGCAGCGTGGGAAGCAGAAAAGGCTTCGCCTGTAAGCACTGCTGGGCAATAGCTAGAGCATCCCTGTGTTAGCAGCACTGCTTCCAGCTTAAAGGCAGCTACATACCAGCTATTGGGATGAATATTAACTCTGTCCCAGCCAAAACCAGCATGGACAGCTCCCAGGACTGCACACAGCCCTGTCCTGCCAGCATCCCTGCAGCCCAGGAATTTCCATGACCTGAGTCTTTTCACACATGGGCTGCAGAGAAGGATTTGTGAGCCCAAGAGAGCCAGGTTGGTTGTTGGTCACCAAGACTTTGGAGAATGAGGGCTCCCCCTAATTTCTTAAAACCTTCTGGATATAGAATTGAGTGCTGTTTTGCAGAGTTACTTCTACCCCAGTCTTATTTAAAGCTGATGTTATCACCCTTTTTTATGGCAAAGCCTTGGCTTAACCTCCACTTTCCTGTCAGTCACCCTGCTGGTTTTAGCTTCCCTCCTTTTGCTGCTCCAATTGCATTATCGATTGGGCTGCCTCCAGGAAGAGCTTTTGTTTGACACAGTTGGCAGAGAGACAAGCCGAGCACTTAGAGCTCATTAGGTGGGTGGGATTAGATTCTAAAGCTAAAATCGGACACTGCAGCAAAGTGATAAAACTCCAATGCTAGTCACAACCTCCTCTGAAAACTGAAGGCAGCTTTTGCATGTGCAATTTATGATTTGCTGTCTTAAAAGATCTCAGTAGAGATGTGGATTTCCACTGAAATGATGCGAAAATTTTAGTATGCGGTCTAGGCTGGGTTTTCGTTGTTTATCTTTCTAGAAAACGTTCCATGTCATGACAGAGCTTTGCAATGTGATTATTTTAACTTGAAACTGAAAGCAAAATCTAGGTTTGCAAATGGAGCTAAAAAGAAGTGTATTTTAAAATGCCATGGAAGTGCTGCCATCACTGAAAAACCAAACTGAAGGTATTCTGTAACAGGAGCAAAACCAGATAGTATTTTTCCTCAACCGAGAAGAACAATACCTCCTTTTCCACAGCATAGTGGAGATAAGGCCACGTTTGTGTGCTACAAGGCAACGCTGTGTTGCAGATCCCTCTGCCAGCTCCAAGTTGTTTGGCATGGCTGAAGGACAGAGCACATTCCCATGCACAGATACTTGTCTGAGTTACAGAAACTGTGATTCCATGGCAAAAACATCTCCTTAAGACAAGGTGCAGTGTGACACTGGCACATATGTAATGGTTTTAGTTTTGTGGCTGACCTGTCCATCCCTCCACTCTTTGGTGCACACATACCTGGAATTAATGGATACTTGGGGAAAATGGAGCTATGATATAGAATGAAAAGTCTATAAGGAGATGAAACATCCTATGTGCATCCTATTTGGCTTTAAACAGCACATGGTAAATAAAATCCCAATGCTGAGAGTTACCAGGAATATCAGTTTATGGTGTACTAGCTATTATCAGCACTAAATAACATTGTGGAAAAAACAGTGTGTAATCAAAGACAGTATTCAGTAATTAACAATTAGTTAACGATCTTCAGTCATATTTTCTGTACACAATGTTTTGTATACCAGTTAAAGTTTCTAAACTTAGTTTTGTGAAATAAAATGCAAAGATTGGTATCTAATGAATATTTCTCTAAAGCAGACAGGCCTATGGGAAATGCCCCACTCAGCAGTCTGGGCAGGAGTAATCTAGAAGGAAGATAACTGAATTTTGAAGAAACAACCTGAAGAGTCAAAGCCAAGACTGCAGAGTCTCTGTAAAAGTTCCTGGCTGTTACAGCTCCAAAGGGAACCACAAACAAGAAAAGAGTGGAGGTCTCTCAGCTTCAAATGTAAGAAAACAAAGTTTGAGCACTCACTGATGGGTGAATACTGCCCTGTTCAAAACATCATTCTTTAATTACAACTCTTCCTGTCTGCCAAGGGAGAGGACACCATGTGGTTTTGCTGGCAGCTGACTTTAACAAATAGATTGTAGGTTTCTCTATATACAATATTTTCTTTAAGAGCCGGAAGATTGTGGTTGAAAGGAATGAATGTTTCTGCCCTTTGCACCCTTGAACAGAGGGAAACACTAATTGTCCATGAGGAAACAGCCAGCTTGGTTTTCCCATGGCCACTCAAGCTGTTGCACATCTGCACAGAATTAAAAGTTATAATTTCCAACTGAATATACATATGTATGTAAACTGTGCATTTATTAATTGTAGTTGTGTTTAAAAGCCACGATTAAAGATTGCAATCTTCTTGCCTAAAGGACTTCACACAAAAAATGAAAGGACAGTTTTTGTCCCCAGACTGGTTGATGGAAATCCAGTTAAAATATTTCCCCATTATGAACTATGATTAAACAATGCCTTGAAAAAAATTTAATGAAAACATTCTCCATAATTTTTAATTGCAGCTTTCTAATTAAATCAGAGCATAACCTATCTGACAATTAGCACACAATGATGTCTGTCCCTAGTGGTAAAAATATATTGGTTTGACTTTGCTATGGTGAAAGCTTTTACTTTTCAAGGGTTGAAGCATGCACGTGTTTGGAACTAGGCTGATATCAAATATGTCCAACTGGAATATACATCCCACTCCCTGATGGAATCTAGTGAGGGGTGTTTTCTGTGGGCGAAGTTCAAGAGAAAGGAAATGGAAAAAGGGCCAATATTGTAAGGGATTTCAAGCTGCACAGAGAATACTCCATATGTCAGCAACTGAAATCACCAGGCAGAGTGCTGAATGACACAGGGTGGCAGCACAGATCAACAATACTGCATTCTGCCCGTAGAAAGCATAATAAATCCCTGTGTCCTTGCAGAAATTTGTGATTTTTATTGGGGCAATTTTGTTCATGGCTTATTGTCACTGTGTGATAGTTTTCCTTAAAGATTGTTCACCTCAAGTTGGATTGAAGTCAAGGTAGTTACTCTGGCTTGTCCTAGTGCTCAATGAAGTCATTCCTGGGTAAAGAAACAAGCTCCTAGGGTGGGTCAAGCTGGACATTCCCGGTGAAATCCTGGAATATTGTTGAAATCAAATGAGTGTGTTTTTATGGACTTTAACGGGACCTGGATTTTAATGCTAGACCAGGAGTTTCAGCAGATCAAAGGAAAGGACAATTAGATGCAGGCATTTAAGTAATTTACGTCACTTGGGTTTGAGGACAATGTTGCAGAGGAAGGATATGACTTGTTTGAAAATTCTAATCCCAAATCCACGTTCAGTCACTTGCCTCCCTGACCTGATTCCTAGGAGTTTTGTATGTTTGGACTCCCTATTGTCTGAATGCAAATATGTTGAGAAAGCGTGTGAAGTTACCTTTAGGCAGCACTATTCCTGGAATTCTGTACTTTAAAAGGTTCAGTTTGAAAATTCAATATATTGTTTTAATCTCCATGTATTCCTGTTGTGTAACAATATCCAAAAGGCAAAATTAACCTATAACTTTCAGCAGAAGTAAACTTAAGATCTATTTCTCCATGTCTAGGATGCAGAACTTTGGGTTAATTTTTGTACTCATATCAGCTGCCTTCTCCATCTGGGTTTCCAGCCCACAAAGACATATGCAGCTTCTTAACTTTAAGCAGAATAGTTTTGCCATTGCAATCACGTGACATTACTCCCATGTTTTAAGTGCTTGTTAGCAGAATCAAGGACCTTAAGTACACTGTGAGGTAGTGCTCACTCTCTAAATTCTGTGACTCAGTGGGAAGTAATAAATGAAAAATGCCCTTGCATTTTCCAGCCACAATGTCAGCACTGCTTTAATTTAATCCATTGTGTTTATTTTCTCAGGAACAAAAGTCGCATTTATTAGTAATTTTGAAAAAGAAAAAGAAAGGGTTTTCTTCCATTTGCTTTGTCATTTATTATTCTTTAATGTGCTTTCAGCTCTTGTCCATCATTGAAAACACTATAGTAACCTGAGATAAAATGAAAGTATGACATCTCAAGAGAAAAGAGACTGAAATCTGTGCAAATGAGAGAAGAAAGTGTTTTTAGCCACTGTTCATAACTCTTTTCATTCATTTTGGGTGGTATCTACTGAGCAGCTCTGTCTACTAAACATTATATGAGAAAATAGGTTTTACTTTTTTGCATAGCTAACACTGAAAATAGGTGTTTTTCCTTCAGATTTGATTTCTTGTCTTTTGAATTAAAAACCAAAACACTTCACTCGTCCTTTAAATGCTGCAGTGAAGATAAAGGTCAAGTGCTTTATCTTCATATAAAGATGATTACAATAATCTCCTTACACATTCCCTTCAAAAAGCTGACTTTTCGGTGCCCTCCATATCTTTCATGCAGTCCTTCTTTGCTTCTGGACATCCTTGTTTCATTCCCATTTACTGGGCATGAATAGAACTCTGCTTTGGTCCAAATGACTGCACATTGCACCCACTATCATTAGATACAGGAAAGGTAATGAATGAAAAAGAAGTTAGCTATGAGAGGGAAGAATTCTGCCACAAGTTGAGGCAATCTGTGTCAATGTCAAAAGGAGGAAGGACATTTTCACAGCATATATTATGCAGCTCTAAACACTTCCTTGAATATACATTCTGAGCACATAATCCCTATGATAGAGGTTGTAAGGAGATTTTTAACTTTTATTCCTCAGGGCTTCATCCTGCAATGTGGTGTTGAAAGGCTGCAACTCCTTCTGAAATCATGAAAGTGGTGGCAAAACATCAGCTGATTTAAATACTTGTAGATCCATTGAAATCTTTCTCCTTGTTTCAGTAACAGTTTATCCCAGCAAAAATCCTAGTCCTTAGAAAAAGGAATTTGACAGTTCCAGAAGCTGTTCATTTGTTACAGGATCAGATCAGCAAGCATCAGCAGCACCATGAAGCATATTCCCAAGGGACAGCTGGGATTTCATACATCTTGGGTATCTGTCAGAATTCTGGTGCTAAGAAAGTAAGCACAATTCAAAGAGGCATGAAAATCTGAGCAGTAATTACTTTGTTACTAATATTAAGGTGGCATCTGATATCTGAAGGTCTAATCCTGTCATATTCTGATATACTCAGATTAGACAGTAAATGAATTTTTTTAATAGCCAAAATGGCTTGGGATAATTACAACCAAATTGTCCTCAGTATTTTTTAAAGAATCGTTAAGATAATAAAGATCATTAAAAAATGGCCCAAAATAGCCCCTGCTATATTATCTCACCTCCAAGTAAAAGTACCCAAGATGATTCCATCAGCACATCAGAGCACTGAGAATTTCTATGGAGATGTGAGGTGTAATGGATAATCTGACAAATGTAACTATTACGGTTTGAGCACATCACCAAAATAGCTCCCTGCCTTCTGGAAAGTAACAGTACATTTTAGAATAGCTCAGACTCAATTCATATTGAGCCACATAAAGAATAATGACCAACCACACTGTTTCAGTAGAATTAATCCAATCTCTTTCCCTACTTCTCTCGTTGAAGCCTCAAGAGAGAATTATTGATTTCTTATACTGTTATGCTCATTCACTTACTATGTGGCAATGACCTACTTTCTGTTTAACACAGTAAACGCAGAACTCTGACTGCACGAACATACAGCATTAGGCTTATGCATATAGAGTTGTGATTGTCAGAGATAAAATCTGACATCCAGTAAGTCTTTGATCTTGAAAGGAAATTGTGCTTATTTGCATCTAAGTGCTTGCAAGCAATTGCAGGTAATCCAAATGGAGAATCAAAGCCAGAGAAGCTTTTTGTGAGTAATTCACATTTTAAAATTCTAGGCAAAAAGCGGCTTGGTTTTGATTTGTTCAGAGGAGCATGGGTACTAAATTTGTTGGAGTTTATAAAAGCACCTCCTTTCCAAGTCCCTGTGACCTTGCCTTTGGCCATTGCAAAAGAAATGCTAATTAATGGAGCATAAAGTGATATTTATTTGTTCCTTGGAAGTCTCTTACTTGAGAAGGATGCAACCTGGAGGGGATGTAGATATTGATTATTATAAAATGAAAATAGCATGTTTCCTCAGATGCAACAGTCTTGCACATGTACTGGGGAGAGTGGAAAGCCAGGTAAAGAATAACAGAAAGGTTTGGCTCAAAGGCTTGTGAAGTGCACATCAGCATAGCTCAGGATTGTGGGCAATAAGCAGCGTGAGTGACACGTGGCTTTATGGCAGAACTGCTTTGGTGCTGGGCAAAGCTGCCATAATCCTGCATGTTTTGTGCCAAGGAGAAAATTGATTTGCTTGAAATGTGGAAAATTGGATGATCCCACTGTCAGTGAATGATGTTCTCCATGTGAAGGCAGGAAGAAGGTTTTAAAAGTCAAAAAAGAATCAGGAGATTTGAAAATTTGGGTTGAGTAGAACAAAATTTCCACTGCAAAAATCTGTAAATGGAATTTTCATTGGTGATTTTTGTTTTGTCTTGTTTTTTTTTTTTGGTTTTTTTTTTTACTGATGTTTTGAGCTGGGGTTATTTTATTTTATTTTTTACAGAAAGGATATTTAAAAATAAAAGGCAGCATTTTGCTCAGAGGCATTGGGCAATACTTTGTGACATGAATAAGACTTTCAGTTTTCATCTAAGTTTGATTCCTCAAAATGAATGCAGGCTGTGGTGCACACAAGTTTTGATTGAATTCATATTGCAAGGCAGATTTTCATATTTTTCTTTTCAGTCAGCATTCCTCCAGCGTCTTCTTAAAATTCTTGGTGAAGCTGGGTGTTGCTCACGCTAGATAAAGTTATCAAGCAAGCTCTAAGTGAGTAATTAGGACTTATCTACATGAGATCCTTTAGCCAAAGACAGAGTTTAGCTCCTTGTGTGCATGTCCTAGTTTTCTACTTTTATAAGCATGTGAATCATGGCTACATGGATAATATATAAATGTATATGTCAAAAGTTTCTTTATTTTTCTACTGCATTTGTTTGAGAAAAGTAACATTTTCATCTACTCAGAAATAAAACAACTATGAAAAAAGAAATAAAATTGTTTTTATATATAGTCTAGGGAAAAATATTAACAAAAAATTACATTTTTTCAGTTTCTGTAATCTCTTAAAAATTAATTCTATTTCCTTTAAATTGCTCTCCTTCTTGTGTTTCACAAAAATGAAGCCTTCTCCTGAAAATGAAAAAAACCCTCCATAATAAAAGAAAAGCAATATTGCTACAAGACATTTCCAGTGACAGATCCTTAAATTTACTTTTAATGTGCATATATGAAAACGTATTTTTAGAAGTTCAGAGCTGTGCCTGTGTAGCTTCTAGCTGGCCTGTGTTGCTTGATAACCAAATTTTTTACAGTGAATCAAACAACAGGATCACTAGCCATTTTTCACATTCCAAGTTTCAAATACAAGTTTATCTGTTTTTTGAGTGATCTTTCTGAGGGCAAAAGTGCTCATATCACTTTTTTCACAGTTCAGAAGCAGCAAGGCTTTTCACCTTCTCATAATTCAAAATACTTTACCAACTTTACTCATGCTGTAGAAGTTAATTAGCAGCATTATAATACTCCTTTCACTTTCTGACAAGACATATAGGTGTGTATATATACACATACATAATTGTAGTTTTACATCCTTCCATTCAGTGCGTTGCATCGTCTGAACCTGCATGGTAAATGAGAATTATTGTCTCTGTGTTTTCTAGTGGTATTAATGTTCAAAGTCACAGTGAAGTGTCCTTCCTATAAAGAAGTTTAATCCTAGAGTAATTAGTCTCTTCTTTCATCTTCTCTCACAAGATGGGAAAGGGGAAAAAAAATCCAAACCACAAAGAACATGCAGTCGTTGAATCAGTCTTTCTATGATGACTGTAAGCGAATGGATAGACCAAAACTTTCTGAACAGTCAGAAGAAACCCTTTCATGTGGTCTGGATCTCAGAAACCTGTTTGCAAATGTCATGTATGAAAGGGATTACGCTGGAAGTGAGGCTGCTCCGCTGCAGCAGCTTCGTTCAGGGGTGCTTTCCAGGCTGATTGAAAACAATCAGCTGGAAGGACCAGCCTACACAGGGAAAGGGCACAAGTGGCCCTTGCTAAGATATGTAATTTCCCTCTTATTATGCTAATTAAAGAAAATTGCCTTCAATAGTATGAAATGATATATCTGTATTGGTTCAATTTAACTAATGTTCCATAGCTGCATAGGCAGTCCACAAAAGCAAATAAAAAGATATTCAGGTAGAATTTATGGAGAGTGTTCAAGCAATTCTCCAAAAGGGAGGAGGGCTGGAGTTTACTGTTTCCACACTACAGATCCTGCTTTATGCTGTTCAAGGGATTTTCTACACTGTTTTTCTGATTTTATAACAGTTGCTGACTCTCCTGATAAATCCAATTCAATGAAGACAGTATTACAAAGTGAAAAATGCTGTCTCCTATGACAAAAGAGAAAGCACATATTTTTGTCAGAATTATGTAATTTCACTTCCCAAGAACAGAACAAATAAAATAAAAATCTTTTTTAGGTTTGTCCCAGGCTACTGAAGATTCAGTGGGCATCTTTTAAGTTAACATTAATAAAACTTCCATCTAAGCTGCCTTAACTCTGATTTAAAGGGAGAAAAACAAGTTATGCAGCCACTACATTACACAATGTGGAAAATATGAAGGCTGTTGTCAGAACCATAGTTTTGTATGCCCTGATTAATTTCCAAACTATCATTGTATCTTTGGGATACACTTTCATGTAATTTCCATTTGTTTTAGGAGACTAGAAACCAGAGCAAAATTTATGGTTATTGGAATGTTCTAATTTATTTTGAGAAAAAAATCATTGTAGAAATAAAATGTAACTTGATTGACTGCAATAATCACAGTTTATATTCCAGCAGCAACCATGAGAAATCAACCTTTTCTGGATGCTACTGTAAAACACTATCCTTTTTTCTCTAAATATCATGAACTTATATAAAATGGTGTGCAGTACTTTATTGTAGCTCTGTGGTGACTTGGTGACTATTGGGGTACAATTTAATTGTCCATGGGTGTGTTGAGTATAGGTGTTAGGTTTGGCAGCCATAAAGTACATGGCATTTGTGGGAGGATCAGTTCCTTTACATCCTGTTAGTGTTTCCCCAGCACTATGGGCAGGAGCCTAAAAACACACCTGCCAGCAGCAAATGAGCCACAGTGATAAAGTAATGACACTGACATTGCTGACAGCCCTAGAGAAAGTGCCAAGAAAAGTTAAAGTTGGGCTTTAACCTCTGAACTTAAGCCCATGTGGGAAGTGGAAGGACTGCCAGCAATTCCAGCTTGGGAGCACACCCCATCACCTACAGCAGCAGCAGGACCTTGCACACACTTCAGCTCTTGGAAAAAGATTCAATTTCAAAATCTCTTAAATCTTAAAACTTGTTCTGCTTGGATGGCCAACAAGTCACCCAGTAAGTGCCAGTTACAAAGTGATTTCCTGTTCAAAAAATGAGGTGCAAGGTGTCAATGAATTTCATAACCAGCCCCTGAGAGGTTACACTTTGATTAGGTTTTAATTTGTAATCAAAGTAGAAAGATTCTGCCCAGTTGCTGGTTTCTGAAATCATTAAAACTCCCACCTCCGGTCAAACTTATCATCTTCAGCTCATATTTTAAGTTAAATGAATATTTGGAAATCTCATTTAAAGCAAAGTGACAGCAGGATAGAGGAATTAATTTATTTTGTAGAATTGGCAGAAAAAAAGGAAATGGACAAAGTAAAATATTACAGCTGAGCTGGCAAGAGGTGTATGAAGAAGACCAATAGCTTGGCTTTTAAATAATGTGTGTAAACTCTACATTGGGTTCCATTCAGATCACCTAATTTTTCAGGTAACAGTTTGTGTTTTTTTAAGGTCTCCTCTTTCTCAAAAGTAGCTGGAATTCACACTTTGTTTTCTGTCTGTGCTCTCACTGAAGTTTTATCTGTCTGCATTTTTTGTGTGTTTCTTTTAAATTTGTGTTTTGTTGTTTTTTGGATTTTGTACTGTTTGATTTGGGATTTTTGTGGCTGTGCTATCTAAGCACCTCACAAGATTAGTTTTTTACACTTAGAGCACTCATGTTAGGAGTTTTTTGAGTAATTTTGCAAATAAATTATCGCAACACAAAATGGAAATTCTCCAAGATCCCCCTTGAAGAACTATAAATTTGGAAAAGATTATATCACCTGCCACTTCCTGCCTAAGTCATTCCTATGCCAAATCATTTATATATTGGGGTTATTCTTTTCTGCACCAATGGCAGCCTCTGCTCTGCTGTGTAGCTCTCTTGGAGAGCAAGCTAAGCACTGGGGACTGGTGGAACATGCACAGTCCTGCAAAAGGGATTTTTGGGGCAAGTCTTGGTCTCTGCACATGGTCACCACTGTAAGGCACAAACAGAGCTGGGGATCTGAACCACACCATGCAGCATCCCCTGCTACAAACTGGAGGGAATCTGTTAGGAACAAAAGAGATATATCATAGTAATACCATTTATCCATTAGCTGTCCAGTTGATTTCTTCTCCTCATATTGTAAATTTTGGCAAAAATCAAACTGCTTTGATGAGAGAAAAGAAAATGAAGTATATAGAAACTGAAAACAAGGCATCACAGATTTGCAAGAGGTTGTTTTGTGCTGACAGAAGTAAATGATCTTAGAGTGACTTCTAGGTAAAATTGTGTAAATTTACAGATGTTTCCCTTGGAAGAGAACTACCTAATTTCTTAGAAAATCTATTTTTAAGATTTCTTATGTTACCTTTTTTGAACTTTGTTTGGTGTAAAAACTAGTTCTAATCATACCATGAAGACAAAGAGATATCAAGAGAGACAAACCTGAGCTCTTTAGTGAGATGATAGAAATTTATTATTCACAGCTGCATACACACGATTTTGAGTTCTAACAGCCAGCAATTAGTTTAAACAGTAATACCACCAAGGGAAGCATAACTTAGTTAAAATTTACATTTAAATGAGATCATTTGGAGAAATCAAATGCAGAACAATCTGTTATTTTTATATAACATTTCATAGTAGATTTTCTTAGCAAGGTATTCCTCACAATATAGTTTTATTACTTGCTGGTTAGAAATTACTGTGATTCATTTGTACATGTAGTGGAAAAAAAAGTCTTACTTACCATTTGTTCATTAACAACCTCATGCAGAAAATTATCTCTGTTCAGGAAAGCATATTAACCACGTTTAACTTAACTTTAGCTTGGCCCTGCTGAAAGCTAAGCACATACTTAAGTGTTTTTCTGAACATGAATTGAAATTCCAAATGCATTTTCTTGCTCTCTTCAATCACATTCTCAGCTTACATTGATAGAAACTCTGTTATGAAGCTTTTTGAATTTGTCAGCTAATTTGAATACTTGTAACCGGTTAAAAACAATGACACATCATCCTTCATTAAGACTTTGTGGGGACTTTTATGTCAGATACGAGTCTCTTGGGATTTAATTGTGACTTTTAGAATTAGAACAAAATAAAAATTGAGTCTTCCATATTCTGGGAAGCCCCTCCATTTCAGAGTCCTTTTTTTAAAAATCTGGATTTTTGGTCATTATTATAATTAAAATGATCCACAGGATAAAAAGTTTCTAAAGAAAGATTATTGGCATTCCCAAGTATATATACCTTTATAGGGGTTCAGGAATCTGTTTTCCAATTTCCCTGCAAAGCTGGACTTTCTGTCTGGACTTGTAACATAGAACATGTAATTTTTAAAGGACTCTGGAGAGTAACTGTCTTTCCTCTGTTACAAAACAAAATTTCCAGCTATTAGCTTAAACAGGATCCAGGCAGGGAACAGGGGGAAGCTTTTGGGGCAGAGCACTCTGGAAAAACGCTTTGCAGAGAGATTGGTGGAGTGGGACCCTTAACCCCGAGCTCCCCGGGGAGCACTGCCCAGCCCGGGGAAATACCCAGGGGTCTCTACTGGGAACTGATTCCTGCAGGATTCCTTTGCCTGAGCTGGCAGGTAGCAGGCCTGCAGGCAGCATGCAAAGGCTCCTGCTGGAACGTGGCTTGTGGAGTTTATCCACAAAAATACTGTCAGCCAGGACTGTATCTCCTGCTGGAAGGACTGCAAGAGAGTGCCTGTATCCATGAGACACTTCTCTGCTGAATAAACTGAGTATGACAGAGTAGACCAGAGCCTTTAATGGATGACTTCATTATCCATTCTGCACCTAGAATGAGCAAATGTTTCCTAGAGGACAGACTAAGATGGGTTCATGACAGAAAGCATTTATATAAAGACTTGATGGAACAGCTAATAATGAAAAACAGTTACATACACAGAATAAGAAGGTCCAGGACACAAAGGTAGCTGAATTGTTTTTATATTAATAATGAAGAGCTCTGTGATCTATTAATTATGGAAGAATCTACTCTTTCATTTCTTATTTTTATCACTATTATTTCTTATTTTTCTCCCTTTTTCCTTCCTCTGATTTACTGCAGCGGTTTTTAATACATCAGTGGTGTGGCATTTTCTGACTAAAAGCTAAACTGGGCTCTTTGAGCTTTCCACTCACCACTAGACAATGCTAATAAAACCGCCTTGAAAAGCATGAGGTAAACCTATTTTGAGATGGGTGGTTGGATGGGATCAATAAGGCGTGTGCCAGCAAAAAAGTTTAAAAACATAAAAGCAAATGGTCAAGGCCAAAAATGATGTAACTTAATGAAAACTTGGCCATCCTCAAACCCGAAACCCAGACTCATCAGTCATTCCTGATCCCTGCTGCAAGCTCCAGCGTAATAAAACAGAGTTTTAAACAGTCTCGTTTTGACATGTTTATGCATTTGTGATGCTCTCTTGTCTCTAGCTGAAAACGACCCTCTGGCAATGTCAGCAGACAGAGAGACCAGGATGGGACAGGCTTGGAGGCACTCATTTCTAATGGTCAGCTGTCTGCCTGGTCAAGAGGGAGCAGGGCACTAGGGGCAGCCGGCTCCCATATCCCCTGTGCTGGCCTCGTGCCTTGGTCTTCGGTGTACCCAGCTGCCACTTACAGAAAACACTAAAATTCGTGGTTAAAAACGTCCCTCTGAGGAATTTTAATAGCAGGCAACAAAGCTCTAAGTGGTATAATTTGTTCAATTGAAAAGTTTCTTTTAATTATCAAGTCAGTTTTCATTGCAACCTCTTAAATGTGTGGTTTCAATGTTTGTTTTCCTTCATTTGGACAGGTCCTTGTGTAAAGCCACAGCTTTTCTCTCTTCACTGTAGGCAGAGTGACAGCTTGTCAGGTTTTATTACAACAGTTGCCAGCAGTTTTCATTCAGAGTTAGCGGAGCCCTGAATTGGAATAACTTCTCAGGCTTTAGCATTTCCTTTGTGCAGCACAGACATGTTATGCAACCAGGCGGTCAGGCTGGGTGGACTGGGGTGTGATAAATATTTGGCTACCTGACTTGATCAGCTGATAGCAGCTGGGCAAACTCCTAAGTGTGAAAATGCTGCAGGATGGATGATTCATTCTGGTTTGGGGCAGCAACCTCCTGGCTTTGGTGGGCCTTGGCTCAGACCCTGAGCTCTCAGCAGACTTTCAGATATTCCATCTGCTGAGCGTCTGGAGAAGGGAGTGGATTAAATTATAAATCCTAATTAAATTAGGATTAACTCCTTTCTATGAGAGAATTTTACTGCAGGTTGTTCACATGAAAGAAAAAATTATTTGCAATGGTTACACCAGTAATGGCTCTTTAGAGTCAAGATTTCTTCCTTATGTCATATATGCAAGGAAAGGCTTTCTGCTAGCTGCTGTTGCTGGCAAGCCCCTTGCCAGTGGATCCAAACAGGACTTGAATTTGCCATTCCCAAATCCGCAAGCAAGGGACACATCTGCCTGTCTTCAACTTTTCCCGTGCTGAAGTATATTGACAGAATGTTGCTTTGAGAGAAAACTATCTTTATACGATGTTTCCTTGCACACAAGCCTGCCTCCCTTACAGGAGCAGAAGTAGTTTTTTATAAGAACTGGGGGTGAGGTAAATATACACTAGACCTGTAATTTCAAGAATTCATACCCATAAAAGCTGCTGTGATACAAAGGTGTATTTGAAACATTGAACTTGATGTCAATAGCATGGCCATTGTTGTCTCTAAGGAATATTCAGTCTGCACACCTCCAGAACTAGACTTGAATTTTTCATTATTTAAAAAAAAAAATTAAATGGACTCATTCTTAGGGTATATGTCATTTTGAAGAACTTTCATAAATGAAAGTATCCTGTTGTGAATATTGATAAACCAAAATGAAAAAACTGTCTCCAGATTTTTAAGTGGGGAATAAAAATTGTGCAGCTGCTTGACCTTAAAACTTGCCAACATTTTGCTTTCTGTTCTGTAATAGAAAGAAAAAAAAAAAAATCAGGTCTCATTTGGAAATCTTTAGAATTCATATAGTATTGACTTATTATTTTCCTTTCAGCATTCTCTCTTCTTAGAAATTCTATAATGATGGAGTGAAACTCAGCATGCATTCCATTAAACCAGCTGAAACCAGGAAAATCTGTGTCAAGGAGGTGCCTCTGCAGTACAGAGGGATATCAGTTTTCCACTGTTGTTTGCTTGCACTTTTAAAGAATTGGTCCTATCTCCACTGCGTGAAGAGATTATGTTTGTCTTTTCTCAGTCAAAGATATTGTGCTGCAGAGGCTGGATAGACACTGCTGACTAATCCAACTGTGCTGACTGTGCTGCAAGTGAGCAGAGCAGGAGAGAAAAGATTTTTCCTTCTCTGGGAAATCATGTCCTGACTCCAGCAGATTCCACCGATATTGATGCCCAGGTGGAGGTGGGGATGCCCAACGATTCAAAAGTGAGCAGGGACAGCAGAAGCCATTGATCCATGGTTTAGACAGGATGGTGAATAAATGCAAATACAGTCTTCACTTGTCTTAAAGGAGCTTTTTTTCCTCCTCCTGAACTCTCAGAGGGTAGTGTGGAAGAAACAGAATCAATGCCAGGCTGTGTACTCAGGGTGGTTCCCAAGCTCATTTCTGCTTCAGCAAATATGAACCTGGTGCACAGACTGACACGGAGTGCGCTGCTGAGTGGTGACGGGAACGGAGATTAAATCACATGAGATTATGTTCCTCATTCCTGGTTTTGCTTCTATCTATTTGAACTGCAAAATAAACTGGACATGTTCATAAAAAGTTTCAGAAAATGCTTGTTATACCTTGGCTCTCATTTTCTGTGTGTTGATCAAATAGAGACAGATGGATTCTGGTGGTGATTTAATGTGGCCATGGATTGTGCTGTAAACTATATTATAATCCATGTTTCATATGGAAGCTGAAATTCTAGACTGAATAACGGTTTTACTGTTCAAATACAGTGCATTCACTGTCATTTATAACATAAAAGGACAACTGCAGAGTAAGAAAATAAATAAATATATGGGGTAACTCGTAGAAAGGCAGAATATTTATCTATTTGAGCTTGAAAAGGTGTCTCAGGCTGTGATTTAAGAGGGTAATGATTGCAATAAATCAAATGAAGCAGAGGCCTAGATTAAAGATGTGAAAGCTAACATGGCCAAGATAAATGCATTTGAGTAAAGTTACTTATTTGTGATGATTGCAAGATTGGGTTCAGCAGCTGGTATAAGACCCATCCTTAATTTTCCTGCTAACAGAACAGGTTTATTGGTACCGTGTTACTTGCTTTATAACACCATGAATATTGTATTTTAACTAGAATTCTGTCATATTAATGTCTGTTCTATTAAAACAGTCTGGCAAATAAATTTTGGTGTCTGGAACATGCTGAGATGTATCATGAACTGTCAAATCTTTGTACCCACAATTTTCATTGACCTGTAGTCATAAGACTCGTATTACCTGGAGGTAAATCAAACATATTGTATGGACATGTGTACATATATGCATTTAGATCTCTGTATATGAATAAGTAGGTTTGTATATTTATCTGTATTTTTTATACATAATAACAACAAGATTAATTTTCCTTATAGAAGCTGATTTTGTCTGAAACAAAATATTTTGTTACTAATAATTTCCGTCCTTGGTATCATTGGAGACTTTTTTTAAAATAAAAACATGAACACAAATGTTTATAATTTTATCATTTTGTATGCTTCAGCCATTTTATCTGATTTAAGTATTTTAAAATTATTTCATTTTTAATCTTTATTTATACAATGAATAGAGCAGTGGAGAAACTCATAACAGAAATTGAAAGCACTGGGATATAAAAGGCGAATAAGGGAATGTGATAAAAAAATGCAAAATAATAAAAAGTATAGAAGAACTAGATCAGGAGCATCTGTTCTCCCTGTCTCATAACACAAGAATATGGGGGCTTTTATGAAATTAAAAGGTGGTAAATTCAAAACAGATAAAATGAAATATATTGTTGCACAGAGCTGGTAAATATTAAAATTTCTTGGAAAAAATGCTTTTAAGGCTGAAGACTTAGTAAGATTAAAAGGTGTCTGAAGGTTTATATAGTTCCCAGGAATGTCCTCATCAACAATAGTGAAAGATAATATAAATTCTGAAAGATTTAATAAGCTTCATGCCGCAGGTTTGTTACAATCTTTATCTGTCATAGCTCTGGGTCCTGTCTGGCAGGCATTGTGTTTCTTGTGTTATGTGATCCCCTGCTTCTGGTGATTCCCTGGGAAAGGGCTGCAGGCGAGACTGATGTTCCTATGAGAAGTGGTCTTTTTGTGTAATACCATATTCAAGGAGTTTCCTTGTGTTGCTTAGAGGCTCTTACTATAAAAATGTAAGGTTTTATACAGAGTTAAAGGAGTAAACTCAAAGTAAAGAACTCATTGGCTGAGGCTACAGGCAGCTACAGAGTCTGAGGTACCTCTGTGCCCAGTGTTTGCTCCTCACCACGGAGGAGCTGGGTGGGTGATGGATTAGAGCTTGCAAGGACTGAGTCTTCACTCATCCCTCTTCCCAGGGAGGTGATTATAACCCCTGACTCATGGTCATGAGCCTTGAGGTGCAGCTGGGATCATGAGGACTTGTGGGCTGCAGAAGCATAGATTTATTTAGGCATCTTTGAGGGAGAAAGACTGAAATGTAGAGTAAGTTGGGGTAAGACATAGGAATATTCTGAAATACACAGATTATGAATCACGCATTTTCAAGGATATGACCAAATTTTAAAAATCCAGCCTCTGTGGGTTTAAATTTAAAAAAAAATATAAATATATTCAAGGATCACTGTTTATAGATTTATGAAATTGTGAACATTTGAAAGTGGGGGAAGTGGGGTGCTGGATTTACAAAGAAGTACAGAGGGATTAGTCAGGTCCTGTTAATTTTAATTAACAGGTGAATTATTTCACTCTCTCAAGAGCACTAAAACTTAGATGACATTTTAAATGGACAGTTTGTATTATTCCAGCCCTGGCAGTGTTCCCTTTGCCTCTGGGCACTTGACTGACTGCTGTGCTTGGGCCTCACATGGAGCAAGTGCCTTGGATGGGATTCATGAGTAGATGTAAGCATCTACCTTGGACATGAACAGTCTGCATAGTGACAAGCAGATGACATAAGGCATAACTCCTCAGAGTCTGCTCCTGTACTTGTTGGCCTTTTTGAGAGACAGCTTTGGCAAGTGCTCATTGTCTTCTAATTCTCCACTAGGAACAAACACCATTCCCAGTCATTCATAACTTTTACTCAGAGCAATGAAACACTTAAATCATTTTCTTGCCTTATTACTCTGAATTTTCTTTAAGCTTTTGAACAATAGCTAGAGACCTTCAGGAGCTCAGGAATTACTCCAAGGTATGCCTCTTCAAAATTTTGTCTCCCCTTTGTCCCTTCCTCTTTGCTACAAACTGAACTGCAAACTTCCATTCCACGATGTTTCACTGGTTTTGTTCCAGTGAATTCCTAGGCAGCTCTTCCCACCACTTGTTCATCTTAGCCAAGTCTTCAGGCTTGAAATAATGGCACATCCTGGTCTTTAAGCACTGCCTTGTCCCAGAGCATTTATTATAAACAGATGATAATTAAGATTCAGATGATAATTAAGGTTTAATGACCATTCATTATAATCCATGTGCCAGATGCAAATTTACTTCCAGTGGAGTGAAGTCAATATAGAGTGAAAGGAAGCAGTGATGGTAAACAAGCATCACATTTATCATGGCATAGTGAAAAATTCCCAGTATCAAGTCGTACATAGTGAGGTTCTTCAAACACACAGTTGGTCACAGTTCACTTTATAGGTATGGATTAATTGTCATTTATTACTCCTTTGTTTGACTTCCCTGCAAGCAAATGAATTCAGGTGTGATGTTATACATAGAATAATTATTATTTAAAACCTTTCATCAGTTCTCTGTGTTCATGATTTTTCCCACATTTTCTTGATTTTCAAAAGCTGTTGATGTTTGCCAGACAGATGCAATTCAAACATTCAACTTGAGAACCTAGCAAAAGCTTTCTTCACTTTCAGCATGATGGTCATCCTACAGAAGGACATACATCTCACAAATAGCAAAATTAGTCTTCAAGCATTTCATTTCTCCCATGCTAATATGTGGAATGCTAAGCATATACAGAATCCTTGCTGAGCCTCTCAGTTCAGTTTCTGGTATTTAAATGGAGAAATTCCCTTAATTATTCCAACAAATTAACTCCTTTAATCAATTCTTGGAGATCAGATTTCCAGATAGAATTCCAACTGTGGAGTTTTGGGTACTCCAGTAGATTATGTCCTTTAAGACTGGGGGGAATTCTGTACTAGAGACAATGAAATAAGCCTATTTCAGAGTACATTTTGTGAAATTTAAATGCAAGAATGATACCCCAAGTGCTAAGAGCGTTTGTCCTACAAATCAAATGAAAGTGCTGACTGCAATAAAAAGTGACTGCAGCCTTTGAGAAAATGGGAAAAATCGTGTGGGACTGAATAGCTAGCACCAAGGAACATAAAAGCGATGGAAATGTTTGCAAAAAAGTAGCATCACACTTTGTAGAAGGATAAATGTTTACATGGGTGCTGGGTGCTTGCTTAAATCACTGCAAGAATTCTTTTCCCATAGCATCTAGAATCAACAACCTGAATGAAAAGAAAAATTTAAAAGGGCCTTTGGTTTCAGAAGATATGTCTGGGAAAATTTACCATATCTACAAATGCATTTGAAGTAAAATGGCAATAAGCATAATTCTGCTCTAGTGGATGACTTCCTCATTTTTAACCCTGCATGTACTGCTAGATTTAGTTGCAGTCTACTTCCTGACAGATATAGATGTCAGAAGTTTATATGTACTTAGAAGCAGATTAGTAAAATGATATTTATGGTTTTTCTAACATGAAACAATTTTCTATCATAATGAGGTTGAAGGGCTTTGGAGTGGAAGAATTCAGCCTTTTTTCTCTGACTGAGGAGCTAAGAACACAACTATGACTTTAATAGAATATGAATCTTCAGCAAGGGAATGTTTTCAATATAACCATCACATGCCTTCTGGTTTACTCCAGTCTGTCTTGTACAGTTTCATTGAAAGGAGTTAATTCCAACTTCCTGTAGTTTTTCCTCAGGTATTTTGCAGCAATGGGGTTATTTCTTCCAAAGAGACTATTTCTTGCTCATTAGCATGCAATTGCTATGTTATGAATGATGATAAAAGTACTAAAATAATTATTCCATTTTACAAGCTTGGGTTCGTGTTAATGAATATTTTAAAATAGTCAGAGAATGAGATAACATTTGGTTTCCATCCAGACACTCTCTTGCCCTTCAGAATATAGCCACATGTTGTATACTGAGTCATGAGTCAGAAACAAAAGGTATTTTTATAGCTAATGTGAAAGGCCATAATCTTTACACAGTATTTCTCTTTTTAAAGCAATCTTTATATATTTGGTTTGATTTTACAGGTAAACATGTATTTCTGAGTAATAATTGTAAAAAACCCACAAAGACATTCCCTTTCTTCTTTGTAAGTAGAAGGTGGGTGAGGGTTTCACCTCAGAAGAGCTGATCTAGGAAATGGTGACTTACTGGGCTGTGCAATCATGCTTATGGAAAAATTCCAAGTTTGAGGAAATCTGGCAGTAGGAAGCAGACAGAGTTTTATGCTGGTGATCAAACATGGCAAAGGCTCTGGTGCTTGTAAATTCCAGTCACATCTCTTCCTGAAAAATGATGACTTGTTTTGACAGTGTGTCGCTAAATACATGCCTCCTAAATTAGGAGCCTGGGCTCTGGGGGAATGAATGTGGGAGGGAGGTTTGAGAAATGGTAAAATCTAACCTCTACTCCACTACTGACCTGTTCTGTGTCCAGAAGCAAGGCCATCAACTCTCAGTCTCAGTTTCCTCCTTGCAAATATTCTCTGCTCATCCAAACTAAACATTTATTACAGGTAATTAAAATTGTCTCATTGCAGGGCTTTGTGAGAATTTTTTTGATGTTCTTTTACTGTTCAAAAAGTAACATTTTGTTTCAAATATTCATTTACTCCTGGCTTCTTGGAGTTCAAGGAGTCTCAATTTCTGTTCATTTATGTATTTACATCAAACTAAAGGCATCTTTTTTTTTTTTTTTTTTTTTTTTTTTTTTTTTTTTTTTTTTTTTTGTATTTGCATTCCAAATCTTTAACTGCAGGTAAATAGTTTAAGAGCCTGTTGAATGCATAAAGTACGCAACTATGATTTTTGATATATCAGTCATTCTTGTATGAAATTCTAGCTGCTTCTGTATTTTTCAAAGGTTTTAGGAGATTACTGGGTCAGATCCTCAGCTGGTTTCAACTGGCATAGCTCCAGCAAAGTCAGTGACAGTGTCTTTTAAACCAGACCTGCAGGACTCAAGCATGACAGCAGCCAACTGCATCAAACTGTCATATTTCACATCATTCTGTATCAAAGCTAAATGCAAATGCTGCATTGCACATGATACGTTGCTCAGGAGTCAGTCAAATCCAGCCAATTTACATCAGCAGATTAGCTTGCTCAATTCATATAACCAAACATCCAGCACTCACAAAAACCTTCAAGAAATTAAAAAAAAAAAAGTGTGGGACAAAGAAACCGCATAACAGAGGCACAGGCTGCCCCTCCATGTGGCTGCAGTGGGGAGACAGGGATGCCTGGGGTTTAGCTCTGTTGCTGTCACTGATTTATTGAGTGACCTTGGAAATGTCTTTGTGCCTTAGTGACCATCTGTAGCACCACTTAAATACCTTGCCAGCTTAATTGCTGCTTCTAAAGCATTGTAAGACCCTTTGGTAAAAGACATCATGTCTGTTTAATGTCACACTGTTTTATTTGAAACCCAGAAATGTTCAGAATATGCAATGCCGAATGTAACACTGTTCAAAACCATATGTCTTATTTCAATAATTCACTGTAAGTACCTAGGGAAAATGCTGTGCAATAAAATCCCATGTTACTCTTCCTCAGATACAGTAATTGTAAGTTATCTCAGATGTCTGTAGATTTCAGTCCAAGGGCTTGTCTCAAATTCCAGCTGCATTAGTAATTTTTAAATTACAGATTTCATCCAGCTCCCACTGAAATCAAAGGAAGGACTTCCACTGATTTTGCAGGATGCTGGAACTGACCTAAAAAGAATATTTGAGAACCACAGCCATTAGGAGAAATTCACACAGCACCATCATGTTTCATAAAAAAGCAGAGATACACAACCAGTGCTGAGATGGTGACAACTCAGTTTTTAATGGCAATTAAAAGGTTTTTGTGTAGGTGGGCTAAAGGTAGAGTGAAATAAAATTACCTACACTATGTTGTATGAGAGGAATTATTAATTTTCATATGGAATGATGCATATGATAGTGTAATTCAGCTGGTTATGATAGAAAACCTTCAGGTTTCAGTGATGAATTTGTTACAGCAAGTCTGTATTAGTGTGGATCCAAATTTTAGTTTAACTCAAAGAAACCTAGTAAGTCTTTCACAAAATGCCCCTGTCAAATCTCAGAGAGAAATTCTGCTTTTTACAGTGTGTTTTATTTGCACTTGGGGGCATGTTCCTAATTACAGTTGTGGGAGTAATTTGTAGAGGGTATGCAATTTGAAAAATAGAGCTTTTCTTTCTGCTGACAGAAATGTTTGCAAGTGGATGATGATGTCCTCCAGTGTCTTCTCTGAGGTTCACTTGGTGAATCTTTTTTCCAGGCACTTCACAGAAAGCAATTTTAAACACCAGAATAAAAGGCATCTTTGCCTCACGGCCCCCCATTAGGCTCTTGTTACCTACTGAAAGAATGAGAAGAAGAGTTGGCTGTGGCACAAACCAAGCTGAATTTTTTTCAAGATGGCATCATTGGAAGACTTTTAAATTTATAGTACTTGTCCCTTTGTATCTCTTCATTTAGTCTAGTTTCATTCTTCTGGAAAAATGATATGTTCTGTTTCTCCTTCTATGGCTGAGCTGCTGCAAAGAGTTCTGTCACATTTGCCTAAACAATCACAATAAACATCACTATTAATCACTACATTATAAACCATTTCTAAAACATGAAAGAGTCTATAAAACTATACTTTGTTTTGTTTGCAATATATTGTCCTTCCTCAGTGCCTGAAGTTCTTTGCTGTATAGGAATTGTACCTACCAGACTCCAGAAAACACAGTGGCCCAGTGCTCTTCTGTTGGGGTCACTACCAAAGGACCTCAGCCTAGACTGACAAAGAACAGATAATCTGTCATAATAGTGCTTATCTTTGTCATCCTTAAGGTATAAAAGGGCTAAAAAAAAAAAAAAGACAAAAGTGGTCTCCAGAGGATACTTTATGAGAGCTTGGATACAAACAGTCTTACAGCCTGGCTGAACACTAGTGGACATTTTAGGGTTTTTTGGGAACATTCTGAACACTGAATAATGCAACTCTTCTGTGCCCTTTGGGCACCAAGGAAAGCAAATCTGTCTTCTGCTAGGAGCTGGAAGGATTCTTGTACAGCCCTGCCTTTGAGTAACGAGAATAAAGCTGCAGTCTGTTCCTGTGCTCTCCCCTTGCCAAAAATTGCACAGATTAATATCAAGAAATATTTGACCAGATCCTTAGACAAAGGAATCTCATGTACCCATTGGCAGCACTGGATCTAGCCAGGTATTGGACAGCCTGGTCCAAAGTACAGTGTCCTAATGTCCTAATTTTGCTGCTGATTATTCTTGTTGCTGATTTATTAAATCAGAGGTTATTTTAGGCAAATCCATCTTGTAATCCGAGGTCTGTCAGGAGGCTCCTGTCTGGAAGAAGCAGAGGCTAGAAGTAAGTGCTACTTAAGACTACTTGTAGGAGTAATTTCCCTTTTAATATCATATTATAAATCAGGTGCCTGCTATGCGTCAGCAATATAAAAGCTGGAGTAATCGAATTTAAAATAGGATGAAAGCAAAGCATGTTACTTAGCTCTGTCACATGCTTTTTCTATACTGTGTACAATGGAACCAGGCACTGAAAGTAGAAGTACATGACATTAAATTTTATTTAGCATTTTCCTGCAGTGGATTTTCATTTAGCGATGTAGGGAGAGACTCCTACCCATTCATGCATATAGCTCTTATTTACAGTGCTGTGAATGACACGAGTCCATGTGTAAGAGAACATATTTTTTTCTAAACAGAACCATACAAGTGATGCTTTTGGTTGCTTAGAGATAACAACAGTAACAGACAGTTCCAGACTTTGCCTACTGGCTTTCTTCAGCTTGTCTGTGTTTTTATTTATTTATTTAACCAATTGTTTATTTGTATTTGGTTTGGGGGTGTTTTTTTGCATAAACGGAGGCCAGCACAGCACAGCAGGAGGGACTTGAGCTCCCGGGCACCCCGTCAGTGCCGGGCTGGCTGCAGGAGCATTCCACTAGGTGACAGTGTGGTCCTCGGAATCCACACCGCCAAGTGACGGGAGGTATTGGACCTTGTTAGGGCTGTAATCATCGTTTGGAGAAAAATGTCCCCCAGAATAATCACCAGGAAAACTGCATACAAATTACATTGTCTCTCCAGGAAAAAAAAAAAAAAAAAAAAAAAAAAAAAAAAAAAAAAAATCCCCCATGAGTTTAAAATGTGTTAAAAATGGAACTCCAGTACATACAAGTAACATGAAGATTATTACATCTCACCTCAAGAGAACCAAGCATTTAACTGAGGTTACGACCTGAATTAATCTAAAAGAATATTAAAAAATACCCCCCCTAGCCCCCCTGGCAGTATTTTTATTTATTTATTTAATTAATTAATTAATCTATCTATTTATTTATCTATTCATTTATTTTTTAAGTAGGCGATGTTTGAGATTAATAGGGAAGGGTAGCAGAGAAAATGGGGAAAATCCTTCCATCTCTCCTGATGGAAGAAACAGAGGGTTTCTTCAAACAAAGTATATATATATATGTCTTTTGAGGGGGAATATCACAGGATGACTACAGGAGACATGCACCTGAGTGCTGTCCTGCAAAATAGGTCAGCCAGACTGGAATGTGAGAAGGATTACTGGGGAGACACAGGTTCTTGGAGATTTCCCTTCCATCCAGAGAAATGAGATGTGAAATTAGCCCGTCATTCAGCAGGGTTCTCTAGCCTTCTTCTGCAAATCAGAAGGAAGCTGAGATTCAAAATGAGCAAGCTGATCATGCAAACCCACTTAGGAGGAAGCAGTATGATGTGCTTGAGGATCAAGGTATAGGAAAATAAAACACTGTGACTCCAAATCCGGAAGGCATTTTCACACTGACGAGTTGGTGGAGATGAGTTTTGCTCTTGCTTTCAGCAAGACCACATGGTGTGTTTCCACTACATGCACTGAAATACCTGACTGAATTAGAGTGACTGACAGAAGTAAGGTAACAGGATTGAGAGGAGTGTGAGATCCCGCAGCCTCCTGAAACTCGTGGATCCTCTGGAAAATATTCATCACCTGAATGAAACACTCTGTGCTGTAAAACAGCCTTTCTTTACATTAGTCTGCAGAGGATTTCCTCTAAGGTGACTTAATAGCATTACTAACATTTCAAGCCATCCTGTGACTTCACCAACATCAGCATTTTCTCATCAGTAAATTTAGTCATAGCTTTTTATGCTGGTGGTGTTGTTGTTTTTTCTCCCCCTTTTTTGGCTGCTGCTATGAGTATTCTGGGTATGGATGTGATATTCGGGAAGTTGTGCATGTGCAGTGTGATTGCTGATATCAAGTGTGCTTCCCAAAAGCACCAGATGCGGTTCTAAATCAAGCTGAGCCTCCAGGCTTTGGGAAGTGGTTGATATCACAGAGCCTCAGGAAGACTGTAAAGAAGGATGTTGCCAAATGGCACACATCCAATTAGCTTCCTCTGTGGCATATATAGGAGAATTAGGGGAGACTTGTGGATATGGGGGACTTGTGGATATGGATTCTTTGGAGGTTGTTTTTTTTTTTTCTTTTTTGGTTTTTTTTTGGGTTTTATTTGTATCTAAGAAAGTGTACAACAAGCTATATGTTCTGGTTAAGTTATATGTTCTGATAGCCATTGTGCCTCAAAGGTCCTGCTGTTGACTCTAGGCAATAATGGTGTTACATTCTTAAGAATCAAAGACACAATATAATTAGGAGAGGTATTATTTTGTGTTTAGCAGAGCACTAAATTAATGATATATGGGCATGATTCCGCTGGTGCACATCCCTGTTACTATGGAAACAATATTATGTCATGTGAGTCTGTCCTTGGTGTTACTTAGAGCAGCAAGGTTTCAGCAAGCTCCTCATTTATTTCAGAGACCTAAATAGCCGCTTTCTCTGTGTGTGGAATGAAATCGGTTTTATTAAAGCTACAAATGTTATATATTCCATTAATTGCTTCTTTTATGTTATCGTGTTAATTTACTTTACTTACATGGAGCATTAGCATTAACATAAAACAGATAATTAGTGAACTGCAAATGACTAATGCACCCATATTGTGCAAATTCCTCTTTTCATATTCAAAGCACTACCATGTGCTTCAACTTCTTCAACCCCAACCATTAACCTCAAGCGTTTGCAGACCAAAAAAGGAGATGGAGTCAGTCCAAAAGGAAACATTCCCAGCCCCAGAAGCACTATCTGCTGATTCACAAAGAAAGAATTTCAGAAATGCAGCCTCTCTCCTTCCCCCATCACTTCTCCTCCCAGCTTCTAAATAAAATAAAAAAAAAAGAAACAGTTTTCAGAAAGATTCCTGCTTGAGGCACATGGTGTCAGGTTCGGTTCTCTGTTTTTCTGCTTGGAAACCAAAGTTCTTTGATCAGGATCACTGTGATTACTGTCAGTCTGACAGGGAATTGCCATTTGAATGGGGGTGTGTCCTAAAGACTGT
Source organism: Poecile atricapillus (assembly GCF_030490865.1). Classification (NCBI taxonomy): domain Eukaryota; kingdom Metazoa; phylum Chordata; class Aves; order Passeriformes; family Paridae; genus Poecile; species Poecile atricapillus. Next base: position 11,865,569 of record NC_081250.1, read on the forward strand.
TACCAGATTAGATTCTGATAATTTTGATTTATTGTTCTGTTTTTCCAAATGTACTTTGATTTGCAATAGTAATCTCTGAAATGTCTGGATCAATGTCAGCGCACAGCCCCCTCTCCCAGGTTGAGGAATTGCCGGCAGATGGCAGCTGCCCGCTGCTGCTCCTCATCATGCATTTTTCATAAAATATGCGAAAGTGAACCAAAGGTACATCTACTGTGTGAGTGCTGGGGGGAGGAGGAGAGGAAATGTTTTGCAAGTCAGAATATACAATTAAAGGAAAATGCTTTTTTTTTTTTCTTTCTTCATAACCTAGATGTGTTAATCAGATTTGTTCTGTTAGTCCTGTTTGTATGAAGAAATGCCGAGTCCCAGTTAAAACAAAATTAATCCCTTCCCCCACTTCAAGCTTTGGCTACTTTGGAGAAATACTGCATTTCCAAACTACCAGCTGGTCAATCAATTTATCTTGTCACTTACAGCTGGGAAGTTCATCTATTAATAAGAGAGGTATCATGTACCAAAAGACGATTAATGATAGCCATGGATCAACATAGATACTGTACATAAAACCATCCTCCTCCTTTTCCTAAGAAAATAGAATAGAGTTATAGAATAAGAATATAATACAAATTCTTGAATCATCCACTGTTTGCTAATTCCTGGAAATACAGGGCAAGGTTCTCAGCCTGCGTAAATCAGTGTATCTCTAATGAAGACAGCTGGAATGGCAGTGATTTAGATCAACAGAAAATGTGACTCACAGGCTAATCTGCAGTTTTTCTTATTGTTACATCTCCCTCCCTGGAGTCCTTTGCTTTCCAAAAAATTCAATATCACCCACTGCTAAAATGGATCATGAAAGGCAAAATAAGGTAAAGAAAGAGATTCTTTATGTGCAATAAAGAGTGACATTTATAATTTCTGAGAAGATCTGTTGCCTTTCTTAGTAATTTCCCCATTTTGGGTCACTGCAAAAGGTTAACACCTTCTGTGCAGGGAGCTTTCTGCATGCCACAGAGCTGTTCTTTGTCACAGGAAAAGGAAGATAGAGTATCATTGTGAATAAATTCTTGTTTTACCCGTGTCCTTTCACTTTGCTCCAGTTCGGTGCAATAATGATGGTCAAAAACCTCATGTACAGAAATGAACATTATTCTGAGAAAGAGGCCCACTTACCCCTCCCCTGTCTCTCCTCATCCTTCAGTCCTCCTTCAGCCTGATTTGATGCTGAGGTCAATGGGAAAAGACCATTGTCTTGTGACTGAAAATTGGGATCTAAAAGAATGTTCTTTCCCATCTTTTTCCTTCTTCTTTCTTTTCTACTACCACATCCTCTGTTTTTTGTGATAATAGCCACTATCTCCATTTTGCTAGTGACTGAGTATCCCTGATTCCTCAGACGTTAATTTAAACCAAGGAAGAAGATTGTTTACATGAAGAATGTACAGCTGTGTACAGTAGTTGTGCCACATAATGTAAGTTTAATTTATACAAATGGTCCTATTGATTTTATTTTGGTTGTTCAAGCTTTTGTAGTGCAGGCTTTCCAGTGTTAATGTAATAGGGGCTGTATGGCAAATAAACCTTTCTGCTTTTTCCTCTCTAGTTCTTTTCTTCTTATAAATATCTCCTTAAAAGTTTTCTTAGCCTGATGTCCATTAAATGACCCTGACAGAAACTAATGTCACAAAGGTTCCATCTTTCCGTTCCCATTTGCCTGATAGATAGTGAAATATCTGTTCTGGCTGCATACACAGCACAAGAGGACCATGGTTTTACTAAGCAAATAGAAAAAGTAAGGAGGTCCATATTCCTACCCCACATTTATTTCTTTCCCCCTCCAACAAAATAGTTTAAGTAAAAGTGTTAAAGGCCAAATTACCAATCCCATAGGTATTTCTAGGAATAAAAAATAAATACCAATAATTATGTTCCCTTGAGCAAGCTTCCTAAAATTAAATTCCTTAGTATGCCTGCTTTTCTTCTTTCCTTTTCTCACTGAGGAAAGTTAAACATTGTATTATTTAGTTAAATCATTTTAGTTAGGTCATTACTTCAGGCTACGTAGGTTAGATGGTTATGAGTTTCCTTTTGTAGATTTGCTGTTCCTTTTTAGTTACTACTGACAGTTTCCTCATTACCACGGGGCACATTCTCATTGGAAGGTTGGTTGTGCAGTGGGTTTTATTAATGGTCTTAATCTGCTGTCGTGTCAGTCAGTGCATTTGCCAAGTGCTGTTACAAGGGTTGACTGAATCTTGCAGGGAAGAGTGAGAAATGTGAGTGAGGGAAACACTTCCTATAAAAACTGGGGTTTTTGACAGAGGACGGCACAAAAAATAGACAGCAATCCTGTGTAAATTCCCCTTAACTTTTTGAATCTGTGAACTTTGAGAGACTCTTTCGGTCTTTGTTAGTAAGCCATTATCCATTTTATTTTCCTTATTTTTAATATAACTTAAGACAGACAAAGCCTAATACGGTAGAGCAGGTACTTTGGTAAAAAGTTAACAGGAGAGATACTTTAAAAATTAATGAGATACCTAACTTGGCATTAGTTGACTAATGCCTCTTAAAATACTCACCTTTTATACAACTTACCAGAGAGTTCATGTGAAATAAAAATATCTGGACTTTGAATTTCTAAAGGCCAAGGCAGTTCTTTACTTTGGAGATCTTCCTGTGCTGATTTTTATATTTAAATAAAACATAAATCCTGACTGTTAAGAGGTAAAGTGCTAGTCAGATTATATTACTGTGCCTCAGAAACACTGTATGCAGCCTGATCTTCTCATGTATATAATTCCATTGACTTCAAAGTTTCAAAGGCCAAAAAGAGCTGCCTCTTTTAGAGGGTAGGAAGCCAACATGAAGAATGTTTGAGCCTATAAAGCAAATTCTGAACTGGAAGCTGTCTACCTCTGCAGAGCTATGCTTGAGAAGAAAGTTTCTAACATGCATTCTCATGAAGTTTTGCTACAAAAGATTCATTGCCTCAATTTCCTCAAAGGAATCATATTTTACCAAAATATCATCAACATTTTTGGTAAAAAGAGGGAGTGTTCCTTATGTAACTCCAAACAAAGCAGCGGGTCACAAATTAATCACAGCATTTTAGACTGAAGCTGTGAACTCTTTATGTGTCTTTTACTGTAGAAGGGGCTAGATATAAATTAAAAAAAAAAAAAAAAGTTAATTGGAATTGGAGTAGGGAATAATACCAATCCTCCTATTGTGAAAACAGAACACAAGTGTCTGAAAGCAAGATCATGATTTCTTGAAGCCTAGAAAATTCCTGATTTGGAGGACTGGGACCTTTCTCATCTAAATGAAGTACATTTATTTTATGTTCAGTCGGTTGTTGACATCTGCTGAAACATCAAAAAAGAGGATGCAATATAACTGTAAACACAGTTGTTTCAGTAGAGATACCTGGTTTTGTATGAACTGATCCCCAAATTCACCTCTGGCTGGCCACCCTGGCAATAATAAAAATACTTTGTTAACAAGCACTAACTCCCACTGCTGGATGTGTCAGGGTCTTTGAGATATTTTTAAGCAAGCAAGTAACTTGGTTTTTTATTGTTCTTCATAATAATTTAAATTCCATTGGTCTGGAGTCCTTATTCCTTTTCTAGACAGTCTCCCTTGCTGCTCAGCAAAGACTCAAGAGGTTTCTGGGCTGTTGTACAGTAGGCATGACAGAAGGTTAATAATAAAAATAACCCACCTTGTCAAATTATCAAATTAGATTAAAGGAACTGCCTAATTCAATGCATTCGCCAAGCAACCTGGCGCAAAACCAGGATGAATGGTTATGTGTTTCTTGAAAAAAATATCTCAGGTGAGATCTGGGACACTGTTTATCAAATCCTTCCCCCTTGCATCAAATACACCACAAGATGTTGTGACTGCTCACGTAGATATTCCTCCACCACCCCTTTCAAAGCCTAGGACAAAGGGAAAGTGTTCTTTGCCTCCTGTTGGCACTGGTGTTAGCAGCCACAGGGCAATGCTAGTATTAGAGAAATCTGGACCAGAGCCTGAGTCTCCAATACCTCTCACAGCTGACAGCATTCACAATTGGACTTGATCATCCTTGTGGGTGCCTTCCAACTCTGAACATTCTGTGGCTCTGATTATTTATTATTATTATTATTGTATTTATTTATTTATTTCCTCCAGAGGGTGGTTGGGCACTGGAACAGGCTCCCCAGGGCAGTGGTGACAGCACCAGCCTGACAGAGCTCAAGAAGCATTTGGACAATGCTCTCAGGCACGTGGTGTGATTCTTCAGGGTGTCCCATGCAGAGACCGGGGCAGATTGTGCTGTGATGATCCTTGGGCCCCTTTCAACTCAGGATATTTGATGATTTTCTGTTGGACCTTGCTTTTCCTTAGAAAATAGAGAATGATCAATCTGCAAGGTTTCCAGGTTCAAGCTCCCCCAGCACTTCTTAGAGAAGTCCTGAGTAGAAATAGTGGCCACATCTTACAACATCATTATTTGTGTAAATTACTGCAACCTCTGCAGGTTATCAGTGGATTATTATGCTGCCCATCACCAAAATAATCCTTCTTATATTGCTCTACACAGGGGTTTGTAAAGACAGCATTTCCTGGAAGTCATAGGGTTTTCACTAAACACTGTCTTGGAGAAGGAAGAGGGGAGTTCAGATATTGTGTGTTTGGCATTGCTCTGTGGGCAACAAGTTGAGGACGGTACTTCTTCCCCTCTATCCTGCTCTGGTGAGCTCCATCTGCAGTGCTGTTTACAGTTCTGGTGTTCCCAACATAAGGAAGGTCATGGATATGTTAGAGGAAATCCAGAGGAGGCCACAAAAACGATCAGAGGATGGTAGCACCTCTCCCGTGAAGACAGGCTGAGACAGATGGGATTGTTCAGGCTGGAGAAGGCTCCAGGAAGACATGATAGATAGGTCTTCCAGTACCTAAAGATACCAAAAGGGCATTTAGTGATTGGACAAGGGGGGGATCTCTTCAAAATAAAGAGAATAGGGTTGGGTTAGATATATGGAAGAAATTCTTTACTGTGAGGGTGGTGGGCAGAAGTTGCCCAGAGACAGTGTGGATGCCCGTTCCTGGAAGTGATCAGTCAGGCTGGATAGGGATCTGAGTAACCTGGTATAGTGGAAGATGTTCCTGCACATGGAAGGCAGTTTGGAACTAGAGGATCTTTAAGGTTCCTTCCCATCCAGACTGTTCTATGATTCCCTGCTCTTTCTAGGAAAGTATCACTTTCCTTTGTGCCACATAGCACATAGCACATGGTTTGAGAGAAGATCAAATGGACCGAGTTCATCACCATCCTGATACTGCAAACTCATTTATTGCACTTTACAATTTTCAGTTTTTCTCTAAAAGCTGCCTGTTTTTGCCGATTGTTCACCAGCATGGGGCAGTGTGTATGTTCTGTGTCACGTGACTATTTTGAACTAATGAAAAAATCTAGAACCTTTTTCCTGAATATGATATGGCCCATTAAGCATGAGGCAACATTCTATTTTTATATCAGTGACACTATTCAGTAAGTATTAAATTTGTTTTACCACTTAACACATGGTCTGTATTTATGAATTTAACCTCCTTTTAAGGACAACTTGTTTTTCTGGCTGAGCTCCTCTCCTTCTATTATTATTACTGGCTTTACAGTTTCACCTACATCTTTTGCTGTTAGGAACACTGTACAAAAACACAGTAAGAAATTAAAAATCAAGTTGTGAAAAGCTGTATCCCCACCTATTTAATATTGACTTTGGGTTGTCCTTTTTTGGCTGAGCTATCTCACTTATATTTGTTTTTTCCATAGCATAGTTCACATGGTGCTGCTCACATGTAAAATGGGGAGATTTTGTAGTTTCTACTGCCAATTACTTTTTTCTTTTTTTCTCTGTGACAGACTGTGTGAGGGCAGTTAGGAGTGGAGGTGAGGCAGAGTCTGGACAAGAAAATTGTGATATATTCCCTGCAGCACATAGCACTGTTCAACATTTTTACCAATGGCCTGGACAATGGGACAAAGCATAACCCAAACAAAGTTTTCAATTGGCATCAAAATGGGGAGACAACTTGATAGTACAGAAAAGGGATATCAGCCAGCAGGAGAATTAGAAAATTCATAAAGGCCAACAAAGAACAATGCAAAACCCTGAACCTGGAATGGAACAACTCCATACAGCAGTCCAGGCTGGGAAACAACTGTTCAGGTGGCAGATCTGCCAAAAAGGCCTGAAAATCCTCATAAATAAACACCTGAACATGAATTAGTAGTGAGTCCTTGCAGCCATGAAGGCTAAGAGTAAGGATAACAGTCTTGACAAAAGACCAACCATCAGGGTGAAGGAAAATGTTTTATTTCTTCTACACAACTCTTGGAAGGGCACCTCAGGAGCAGAGTGTTCCTGTAGGAGTGAGCCCAGCAGAGAGTCCCCACAATGAACCTGGGCTGGAGAATTTACTGTGTGCCTAACTGGATACAGCCTTGAGAAATCCAGGTTAATTTTTAAGTTACCTCTGCTTTGAGTCCGAGTCGGGATGAGGTGACCTTCTGAGGTCTTGGCCAACATAAATGATTCTGTTCTTTATGACTTTAAGTTATTACATAAAATTAAGGAAGAGTCTCATTCAGTCTAGTACATTAGTGTCAAAAAGACCAATCCTCTTCTGAAAAGACGATATTCATCTATTATTAACAGACACTGCTATTTCAGTATTAATGACTGATAGAGCAGGCGTTTCCTAGCATTTGATGACCTGTTTGGTGCCTGAGAAGTAGCTGAGAGTCCTTTGCTTGGCTTGTCACTTGTTGACATCAAATGACCAACTTGAAAAGCACAGGTGCTTTTGGAAACACAAAGAATGTTTAAAGGAAAAAAATGCATTAACTGGGCTAAATTCTGTTACGAGTTTGATAATGTCAAGAGAGTTGAATATGTGTTACCAAAAGCGGATTTGGGGCCACAAACCTTTTTCAAATAAGTTTTATTTGTTGAATAGCTGAAAGTAGAGCCTCACATTGCTAAGGCTATTGTGTTTATAATAGAATGTCACATACCTTCCTGACAATTGAAAATCTATTGAAAATCTATTGAATTTGTCCTATAGCTGCAAAGGACTGATGCTTTAAAGAGCAGGATAGCATGATTCTATTTGCATTATCATACCTCTTGTACAACATCTTACTTTCCCTTCAGCCACTCATTGCTTTCCATTCTACGTATGAAAGATGTAGCTATTCCATAACATATACCAGCTAGGGGAAAAGCTGACTGAGTGAGCTATACTATGGCTGTTGGCCCATTGGAGGGGTTTGTCCTGGGATTTATTTCACAGTTCTGCCTGTGACCTGAAGGTGGCAACTCGTGTTGGCAGATGACACCAAACTGAGACAACATGCCTGAGAAGAGAGCAGCCACCCAGAGAGACCTGCAGAGGCTGGAGGAGTGGGTCGACAGGAGCTGTGTGAAATCCAGACAGATAGGGAGCATTATCAGAATGCCATTGCCTCTGTCTTTATCTGTGTGTTTGGATAACTGTGCAGGTATATTGGGCTGGGTCAGAATTCCTGTGACATTAAAGCACATGACTTGAGCTAAGCCACATGCCAGGGCAGATTTTATCTACAAGGGTATTATATTCAGTGGTAAGGTGCATATTCTGGTGGTTAGCTCAGAGCCATCCCAGCAATGCAATGAACCAGCACTTAGTCTAACCACAGGTACTTCAGCGTGCTGGCAAAACATGCCACTGTGGGAATCCATCTATGTCTGGAACAAAACATGCAGGATGTGAAAAAGTCTGTAGGAGGACTTCAGAAAGGGCTGCACACCCCATTGAAGGTGTGAAATGGCTTCCCAATGAGATGTGGCAATATAGGCTATGACTCTTCAAAAACTCTTCTGCAAAAGAGGCAACCGGTGTGGGTGTGATAAAGGACTGTGATACAGCATGGACAGGACAGAGACCAGTTGTTTACTCTTTCTTTAAAGAGCTGAGTGGCACGTAGTGAAACCAGCACATATAAGGTTCAAAACAAGGCAGATTGCTCTTCCTGCAGATGCAATTAAGCTGTGACATTCTTGATAACAGAATGATGCAAATGCTAAAAGTTTCCGTAGGTTAAAAGGGTAAATTGATCCAGGACTATTGGACACAAAACTGAAGAGTTCCATGATCTGTGCTCAGCTGGTGGCCAGAAGAGCCTTCCAGGGAAGTGAGCAGTCTGCACTCCCTCTAGGACTTGCAGGGTTGTGTGGATATCTGCTTCTGACCACCAACAGAGAAAACTGGAATCAGTGTAGCTTTTGTGTGCCCACTCGTGTATAGCTGTGTGCTGGAAGCAGGATCTTGCATTTAAAAGGGAAGACTGTTTACTTAGAAGGTTTATCTGAGTCATGTCAGATTAATAGCATGTGTTTGGAAACAATTCAAAAGAGAGAAATCTCAGTCAGAACTGTGAAGGAGCAGATCTCATTCTGGAGAAGTGGTATGGCCTGTGGTAAAAGTAAACAAAAGGCTGTATTCAGCTGTGACACTCATGCAGCATTCTCTCTGAAGTCCCAGGATACAGGCATGCATCAAATCCAAGGCAAAAATAGATAGGCAGCAAAAATAGATCCAAAGGTACCTTTGTGAGAAGAATAATCTTATTCACAGGAAAAGCCGCAGTGTTTGTTGCCTGTATAATCCTTTTTTCACAGAATCCTGAAAGATAGATTATACAACCCTAATCTAATTAGTAATGAAGGGTAATAATGGGTACTTTTCTCTTTAGATGTGATTTTTTCAGATAATTTGCTGTCAGAATTATTAAAAAAAATTACTTCTCTGAAGATGACTTGTTGAAAATGGTCGCAACCAGGGGTGAAGAGATGGACTGATAACTTCTATTTCAGTTCAAGGGAATGCCTTGATTTCCATGCCAGCTTGACAAACAAGAAGCTCAATAGAAGCTCAAATATTTAATGACATTTTAGGCTTTTCAGAGTAATTTGAGGAAAAGTTTGATTATGTATCCACTTGGAAGGATCATATTTATATTTAACTAGGTCTGAGAATGGAAAAGATATTTAATTGGGATGTAACGATAAATTGAGGTTGAAGCTCTAAATAGCAAATGGTGCAAACACAAATCAGACTGAGTCTTCTGCCTCCTAGAGAGGTGTGTTAAACTAGTGTGTAGATTAAAGAGCAGCTCCTTACTTCTCATCTGCCAATTATGTACAGAATTCATCTGCAACTGATGTTGAAAATGTCTGATATATAGCATAAATTATTGCAATATTCAGAATTTTCTGAAGTGAATTTTACGGATAAAGGTGCATGGTGGAAAGAATGCAGCTGTGGTAATTTTTACTTGAGATATTTCTTTCCAAAGTACAGGTAGTTCTGTGTTAAAGTTTCAAAGCATGTTTCCAGCCATGGCACAGCATTCTTTATAAGAGTTTTTGCAGATGAATTCCTTGTCCTTGTGGCAGTCCACTGTATAATCCCTGTGCTCCCGTTCCTGCCCTAATGTGCAATTTTTTCTGACTTCCATTACCAGGAAGGAATTGTGATATAAAAATTAATTCCTAGGCCCCTGACAGGGAAAGGCCCAAAGGCATTACACTCCAAAACAACTCATCAAGGTAATTTATTTCCACATTTTTTTTTAAGAGTGAGTGGATACCAGCAGGTAACTTAACTTTTGGTGGATTATAGGACTTCTATTTTGTAGCTGGTGGTGCTAATGATTTATGTGCTGTGTTTGTGGATGAGTTTTATCAGGCTGAGTTTATATAGGAATTGCATTAGACACTCTGGAAGTGTCACAAAGAAGTACAAAATTCTGGAAGGCCATGGGGGAAAAAATATACAGGCAGATGAAACAGAAAATATCAAATATCAAATATTGATATTTGACTTTTTTTTTTCTTTATATTTGTCTATTACATTGTTAATAACATCTGTAAATGAATCTAGTTAAAGAAAACTTAAAAGTTGCTGTGTACAGGAATTTGAAGATCATTATTTTCAACAGTACATTGTTTCTCAGATGCAGTTTCTGATATTATACATCACTCAAATCCCTAAATCATCATAATCTTTAACTCAATTTCCATTTATACCTAAAAAGCTTCTGACACCTGTTTAAACACCAGTATCTTCACAAATACATAGAAATTTTACTCCTGCTAGGTATCAAGTGAAAGAATCTGAAGTCTAAAATGACACTGAGCTTAACAAGCAGCTCCTAGTGATTTAAGAATCATTGAATCATAGAACCATTTAAGCTGGAAAAGAACTTTAACATCATCAAGTCCAACCATTTACCCAGGACTGCCAAGTCCACTATTAAACCACATCCCAAAGCAGCACATTAGACATCTTTTAAATAACTCCAGGACCAGTGACCCAACCACTTTCTTGGGCACCCTGTGCCAGTGCTTGACAACCCTCTTAGGAATTTTTTTTTTTTTTTTACAATTTCCAATCTAGGTATCTCCTGTCACAACTTGAGGCCATTTCCCCTTGTCTTATCACTTTTTACTTGGGAGAAGAGGCTGATCCCCACAGGAAGGAGGGGCAGGCACCTCAGGAAGAGTACAAAAACGTTGTGGGGTTTTGAAGGTAGAAAATTAGAAGGGCCAAGGTCCAACTAGAACTTAATCTGTTTACTGCTATAAAAGACAATGAAAATGTTTCTATAAATACATTGGCAACAAAAAGAGGTCTACTGAGAATCTCCATCATTTACTGAATGTGGGGGAAAACACAGTGACAAAGGATGAGGAAAAGGCAGGGATGAGGAGGAAAATAAAGCCCATAACCCAACAGGAAATTGCTGTGAATTGCTGCTCCACTAGGACACACACAAGTCCATGGGCCTGGCTGGGTTCTGAAGGTGCTGTGGAAATGCTCACTGAGCCACATTCCACCACTTACCAGCAGTTCTGGTTAACCAAGAAGCTCTGGATGCTTGGCAAATGTGATGCCCATCTACAAGAAGGGCTGTAAGGGGGATGAGGGCACCCACAGGCCTGTCAGCCTGGCCTTGGTGGAGGGGAAGGTTGTGGAATTGTGTCATCAAGTGACACAAACAGGGCAATGCTGATATTGGCATTGATATTTAAATGGAGTTGTCCTTCAATATTTCTTCTCTTTTCAGTGGCCTTAGATTCTTAGTGAAGTCCTTCAAGTTGACATAAATCTTTTGACCTAATATTGGGATAATTTGATTAAACTTTTGAGCCTTTTTTCCTTGTAGTTTGTTATGACAGGCAATTAAGCTTCTTTTCAATGACTCATCAGCTCTTGTGAACAAACAGCATCAGCAAGGCAGAGAACTCAGCTCTGAGAGTAGTAAATGAACTGATACAACTAAATTTTACAAATACAACTTCTTGTTCAAGGTACTTGTCTTAACATGCTTATACTTACATGTCATACCTGCTTTTCAGTATAGAGCTGATAACTGGGTGTTGGGTACAGTTCAAGATTATCCCTGTCATAGTCTGCATATTATTTCATTGTGTTCAAAATCAAAGGTGAGGGATTAGTGGAAGTATGGCATTTTAAAGCTCCCTGACAACTGTTGTCCTGCATGAGATATTATTATCATTGTTTTCCATGACTATTGTTATCATGTCACCATATCATGTTCATTTTGTCCTCTTTCTCACCTTGACATGCGTTAGGCTGCAATTCTGCTTGATCCCAACCTGGAAAGACTGCATTTTTATGTTGTGCAGGAAATAGGGAAAATATTATGTCTTTTGCAGTCACAATTGCAAAGATTTGCTGTTGTGCTGCAGCCAGTTTGACTTTGGGGAAAGAGTTGATGGCAAGGCTCCTGTAACCTGCTTCCCAGGCTGGCTGGGCTGGAGCCGACAGGCCTATTGCTCTGCTTCTGAAAGCAGACCTCTGTGGGCAGCAAAACTTTGCTTTTCTCTGGGTGAGCTTTTTCTGGGGTCCCAAGCTAGCAACCTGCAAAGACTACGTGGAAACTCCAGGTTCTAAAGCCCTCCATCAAGTCTCCTCTTCTCTCAGCCTCGTGCCTGCAATTGCTCCATCTGCATGTTAGGAAGACAAAGCCCAGGTTACCCCATAGTTTGTGTTTTCATGTTTGAGCGCTAAAAACTGAGGTGCTGTGCTAAAATCCATATCATTACCCTCCTTCAGAGATAGCTGCACTGAAATGTTCTTCTTGATGTTTTTCAAAGAGTTAAAATTTTCCATGTGAATCCCTATTCTGCTTTTCCTCTTTCTCACATTTTATTTAGATCACATCACAGCAGCTTTTGGCTTGACTGGAAGCTATGAGCTTAAAGTTCTCTGATCCTACAAGTAGCATGCTGAACTGAGCATGTAGAGAAGAAAGTCAGCCTCTGTCTCTGGGCTTTTATTTTGCCATGCCCATATTAACTTTTCTGTTGGTTTAAAGAGAAAACTTGGAACCTGCACTGACTCACTAGGTCGGCAGAACAAGATGCTGCCTTCTCAGCTAGCTTGAACTTGTCCTTGGTTGTTTCTTTATATGGAAAATAATTCTCACTGCTGCTAAAAAGAAAGAGTTCAGCTCCCAGTGCCTTTCGCAAATAAAACCAAAAGCATGAATACTATAAATACTATAAATACTATAATACTATCTTTTTTTTTCCTTTTTTATTCTTTTTTTTTTCCTTTTTTTTTTTTTTTTTTTAGCTGTTTGGAAGTTAGGGTGAACAATATGGAATGGGATTTACCCAATTACCCAGCAAGTCATGGATGCAGGTAGAGAAGAATCTGATCCCCTGAGACCCGCTGCCTCTGCCACATGGGCTGCAGTAATCACCTAAGCAAGAAGCTGCACAGTGAAGGGACCAGAGCAAGAGCTGCCCCTCACAGCCTGTTTCACCAGCTTCATTCTTTCCCATTGTTTTCAATTTTCCCATATCACCCTCTCTTTTGTGTGGTAAGGAATTTGGTGGCTAAGTATTTGAATATGTGAGAGGATCTGCTCCTGTTGAGCAGGAGAAAGTTCCAGGTTCAGGAGGAGCTGCAAGATGAGCCATGGCAGAGCAGCTTCTGTTTCTGCTGATCATGTTCCGCTTCTCTCTTTACGTAACAAAGCAATTGTTGCAGAGGTGTCCTAGAATTGTTTACCACACACACGTTTTTCAGGTATGAAGGATAAAACTAGTTTGGCTCATCAGAATTCATTCATTTCTTCAGAAGTTCAAAGCAAGGTCAGCACAAAACAGATTTTTGTCTTGAAAGCATTTAGGCTTCCTTCTTTTTTATTATTTTTAATATTTATTAATTAATTAATTTTATTATTTTTTTTCCTTATCTTGCATTAGTTCCGTATTTAGCTGTGTCTCCACATAAAAGATTTTTGGCACAGAAAATACTTCATTCAAGTCATTCTCCTTCATTTCACCAATTAATTCAGACAATTAACTAAGATTATTATTATAATTCAGACTAATAACTAAGAAGCAAACTAGCTAATAATTTGTCCATATGTGGCCTGCATATGTAGCAATCTTGTAGGCTTATGAATGCAGTTGGCTAGCAAAGAAACCACTGGCATTTCATTACATTTTTGTGTGTCTCAGCATTTTCTTCTCCTGCCCCAAAAAAATGAAAAAGCACAACCCGTCTTTACAGTAATTCTTACCAATGCAGTCAGAAACTGAAAAGGTTCTCATCTGACATTTCTAGTCCAATTTCCAGGGCTCAGATCTTGTTACTAAGTCACCTGGTTGAAACTTTGGCTCATTTTTTGCAAGCTGCTGTTGGCAAAACTCTGTGATGATTGATAAGTTTATACTGTGAATAAAATCAAAGGTAATCTGGATAAGTAAAGAATCAGATAACTGAATGTTAGAAATTAATTCTCCTGTTGTAATCTCTATCTGTGACTTTCAGACTTTTATTACAGGCTATGCCTAACTGAAGTCTTTGAGCTCTCCCCCATCAAGTCCCAGTTTAATCAAGACTTTTATTTTGGCTGATTCTCTCTCAGTATTTTCATAGTTCAAGTCTATAATCACTGTTCAACAGTTTTAATTATAGCTACTGCTCAAGAGACCTGAAAGATAGCTTTTCATATTTTTATGAACTATTTCTTGTATGGGGTTTTGAAGATCTCATAATTTAAATGCTATTAGGAAAGTTTTATGAGAAATGGAAGTGAGATCTGGACCACAGTGAATATCCATGAATGGCTTCAAGATTTTATTAATTGCTTTGTGCTTGGATCCTCTAACCATCACAGACTTAACAGGTGCAAGCTGAATGTTCAGACTACACAGTTTTGGGGGGGCTGCAGAACACAACTTTTTAGGGTGGTGAGAAATGTCCAGGCCTCCTCTGTAGCTTATCTATAAAAAAAAAGCATCACAAAACTCTGCCTTCCAAACCTACAAAATATCCTTGTGTCTGCATGCACTGAAAGAATTGTTTCCTGCAAGGATATCCTCAGTTCAAGGTGATGAGAAACAGGTGGCACAGGCAAACATCTGCTTTGCTTTGCCTTTTCTATCATGAGATTTGGGCAGCCTGTGGACATGATTAGTGATCCCTTGGGAATACTGCCATGCTCCCTTATACATCCTCCATGTTTACCCTGTTCAGATGTGTTTTTGCACTCTGGCAGATATCACCAACTCACACAGTGTACACATCACTGTGCTTCAGTTTCCTTCATCCAGATATTTTTCACTGTAGATACAAGCAGTGTTTATAAGGTTTCTCTGGAAGGAACAGGCAATCAGCTT